>NW_021604678.1:7088428-7101901 GCF_004785775.1 Grammomys surdaster
TCTCTCTCTCTCTCTCTCTCTCTCTCTCTCTCTCTCTCTCTCTCTCTCTCTCTCCCCCCTCTTTCTTTTTCTCTGAACAAAGCTTATATTTTCCAGCTTTACATCTCTGTGAGACAATTTTCTTTTTTTAGAAAAAAAAGAAAAACTAGATTATCTCTTCCATTAAGAAATCAGTATTCCAAACATTTGTTTAGAATTGTTTCAAGGAAGTACTAGCATCAGATTGGATTAATAAAGAAATTCCAAATTATATATGGAGATGGTAAGTCATTTTTGTGTCTTAATTCCTGGTCTTTAATCTCCCCTTTTGAGGGAGGCTAAGGGCAGTACCTTAGGTCTAGCTGCCCACAGCATTCTGCAGTAGAAAACTGGCCTAATCTCCAGAATGTCTCTAACCCTCCCATCAACCAAGTTTTGCATTGGGGATAATAATAATGCTCTCTACCCTAGTTTGCTTCTGCTGCTATGAAAAACACCATGACCACAAGGAACTCTGGGAGTAAAGGGTTTATTTTGCTTATGTCTCTCATGATTCATCATTGAGGGAAATCACAGCAGGAAGTTGAGCAGAAGCAGAGTCAGGAACCATGGAGGAATGCTGCTTACTAACTTGCTCATCATGGCTTCCTCAGATCACTTATACAGTCAGGACCACCTGGCCAGGCATGGCATCATCCACAGTGAACAAGGACCTATATAACAATCATTAATCAAGAAAATATTCCACAAATATGCCCAAAAGAAAATGACTCAATTGTGACTTCCTCCTTCCAGATATGTCTAGGTTTGTGTCAACCAGCACACCTCCTCCAACATTTCATAAAGTAATAAGGCTCAAAGTAGTTATGTGAAGAGTAAGAAATGTAGAGGTCGGAGTAAGAGAGAAAGAAGGAATTACATTTCCAAAACTCAGAAACAGGTCTTCTATCCAGAGCACAGCCTGACACTCAATAAACCTGTCAGGTTCTTCTAATAAATGACTTACTACTAAGATTTGGAAAAAATGAAATAAAACTATTTCCATGTTCTGGTGTCTGGTGACAGTGGGATAACTACCTAAGTAATGCAAAATTAAATCAGCTATCATACAGAAAAGAGTTTGTTATGTTTGGCATTTAACTTAAATAGATACACAACTATGCATTTTTTGTTAACTACAAGGTTCATGTAACTAAGAGGTAAAGCATGAGAAATTGTAACAGATAAAATAAGATCAGAATTAACTTTCTGAAGGAAAAGTCAGTTAAGAATAATTCTGGAGTTCCTTGTTTTGATGCCAAAAATAAAAATACAAGGGGAGAAGAAAGCCAGGACGTGGGTTTATAGAGAGCCAAATGGAATTTGATTCAGTAGATTAATAAACCACAACAGTTAGGCAGAACATGCACACAGCAAAGTAGGCAGCTTATAGATTAATTGATTCACATCTCTCTAGAGGTGACCACTTGAGCAGTCAACACGAATAGGATGAAGATGTAAAATGGTGGCAGATACTGGCTAGGAGATTCAATTCTCTAAGAACAGGTGACAGGAACCAAAAGACTAAAGTAAGGGAATCCACAAGAAGTAGCACACTAAATAAGTCTGAATATATCTACTCATATTGGAAGAGCAAGAACAAAATTTACCACAGAACTGATTTAAGCTGACCAATGTGCCACCTTTTCGATATAGGACAGTGTGTCAAGTTCTAGATGTAGGAGAGTCAAGAACCACAGAAGAGAGGTAGCCTAGTAAGAATGCCAGGTTATTAATTATCACAGAGTCTTTCAAAAAATTTCAGAAACAAGTGTGTGCATACACACACACACACACACACACACACACACACACACACGGACTACAGAGAACTCTCACTGGGACTACTTGATTGATTATCCATGTGCTGTCCATAATAAATGTGCCAAGGTTACAGGTTGTTGCTGGAAGTTGGTCCCACTGAATCAGAGAAAACATAGCCCATCCAATCCAGGTTTTCTATGTGTTTGTGTGCTGGTCCTTTATTTCTTCATTACCCTAGTCACATTTCAAGACCAAGATATTATGAACACAGCAAGTGACAATCTGACTACTAGAACTCACGTGGCCAAATGAGAGAATGTTCATGAGAGAAATGTGCAAATAAAGGCAAAGATAAAAATAAAGGAAGGGCTCAACTCTAAGCACTGGATGTAAAACACAGGACAAGTAGAATCTAAAGACAGGCATTACATCTTAGTACCAGTGAGATTTTGAGGAGCTTTGGAGGAGGGTGGAAATCTACAGCTTCATAGGTTTCTAGACCATGTTTGGAAGACATGCCTATGGTTGCCAGAGGAAAGTGCAGTGGATTTGGATGTTTGGAAAGAACTTTGTGAAGGATTGGGGGATGAAATGCGTATCTGAGGAGCTCATACGCCCAATTTCTCTTTTGGTTGATGTAGTGTTTTACTCCATAGATCCTGTGACCATTTCCTCATAAAAGGTCAGTTTCTGTGAAATTGGATCCTAGAAAGGTCCAGCAACCAATTACATTATTCTTTGCAAGCTTATAAACAAATTAACACATCTGCCATAAGAACATGGAGAGAAATGCCCACCAAAGAGGAAAAATTCTTGCTGCTGTTTAAGATGTGCCTAGGAGGAAAAACTGAACCCAGACTTGTGGCCCACCTCCTCCTCACCCTTGGCTGTGATAGTCTTGGCTGATCACTGAAGTCCTCTTCTGTGGATGACAATGACAGGACCTGGGGACCCCTACAGGGTTGGGGAAGCAGCTCCAGCTCATCCTCTTGGTGGGGACAAGCCCGGTGATGGCTGATGGTGGTAACCTAGCTCTTACAAGCATCGCTGTGACATTTCTGATTTTCTAGTATTTTCAGTTTTGATCCAAATTACCCAGGTCAGAGATCATATTGTTTTGTTTTTCCTCTCAGTATGGTGTTCAGAATTTCAGTGAACTACCCCTGGACTAAGCACAAAGACACATCATGAACATCTAAGAAGACATGTGTACTTAAAGATTGCTCACAACTCTCTGCTTTATGCATAGATATTTAAATTATAAAGCAAATTAACTAGCTAATAAAGTATGAACTACTCCATTCTACCCTGACAAAAAATGTTAGAATAATCTAGAATACTGGGCTCAACTCGAAAATTCTTAGGTATCTCAGATATTCCTGAAAAGCATGGAAGAATGGGAAAAATTTTATTTCTGGATCATAGGGCTTCATGTTCAGTGGTCTTTCTTGCCTTTAACACATAGTTGTTCAATACCGTACAATTGCTACACATGATCTAGGTGGCACTGAGGGTGATATCCCTAAAATATGTTAGGGAATGTAAAAATAGAGCTTAATACAAGCAAGCTAGCAAGTAGTTTCTCCATGCTCTTGACTGGGGATATGATGTGACTAGCTATTTGCAGTTCCTTTCTTGACTTGCCCACTATGATGTATCCCTGTAAATGCTGGCACCTAGCTCTTTAGTTTGTAAGACTTAAATAGCATCCAGAGGCTATAGTCTTAGGGATTGTTTCCATATCTTATAACCTAGAAGTATGCACTTACATAAACCCCTTCTCCCCTAAGTTACAAAGATGGACTGAGCAGAGTTGGGCAGAGGTGTGAACAAGACTGTGTTTACAAGCTAAGTCACTGAATATCAATCTAAGGAATACTAACTAGCAGACAGGATTAAGACTATTAATGTTTTTCTTTCTGTTTTATATTCATGGGTATCAAATAGAAACTTAATTATTTTAAGCACTGCTGTAAAGTTCCTTGATACTTTGTATAAAAGGGATTGTTGAAGATGAGAGCAGCTATCTTTGCTTCATTTTTTTATTTTGTTTGGTTGGGTTTTTTTTTCATTGTTTGTTTTTTGGGGGGTTGGTTGTTGTTTGTTTGCTTGCTTTATGAATATATGGCTCTGAAACTACTAGATACGTGAACTTAGGAAATCATTTTACAAATCTGGGTCTAGAATTCCTCTTCCACACCTCCTTTCTATACTTCATAGAGCAGAGCTGTATTATAACTGCCAATTTTCTTTATTCAATTAGGCACTATTTCAGTGGCCATTCATCCATGCTTTTCCATTCTGTCACTTTCTTGCCTCTTTGTTGAAAATAGGGTGCATTTCATTATTTTTAAACTTCTTGAAGGAAAATTAAAAAATAAAATACCATTTTAAAAAGGTTTGCAACCTTGTTACACAAGGGCTTTGGGGTGAGAGGTCAAGAAATTCCGTCAGGAGTATAGCTGTGGGATGGTGGAGCTGGGGCCCTGCAACATAAACCATATTTGCACTAAAGTTCATTTGTGACAGGATTGCAACTCATAGCTCTTGACTTGAACAGGATGTCAAAATATTTAAGTTAGTGCTTTGAATATCTGGCAAAACCCTGTGGGAATAATCCTTATTTCATATGAATTCTTTGAATTTTGTGGTTCACTGCTCTCCTGCACTTAATTTGGACCATGAACCTGCTAGTAACCTAGAGAATACTTGACCTATGAACCTGCTAGTAAACTAGAGAAATACTTGACCACAAGTCTTCCAAGGGCAAAACAATGACTGATTTGTCCTTGTAAATGCTGGCACTTAGCTCTTTAGTTTGTACATAAGATTTAAATAGCACCGGAAGGCTATCATTCAGGGATCATTTCTATAGTTTGTAAAATAGCCATCAGATTTTAAATTAACTCTTGAATAATTCTGTCCACAACAAATAAATAAATAAATAAATCCCAATTCTTATTTATAAACTATGCTATGACATTATAGGGCAATCAAAATCATAATGGTCAAATTGAAAACAAAAGGAACTGTAGACTCAGACTGGGGAGACCTATCAGAGAAGGTTGTGGTTTGAATAAAAATGGCTCCCCTATAAAGACTCCTACATTTGAATGCTTAGATATCAGGGGGGAGAACTGCTTGAGAAGGATTAGAAGGAATAGGAGGGGTGACTTTGTTGGAATAGGTGGGACCTTGTTGGAGGAAGTGTGTCACTAGATGTAGTGTTTGAGACTTAAAAAGTCCAAGCCAGGCACAGAATCTCTCACAGCCTGTGGATCAGGCTGTAGCTCTTAGCTACTCCTCCAGCACCATGTCAGCTGGCCACTCTGCTCCCTTGTCATGATGATAAAATCTCTGAAGTAGTAAGCCAGCCCTGCTCTACACACACCCTACACTAAATGCTGTCTTTTATGAGAGTTGCTGTGGTCATGGTATTTCTTTACAGCAATAGAACAATGAATGAGACAGAGCTGACCCTTGAGCTGATGCTAAACACCAAGCCCTTAGTTAGGTTGAAAGAGGGTAGAGGCAAGATGCACTTGTCTGAGAGGACAACTCCTAAGAACTCAGAAGGACAAGGCTTGAGACTTACTTCTGAACACAACCATGTGAGGAGATGAATTGTGTCTATAGGAGAGCGGGGTAGGGTGCTAGAAAGAACGCCTCACATACAGAGTGTTTCGGAGTGTTTGAAGAAGCTTAGTTTTATGCATCCCTGATCAAGGAGGAGTCTTGAAGAAGCCTAAGCAGAAGAGATACATAATTAAAGTGTATATAAATTTTCCTGCTGCAGTACAGATTTAAGAAGAAGTCAACAACAAGCAGACAAGACTTTAGTTAGAACCTGTAATAGTGAGACACTTTGGATATGGTGAAAGTTTTAAACCTGGGTAGTGAAAAAGCTTAGTGCAGGGGCCCATGTATTAGCAATTATGGGATCTTTAAGAATGGAAATTTGCCAGTCACAGATTCATTGAATTTGAAGTATAAGAAAAAGGCGAATGAAGAATGACTCACAGCCGTCTGGTTGATTGATTATGAGCCAAGGATTTTATCAGAAAGTTATCGGAGAAAGCATGTTGATAAAATGGTGAGCTTGTTTGGATATGTATGGAAGTGGTTGTCATGCCTGTCGGGCACTGCTCGCTCCTGGACAGGTCACGGGCAGCGGAGCGGCGGTCCCGGAGGGCCAGCGGCTGGGCGCGAGAGGGAGTGCAGCAGCATGCGGGGGAGTGGCTCTCAAGAGAAAGTGTCCTGCGGCCCACTAGAACAAAAGGATTGTCTCTCCCACTCCCACGCCACGTGGGTTTTGACCTTATACAATGAGTCCAGGATTCCAAGAGGTGCGTAGAGCTGAAGACATTTATTAACATGGTGATGTGTCTGGCGTGCTTTCCCAAAAAATGTCGGAAGGGGTTTGCTTATATTGGAATGGAGGGGGGGGCATGGGGGGTGGTGCTGGTGGTGTTAAAGGGCGGGGCCAGGGAAATCTTGAGGCAAAGACTTGTTCCCAAGTAGAGGTACTTGGGACATGGGGACCTTGTGGCAGGTCTCTGGGCTCTGGGAGCGTGATCAAATACCCCAGGATTCTACATCCCCACACATGCCCACATGAATAAACACTGGACACTTAGATATAAAATTTCTGGTCTGTGGATAGGTTATAATATTAGGGTTATATGCATATAGATATCAATTTAAAACCTGGGAATTGAAGAAAACCACCATACTTACTATACATGGCATGACATGAGTAGTATGTCATGTCAGGACCTAAAACAGGGGCAAACGGAACAATTCCCTAGAAAGACAGAAAGCTGAAAAATCAGAAGGTGGTAGTATTTTAGAATCCAGGGTTGGGAATTTTCAAAGACAATTGGTTAACTCTGAATACCATAGAGAGATTAGAGAATGAAAAGGCTAAAAAATATGGCTGAATGTGGAAAGTGGGGTGCAAAAGGATTTTCAGATTAAAGGTTAATTACGAACTGTAATTCATTAAAGATGGAACCATTAAAAGGAATAAAACCATGAGAGTAAGAACAGACACGTCAGGAAGGGAGGGAAAGACTGAATAGAAAAGAAGAGTCTACAAGGAGTGGCACTGGGTCAGGTTGTGGAGACTATGTTTTTTCTTATTTTGGGTTGACAGAGGCTTTATTTCTTGGAAGCTATAGTGATGGCTGTTAAAATCTAATTATACTTTTGAAATAGCTTGGTTTGATTAAGCACGAATTGGACACTGCACTGAGTGCTTGTATGCCCACTTTTATTCAATGCTTACAACACGTGTATGAATGATTACTTTTACAAAGGTGAACACTGAAGTTGGTAAAAGTTAAAAGACACTGCTAGTGCTTAGAATGTTACTGGGAGGTAGTCTGAGGCTTGTTAGCCCAACTTCATAGCTACAGATTTATTTATAATGCCTTTAGAAAGAGGATTTCACAGTGAATAGATGAAATCAGATGATGGTGAAAACTTGGTAGGACAGGGCAAGGAGAATCACCCAGGTGAGATGTGTACCCTTAAAATATTCTCAATGGAATGGTGAAACATCGTCTGAGTTTGGGATGAAGTGAGAAGGCTGACATCAGAGGAAAGGAGTGACATCTACAGAGGATGTTAAATTAACAGGAAGAAGGGAACAGAGCAAGTTCAAGGGAAAGGAGAATGTGGCCCTAGTAAACATTAACTAAAATGGAAGCATTCCTTCCACCAGCGCTGAGCTTCATGAGTTCAAAAAGTGGGAAGATTGTTTTCTGTAATGATTTTGACAATAAACGGGTCCTGAGGTCTCTTTGGCACTCATCAATCCACCCTTGTAGTGCAAAGGGAGCAGCTAGTGCTCCATTAAAGCTTTGTTTGTGAACATTGAAAAATACAATTTCATAGCATTTTCTGTGTCACGGTATAGTCTTCTTTTGAAGTTTTTCAACCACTAAAAATATGTCAAAAGCAATAAGCTTGGTTAGGCCACAAATTACCAATTGACATAGAAGTTGGACTGTATGAATTTTTACTGTTCAGTAGAAATTATCATTATCCTGGTTAGTTTTCTGAAATCTTGACCAAGCTAGGGTCAGCTAAGAGGAAGGAATCCCAACTCAGAAAATGCCTCAATAATACTGGGCTGTAGGCAAGCCTGTAGCGTATTCCCTTAATTATTGATAGATATAGGATGGATCAGCCCATTCTGGGTGGGGATAGCCCTGAGCTGATACCCTTGTTATTCTATAAGAGAGCAGGATAGCAAGATAAGAGGAACAGTCCAGTAAGTAGTACCACTTTGTGGCCTCTGCATCAGTTCCTGCCTCCAGGTTCCTGCCAGGCTTTACTTCCTGTCCTTACTATCCTCGGAGACGGACTGCCTGGACATGTAAGCAAAAGAAACCCTTTCCTCCACAACTTGCTTTTACTCACGTTGTTTCGTCACAGCAGTAAGAATCTAAGGCAAGCACGAAAGAATACAAAGTATTGATAAGCTAGTTAATCACCTGTTGTTATTGATAAGCTAGTCATTCACCTGTTGTTAATGATAAGCTAGTCAGTCACCTGTTAGTTTTGGGTTACTTCCTCCTCCTGTCATGGGCTACAGATAATTGTACTGGCTCACAGTAGCTTTAGTCAGTAAGAGATGGAGAGAGTAAAATGTGGGCAGAAATAATCAAATTATCATTGTTCTGTCATGCAATAGCTGCTCGGTGAGATACATTTGTCCTTACCAAGTGATTTTCTACTCATGGACACACTAGAAGTCATAGAGACAGAGAGGTACTTCTGTCCTATTAGCTTTCATTGATTTCCCTGTTTCCGTGGTTTTGTTTTTTATCTACAGAGCAGCAGTGATTCCAGAAAATGATTCTAAGTTCTAGAATTTGACTGTGCATCCAGAAACTGTCTCAGCACACCACCTGTAGCTAGGACTTGCTCTCACATCCCAGATGCAGCCCTGTATTCCTCCTTGAGAAGACTGGATCCTACTGTGCCCGGCTCCTATTCCTGTTTCCAACACACGCTGCCTTTTCCCTGGACTCACCAGCCAAAGGCTTGGGGCTTACCTTTCTTGGTTGTGATCTCAGAGTCTTTGTATTTCAATCCTTGAATTTACATATGATTTATATTAAAATGTCTTTTGAAATATAATAGGTATGGTCATTAGGTTTTCATACTGGATTCATTTATAAGAGTGTGGTGCTTACCAACGCTGCCTCCCCTATCTTATTCTGTTTTGAAAGCAAGTGTATCCTGCTCAGTGCCTTACTCATATGCTCTCCATTCATTAAACCAGCTCTGCCAAGAAAGTCAACTTAGTGTAATATGGTGCCATTGGCTCTGACTTCAGAACTATGTCAATGTCATACCTATTCCCTTCCAGCCATGGGTGATAAGTAACCCCAGTGTTCACCACTGACATCACACTCCATTCTCCTCAGCTTTTCAGCTACTAATTCTACACATTAAATCCCGTATTTCAAATATCTCATATCCCCTCTGATTTTATGATGATAACAAACTGTTGCAGCCCATGAACCATACGAAATGATCAGACATGAATGAGATTCAGGATAGGGGAGAAAGAAGAACAAGAAGGAAGACCATTAGGTTATGAGAACATGCAAAAGTCCATGATAATGACAAATTTCATGGGTCAAATGACAGCAACAGAAAATAATCAGGGGGTCGACAATAGGCAGTTTCAGTAAGACAGTGAGGTGTCAGAGGTTGTGTTTTACAAAAATAAAATAGAATTTGGCAGAATTTTCATCAAGCTCATTTAAAGACACTATTTTGAGGTCAGGAGAACAATCCAAGCATTTAAAATAAATAGGAATAAAAATGATTCTTTGGAAAGACAACGTAAAAATTAAAATAGTTATTTTCAGCTTTATGAAACTCCCAATTAAACCACATTAAGAAGAAAACCAAGAGGCCAAGCTCTCTATCGAGAGAAACGGGGGCAAAGCCAGGCATACCAGGAACCCTTCTGGAGGGCGTGGAAGTCTAGCGGTCGACCGTAGGGGGGAGGCAGGGGAGCTGGCAGCTGTGTCAGTCTCCTGCAGAGTCACTTCTGGATCCTCTTCAATTTTCGGCTGATGGTAATGAACTTCAACCGTCTTCTTGATGGCAGCATCAACCTGGTTCCGTGGATGACAGGTCGCGGGTTTTGATCTCTGTCTCGCTTAATCTTGATGTCCTGCGCACATCCTCTCAATGAGGGTCCGTCCAGAGGGGTCCGTTCCTCGAGCCCCACGTCTGGGTGCCACTTGACCCGACTGGCAGGCCCTAGTTATTCGTGGGGGCGAGGAGGACTGCAACCTGCTATTCTTCAGAAGATATGGTACACTGCTTGAGTTATGGTCTCCTTGCTATTCTTCAGATGATATGGTACACTGCTTTGAGTCTATCTGCAGTTTCCAAGCAGGATCTTGCAGTTGCCAAGCTTCAGGGAACCTTGTGCAGCTGGGAAAAGGTAGGGGGTGAGGGTAAGGGCGAGGGTCCTGACTTCTGGCCCATCTGGATTAGAACTTCTAATGGCAGGCATCACGGGTGATTCATTTTTGCCTGGAAAGAAAAAAGAAGGGGATTCTCAGGGAGATTTCTCTTCCCTGGATGTAAATTATTATTCATCGTATTTATGGTTGGGCCTGGCTTTGTGAGTGTATCTATTTTTTTTTTTCATTAATATTTATGGTAGCCGGTTAGCTGTGCCTTCTGTGGTATTGGACAGGCATATCAGTCCTCGGCTCCATAAGGGAACTGGGTCTGGGGCATTCCCTTTACGGGTATGAGGGTCCTTCCCCATATCTGCCTCTTGATCACCACAACAAAAATTGGCTTTTTCCTAAACCAAGGCCGCCCTTGATATGGCCGCTAACATTGGGGAGCCTTCCTTTATGACAATATTACACCCCAAACTGACAAATGGTTGGTAATTTGAACATTTACAAGGGACTAGGATGGCTGTGAGTTAGCCCAATGACGGGATTATTGTAGGTCCACTTCCCAGGGGCCCACCCAATGCAGCCGAAAAGGAGTGCGTGGTGCTGGGAGTGGGTGCAGCCTACATGGCCTAAGACAGGGCCCTCACCCTCCTTTCACCCACATCGGAGTCCCTTGACGTTGCCCATCGTCGACAGCCTAAAACCTTCGACCATCGATGTGACTCGTCTCACATCAGTGTTTTGGGGTTGTGAACTTGTCTAAGACCCCCCATAATTAGACATCCAAATTCAAAATTCACATAGTTGGGATTGATCATAAGATGCCTTCTCTAACTAAACAGAGAAGGGGGAGATGCCAGAAGCCAGGACCCTCGCCCTTACCCTCACCCCCTACCTTTCCCCACCTGCACAATGTCCTCTGAAGCTTGGCAACTGCAAGATCCTGCTTAGCAACTGCAGATAGACTCAAAGCAGTGTACCATATCATCTTAAGAATAGCAGGGAGACCATAACTCAAGCAGTGTACCATATCTTCTGAAGAACAGCAGGTAGATCATAATTCAAGGCAGTGTACCGTATAGACCATGACATGTTTCAAGGCACAGGCCAAGAAGATTTTGTACTTTTCCACCATCTGGCCCCTCTTACCCCCTCCCCTTGTGAAACATGCTATAAAAAAGCATTTCATGTTCAAAAATAAATAAATTATTTATAAAAAAAAAAAAGAAGAAAACCATTCCTTGTTCTGACCAGATGTTCTGAAAATATGCACATCACTTCATGTTTCCTCATCAAGTAGCAGTAGGCTTCTAAGTTATCTCTGCTGACAATATTTCCAAAGATTTATTTTTACAATTTTAATTACATGTATGCATGGATGTCTGTGTTGGGGTATGTGCAAGTAAGTACAAGTGTCCACAGAGGCCAGAGGCTCCCTTCCCTCCTGCCCACAGACTGCAAACACATCAATGTTTTAACTTGCTTAACTTATCAATGAGATCAAAGCCTACATGCTGAAATTCATTTTTAAAATTCTCATTTCTGAGCCCTGAAGAGCTGAGCCCTGAAGGCCAAGCCTTCAGCATATAAATTCTTCAGAGAACACTTGAGATCTAAACCATAAGACTAGAGTTCTGCTTTCTCATGCATTGTCTTGGGTCATGTCAACTTGACACAGCTAGAATGATCTGAAAAGAAGGATCTTCAACTGAGAAAAGATCTGGAAGGTCCGGCTGTAGGGCATTTTCTTAATTAGTGGTTGATAGGGAAAGGTCCAGCCCATTGTGGGTGGTGCCATCTTTGGACTGCTGGTTCTGGATTCTGTAAGCAAGCAGGCTGAGCAAGCCATGGGGAGAAAGTAATGCAGCCTTCCTCCATGATCTTCGACAGCTCCTGCCTCCAGGTTCCTACTCTGTTTGAGTTCCTCTAGTGAGTTCCTCCAGTGATGGACTGTTACCTGCGAGTGAAAGCCCAATAAACCCTTTCCTCCCCAGCTTGCCTTAGGCTGTGGTATTTCATTGCATTCTGATATTTAAGTGGGATAAGAGTACATGTTCTTCCCTAATATCTTAGCTTCATCTATCAACTTGACGTAGCCTGGAGTCATCTGAGGGAGTCAGGACTGAATGATTTATTGTCCAGATCAGACTGGTCTATGGCAAAATCTGTGAGAAATTGTCTGGGTTCATGATTGATGGGAGAGGGCCCAGCCCACCTTGGGCAGCAGCATTCATTAGGCCTGAGCTGTATAAGAAACCTAGTTGACCATGACTGAATGAATAAGCTAAAAAACAAAACAAAACAAGACAGAAAGGAACAAAATAAACAATCAATTGACTCTAACATGGAAATGGAGGCCAAATAAACTCTTTCCACCTCTGAGTTGCTTTTGGAAAGAGCATTTACTGCAGCAACAGACGTAAGACAGGTTGTTAGCTACAGAAAATGGAAACACAACAATTAGAGCTGAGGAGATAGCTTGGCTGATAAAGTATTTACAGCACAAACATGTGCACCTACGTTTAGATCCCCAGCACCCATATAAAAGCAGGGCACAGCAGCACACATCTGGAATCTTAGGGCCTGGGGAGCAGTGCAGATGGAGACAGTCAGACTGGCAGATCTGGAGATTCTGACAGCTGGTCTCCATGAAACAGCAATCGCCAGTGTGGTGATTTGAATAAGAGGGGCCCTCATAGGTTTATGTATTTGAATGTCTACCCATCAGAGAGTGGAACTCCTTGATAGGATTAGAAGAATTAGGAGGTGTGGCCTTGCTGAAGGAAGTGTGTCACTAGGAGTGGGCTTTGAGGTTTGAAAAAGTCTATTCCAGACCCAGTGCCTCTCCTCTGCCTCCCCTACCTCTGTGTACAGATCAGGATATAGCTCTCAGCTACTACTCTAGTACCTGTTTGCATGCTGCCATGTTCCCCACCTTGATAATAATGGCATGATCCTTTGAAACTGTAAGTAAGTCTCCAGTAAAATGCTTTCTTTCATAAGAGTTGCCTTGGTCATGGTGTCTCTTCATAGCAATAACGACCAAGATATCTAGTCTCAAAAATAAGATGGAGAGCAATAGAGAAGGACATCCAGCACTGACCTCTTCCAAATGTACAAATGTATAGATATGCACAAATGTTCAGATACATACATATATATATATATACATATGCACATACAGACACACAGGGGTGGAGAGAGAGAGAGAGAGAGAGAGAGAGAGAGAGAGAGAGAGAGAGAG
>NW_021604678.1:7101911-7104411 GCF_004785775.1 Grammomys surdaster
AGAGAGAGAGAGAGAGAGAGAGAGAGAGAGAGAGAGAGAGAGAGAGATATCCCTGTAGTCTCTAAATTTTATTATTCAAAATAGCAAAGAGAGAGAGAAAATTTGTAGGAGGGATATTCAGATTAGAAATATTGATTGATCTACCAGGCAAGATGTACCTACTGGAGCAATTGTAGCACGACAGCTATAGAAATAAGGATTTCTATTTATTTATCTATTTCTATTTATTGCTGTTTCATTAAATTTTAAGTCTGATCCACAAAAGTTCGTGCTTGGTATTGTATGCCTGGTCAAAAGCTTATAATTAATGAGATCATAGGCCCTAAAGGGAAGTTACTGGGTTTTCTGATACATGTTATTAAACTGCCTTCATACATATGTATTTATGTTCATGTACATAGATTATTGTTCTAAACTTTGGTTGGAGAAGCTTCTGACTGCAATGGGCAGCAGTTCATTTAAACACTCATAACTGTTCAAGGTGCTTGGAATGAGTGACTGTGAGTGCTCGCTCCATTGTACACCCCACCCCAAGGCCCAGGGCATGGAGAAAGGAGTCTAGAGAGAATGTAAGAGACAAAGGATGAAAAGGAGTGATGTGTAGTGCTGTTCTCTGGCTGGGACACCATCGCTCTCATTGAGGAACTCTCAGCCTCAATGATGGTTACCTCTGTAAGAGGTAAAAAAGAGGTCGATGACTTAATTAAAAATTCCAAATAAAAAGAATTTCAACTGAGAACGATGTTAATTTTAAAAAATATCATAACAAATTATTTACTGGCTAAACATATTGATCTTCAAGACTGTACAAGCTACACAGATTTAAAAGTGAAACTTGAACATTCAACCACCACGTCTGAAATGTAGATATGAACAGGTGTTGATTTCGATGGGAAAAACGTTACTGCCTTCAGACTAGGACAGGCAGAATCTAATGGGGAATGAAGAACAGGAACAACGGAGAAGCTGGGAAACCTCAAGTATGATTGAAGCTAATGTTTAGAATATACATACTGTGGGGTAAGAGAGGAAAAGGATCTTCCAAGTACCAAACAATGCAATATATACTTAAAGTCATTACGCCTTCCAGTCTGGGCCCAAACACTGAGCAGATCCCGGGTGGCAGCTCTGCACTCAATCTCACAAAACCCAGAGGAAGCTGGCCTCCCAGGAGTTCTAACCAGGGAAGTATCTTAGGTAAGGAGTCAGCAACACCTGTCCTAAACAGGGAGTAACTGGGACCCACTGGGACTTCCCTGGCCAGGAGCACTGGTTCCTTCCAGTCTGCGCCCGAGCACTGAGCAGATCTTAGGCCAGAGCTCTAACCCCAGTAGTAACACCAACCCCACACAGTTCTGAAACAATCAAGATAATAAGAAAGACAGGCTCCAGTCAAAGACAGGGATGGTAGCACTAAGGAGAAAGGGAAGCACAAGAACATAAGCATCAGCAACCCAGGGTACTTGGCATCATTAGAACCTAGTTCTCCTACACTAGAAAGTCCTGAATTCCTGATATCACCAGGAAAGCAAGATTCAGATTTAAAATCACTTCTAGTGATGATGATAGAGGACTTTAAGAAGGACATAAATAACTCCCTTAAAGAAATACAGGAGAACACAGGTAAGTAGGTAGAAGCCCTTAACAAGGAAACACAAAAATCCCTTAAAGAATTACAAGAAAACACAACCAAACAGGTGAAGGAATTGAACAAATCCATCCAGGACATGAAAATGTAAGTAGAAACAATAAAGAAATCACAAAGGGGAGACTACCCTGAAGATAGAAAACCTAGGAAAGAAATCAGGAGTCATAGATGCAAGCAACACCAACAGAATACAAGAGATAGAAGAGAGAATCTCAGGTGCAGAAGATACCATAGAAAATATTGACACAAATGTCAAAGAAAACACAAAATGTAAAAAGTTCTTATCAGAAAACATCCAGGAAATCCAGGACACAATGAGAAGACCAAACCTAAGGATAATAGGTATAGAAGAGAGTGAAGATTCCCAACTTAAAGGGCCAATAAATATCTTCAACAAAATTATAGAAAACTTCCCTAACCTAAAGAAAAAGATGCCCATAAACATACAAGAAGCCTACAGAATGCCAAATAGACTAGACCAGAAAAGAAATACCCCCTGTCACATAATAATCAAAACACCAAATGTACAAAACAATGAAAGATATTAAATGCAGTAAGGGAAAAAGGCCAAGTAACATATAAAGGCAGACCTATCAGAATTACACCAGACTTCTCACCAGATACTATAAAAGTGAGAAGATCCTGGACAGATGTCATACAGACCCTAGGAGAACACAAATGCCAGCCCAGGTTACTGTACCCAGCAAAACACTCAATTACCATAGGTGGAGAAACCAAGATATTCCACGACAAAACCAAATTTACACAATACCTTTCCATAAACCAAGCATTACAAAGGATAATAGTAGAAAAGCTCCAATACAAGGAGGGAAATTATACCCTAGAAAGAGC
>NW_021604678.1:7109411-7233523 GCF_004785775.1 Grammomys surdaster
AGCAAGCTTGAGAGGAAAGAGTTTAGCTGAATAACACTTCCACATCCTTGTTCATCATCAAGGAAATCAGGACAGGAACTCACTGGTCAAGGAACATGGATGCAGGAGCTGATGCAGTGACCTACTGGGCATGGCCTAGTGGCTTGCTGCCCATGGCTTGCTCAACCTACTTTCTTATAGAAGCCAGGGCACCAGCCCAGGGGTGGCACCGCCCACAGTGAGCTGGATCATCCCAAATCAATCATTAATTAGGATAATGCCCTACAGGGTTGCCCTCAGCCCTACAGGGGTAGTTTCTCAGCTGAGGCTTTCACTTCTCCAATGACTCTACCTTGTGTCAAGTTGGCATAGAACTATCCAGCTCACACCTCTGAGTTGTAGGTATGTATAAGAAATCCAGCTGAGTAAGCCATGAGGAGCATGCCAGCTAGCAGCACTCCTCCATAGTTCCTGCATCAGATCCTGTCACCATGTTCTTGCCCTGACTTCCTGCCCTCAATATAGACTGTGCTGTGGAACTGTAAATTGAAATAAACCCTTTCCTCTGCGTATTGATTTTTGTCAATGGTGTTTTATTATAGCAATAGAAATGCTAAGATAATTAAGCACATATTTATTTAATGAATTAAAGAAGGAAAAGTGATTAACTGAAACATAATGTATACAAGTCAATCACCTTATTAAGTGTCTGATATTCTTACTAGGAAAAAAAACATATTAAATGTTAAATGAGAATCAATGGTAATTAATGATGAGAAAGCATGATTTAGAAGTTCAGAGGAAGAAGCTTGAATTACTGGCAAGATGAAGAAAACACAAATCGGGGACTGGGGTTGTTCCATCAGCATCCCCTCTGAATGTTTTATATACTGTAAGCCCATGTTTGTCTAATAATGCAATTTCTTGTCAAAGCCTGGTGGCCATAGTGAAAAGGCCATGTTTTCATTGCTCCCTGTAAAACCAGTGTCAGCATGAAGCTTACCAGGCCCTTCAGTAATGACCACCTGTGTGGCCCACTAGAGTATGACTAAACCCCTGGCCTTTCTGGGTCTGTTAGTCCATCTGATAAAAGGGGGAATCCCAGAGCAGCTCCTAGTGCTTTGAAGTATGCTATTCCTGTCCCTCAGGCTGACTGGAGTGCCCATCTGCCTTGGTATTCAGCAACTGCAAAGAAACCCAGCAAGCAGGGACTGAGACATCTACTAGATAAGGGAGAAAGTCAATTCTTAAGATGCTTGTCATTTAGTACAATCGTCTCTAGGGGTCTGAGTTAATTTTTATGCAATATGGCAAAAATATTTCCTACACAAGTCCAAGTATTTGGCACCTTCCTAGATTGTATATTTTAGTAGAACTGAATTTGATGGCTTCCTAATTTTATCTACATGATTATCATAGACATTCATTCCTATAGATGCTTTTTGCCATACATTCAGGTTACAAAACAACAGTATAAAATATGTGAATCATTGTACAGAGATTATTGACTATTAATAACTACTAAGTAAATATATGCATGCATACTATGTATTCTGTAAGTTAAGTATCTATACTTTTATGAAATGTGTGTTACACTCTCAATATAGCAGTGATTGTGATAGTTTTAAGGGGCACTAGGAATTCATTTTGTTATCTTAAATTGTGCTTAGTCTTTTGGTCAATTCATTTTACTATAAACAATATAGCAAAGTAAGGCAATAACACACACATACAGAGGGGGAAGAGAGAGAGAGAGAGAGAGAGAGAGAGAGAGAGAGAGAGAGAGAGAGAGAGAGAGAGAGAGAACTTATTATTCAAAAAAACTGTCAGATTCTCTTCCCTGTGAAATTAAACTATATTGATGTATCAGTTTCTTTTGTGCTACAGGAATAATGAACACCATGTCCAGAAGCAACTTAAGGGAGAGTGTTTACTTTGTTTTTACAGTTCCAGGGCATTAGTGTGTACCATGGCAGTGGGCAGCAGGAATCGGGCTAATCAAATTTCCTTGGCACACCAGGTAAGAGAGAGAGAGAAAAGAGAAAGTGTCACAGAATATTAATTCACAAAACTTATCCCAAGTGATGTACTTCCTCCAGCAAGACTCTATGCCATAACTTCTAAAATCTCTCCAAACAGTACACGAACTACAGACCAAATGCTCAAATATCTCAGCCTATGGAGGCTCTTGTCATTAAAACCCCACCAGTTTCTCTAAGCTGAATACACTTCAGTGAACTGGGGCCTTGAAGAGTAGCTTGCCTGTGCTTTGACTTAACTGCCATAATAGGGTCAGAAATTTTCTAAGAATACAAGGAAATTTTAAGAAACTTTGTCATTAAATTTAACAGATTATCTATAATGAATCACACATATTTTAAAACATTCAACATTAACAAAGCGACTTGCTAACCCAGAAGCAACTAAATTTGTGTGAAGTACATTATTCACTTTCGGGAAAATATGCTTTTCAGATACACATAGGGACATATCTAAGAGCTATGGAAGATCTATGACCTATTTAGATATACTTCTGAAACAATGAAAGAAACCCTAACACAGTTGTACCCATGCTTCTAGAAAGAAGGATGACTTCTAGACCAGTTTCCTACTGTCTACTTGAGAATTTACAGGTGACTATGCAATGTTGAAGATGTCAAAACCCACTGTTGTCAACTAAACTTGATTAAAAACAACAACAACAGCAACAACAAAACCTTACAGTTGGGTGCCTATGAAATGGCTTTCTCTGCCTACCATTTTGTTAATTACCTGTGACCTAGTGACCTAACAAGTGACCCGGGCAGGCAGTTGAGCAAGCCAGGCACTCCTCATGGGCCTTATAACCCAGCAGACAAGGTCTACAGTGAGCAAATTATTTTTAAAGGGATGTCTTCCTGAGAAGGGAAGAACATGGCATAACGGAGTACTATACCATTGCTACAGAACAGTACTATGGATAAAAGCTAGGAGGAAGGAAAATGGACTCAAGTTCCTTTGGAAAGGATAAAAGGAAGAGGAGGACTGCACATCTAAGTAAGTCATCATATGACCCAAGACAGCTGGAGGACAGGAGCAGTGGCCAACACTCTAGGAGAACAGCACTTTGCTCTTCCTAAGAGACGTTCAAAAAAAAAAAAAAAAAAACCAGAATGGAAATCTCTTTCCCATCTATATCCACTACCTCAAATTACCTGGACTGAAGCAAAGATGATTCGATAGAGTGGGCAGAGTAAACATCTGTGTCAAGATTAAATCTCAACTTTCTCCTTCAGAAACACACACACCTACAGACTGAAGAAAAGTCCCCCAACAGCCCACCCCCAAAACAGCAGGCGTCTGCCATATGCTGTCCTAACCTGCCTCCCATTGCCTGGTGAAAGTTGGCCAACCTAATTCATATACCACATTCCAGCATAATTCCATTTCTTTAAGTAAACACCAAACCAAATGCTTCTTAAATATCCTTTCACTTCCATTAACTTAAAACAAAGATCGAGTGTTACTGGACAATACTCATAAAATCTTCACATTTTGAATAAAAGATGTTCACTTCAAGGTTACATTAACTTTACTCATGGGGATAAAATAATCAGAGGAATTATTTTACCCACAAAAGATGAGAAAGCTACTTAAAATCAAAGCTGAAACTAAAGTTCTGATTGTTATTCCAATGTTCCTTTCATGAACACAGATATTTTTATAGTGTTATTTTATATTTTTATATTTATCATTATATTGCTGCTCTCAGAAAATCACAAAATATCTGAGTAAATACCAGGAACCAACAATAAACTAATCAGAACCTTCTAATACATGAGAAGTTACTTTCTAACACACTGGAGCATAAATCTTCATGTCAAAACAATAATGTGGGTTAGTCACATTTGCAGGCATACTAGGAATGTCTTAGATACTAGAACATGCAGGGTAACTACAGGTCAGTGTTTCCTAAGCAGTGAGTCATGACCCTTTTGGGAGTCAATGGGCACTTTTCACAGTTGTAGCATAACAGATATTTACATTACAATTCATAACAATAGCAAAATTATGGTTATGAAGTAGCAACAAAATAATTTTATGATGGGGGGTCACCACAACATGAAGAACCACATTAAATGATCACAGAACCAGAAAGTTTGAGAACCACTGTCATAAGAGTGTAAATATAGCTGTGGTTGTGAATCAGTAACAGTTAATACTGTGGGTTTTTTTCCAAGTTCATTTTGACAACCAAAATCTGTGGCTTCTTTATTTAATCAGTGTATGTAAACATCACATGCACAAGAAAAAGTGAAAGGTGTCCTTTCTATAACATTGTTTTTACAGATATGAACTCCAAGGAATTATGAACAGGCTTTTAGTACCAGAGTCATCAGAAAAATAATTGTAGGAACACTTCAACTAAAGGTAATGGCCATCAAAGACAGACAGCAGACACCGACTCTTCCTGGTAGCACTCTGTCAGCTTGGCATCTGTCATGGGAGACATAGCATCTCTTCTATAAAAAATACCAGCCAATCTCTGGGTTCCCATCCAGGTATGAAGTTATTAGAGTAAAGTGGCCTGGATTCCATTCACACGGGAGGCTACTTTACTCAGTCAACAACAATGAACCACACAGCAGCTTGCCTTTAAAATGGAATGTTTTTCTGTTCTCTCTCTCTCTCTCTCTCTCTCTCTCTCTCTCTCTCTCTCTCTCTCTCTCTGAAGCATTTCAAACTTGGATTTTTTTGTTCTTAAATAAATAAATAAATAAATAACGTGGGGGTGGGCAAGAATGAACATCTTCCACATTCTGCATTTTCAGAATAAGTATCAAATGCAACTTGCCTTGATAACTAAATTTATTATTAACTGTGTATTTCATGATGTTAGTGACAATATGTTAATGTGATTTTTCACGTCCTCCTGTGGTGAACAGATGGCTCCTTTTACTTTACTTTCCACATCAAGTGTGATTATTTCTTGGTGCCAAAAGCCACCTGCCGCTCTTCGGTCTCTAGTCTAATTTTTTATGTTGGTAAAACACAGCAGGACTTGTTATCAGTTGGATGGCATCTTAATAAAAGGAGACATGCCAACATATTGACATCATGTTCAAGGGGAAATTTCAGCCCCTTCAAACCCTTAACCCCCTTTCCAACCCCCTTTTAAAAATGAGGGGTGAAAACAAATAAACAAACAAACACACAAACAAACAAGCACACAAATAAAATGCACAGACCCTACCAGTTTCAAGATGTGTGATTACAATCGTTGGGCCCACAGCCAAGAGGCTGAATTGGGCTCTTTGTTCATAAACCCAAGCACCTCACTCAGGCCTCTGATCTTTCATCCTGTGTAATAATTAGCTGTAACATATTCCAAAGACAAATGTAAACAGGAATACATTAACATTGAGATCAGTGTCAGGGCAATTTTTATTGGGAAGATGACATAGAACATGGGCGTGCATTCAAGCAGATACACTCAAAAATCCAAGATACAAAAGTATTTAGAAAATTTCTTTTAGATCTCAGAATATTATACTCATTGGCTTTTCTGTCATGAATGTTTATCTAGAAAGTCAGGGCTTCCAAATGTGAATTTCAGTGACTCCCATGACCCACACTTAACAGAGAGAACAGAAGTAATAAACCACAGTAGCTTGTTTTAAAATTTCCATTCTTCATTAGAACAAAGAGAGAGCGTGTGTGAGGTGATTTGTGGTCCAAGAAGAGGTCTTAAAGGCAATTGGATGGAATGGCTCTCAACAGCTGGTCCAGCACATTTGGAAACAGCATGTAGAAAAATGCATCCGTGTTTTGAAGATTGCCAACTGTGACGATGTATCAGTTAGGACACAGCCTGAAATAGTCAGATGGCCTATCTACAAACAATATGAACAAATGCCCTCATCATCCAACCACACACTTAAGTCAAGACTAAGAGGAGACCCGACTTTTAATAAATTCTAACCTGTCAGACTGAGTACTACTCTTGTGATAAAATCAAGGATTGGTACACTTCGGTATCTAAAATGGTGGTGAAGAGCTAAGCAGTTAGAACAGGCAGCTGCCCCCCTACTCCTACCTCTAAGGTTTACAAAATTTATAAAAAGCAAAAGAAAATGCCCACAAAAAAGGGTCAGGTATCTTAA
Organism: Grammomys surdaster; assembly: GCF_004785775.1. Lineage (NCBI taxonomy): Eukaryota > Metazoa > Chordata > Mammalia > Rodentia > Muridae > Grammomys > Grammomys surdaster. The sequence continues at coordinate 7,115,534 of NW_021604678.1, forward strand.
TTAAAATAATTTAGAGTGGATACTTTTATTGGGATGAAAAACTGTAACTCAGTCTACACTGAATGTCTCAGTGACTTTGTGACCCTCCATTGTCCACGGACAGGAAGCTTCATGGAATGGATCTGTATTAGTTACGCTTTGCGGCCCCATCAGCTTTTCTGTTGCATTCTAGTTTCTCAGCAGCTGTAGCATTAAGGTTAACTGTCCTTTGAAGGTCCATGTGTTAAAATGGAGCCTACAGCATGGTACCATGGGAAGAGGTAGATTTTTAGAAGGGAGAGCCTGGTGGGAGGTGCTTAGGGCATTGGTGATATAATAATGGGGGACTTACATTATTTGGACAAGAAAGACAGTTTACTCTGTCATATACTTCTGTAATTGCTATCCAGAAATCCTATAAAAGCCAAAGCAATAGCTTCACCCAATCATAGATTGGACTCCTTAAAACCTAAGCAAATTAAATAATTTCTGTTTAAATATTATCTGTCTCAGATATTTTGTTAAAGGGACAAAATGGCAGCACACACATCAACATTTTATTATGCACATTAGCCAACATACAAAAAATTGAAATACCTTCATCACCACACTACTGTAAGCATCATATAGAAACAACATTTCTTATTATAATAACTTCCTCACATCTTTTCATCTACCAACTCTCTTCCTGATCATTAATTAGCCTGATCATTATTTAATATGTTAGGCTATAAAACTGTACACTAATAGTTCCTCCAGAAATCAAACTTTAAATTATCTTTATTTAAGACCTGGGAGTCCTCAGAAAGGGGCAGATTCTAGTCTTTATATGGCCATAGGTTAGTTGTACATAAATATTTGACTCTTATGTTTGGCTACTACCCAGTCTTATGATGTCTTGAGGAAGAATCCAAGCATAGACACTGCCCATCTTCTTTCATCTGGCTTAGTGGATTTCCATCAATTTCTTCTACATATGTCATGGTTTCCATGATGCTCCCTGTATAATTACAAGTTCATACTGAGGCCCACTGAAGACCATCTTCTTACAGATGGATGTCACATCAGGCTTCACTAAAGAATAACTAGTGAGTTCAAAAGGTACACATAGCCTTGGATGACATTCTTCCAAAATGGAGCTGTGGGTAGCAGAATGGCTGAGACATTTAAATCAGAGGGCAATGGGATTCACTGAGGATAAAGAGCAAAGCTATTTTTCAGAGAGGCCAGGTGCTTGCTAATTTGGAACTGTCCTGTGTTATTCTGAACTACCAGCAACACCATTCACTCATCCTGATACTCTCCCCAATGAGATGTTTTCCTTGACTGATTAAAGTCCATGTTTTCAGAGCAAACAACAGAACACAAGAAAAACAAGAATGAAAAGTACCTCAAATGGTTTGTACTGCATATACTGGTTCTACAACCTTTCAAATTAACAAATCTCCTAAGCCATAGCTAAAGTGTAAGCTCAGGAGGAAAATTAGTATGTGACTTTATAAGTTATCTTAGAATGATCTGTTTCACCTTAAGCCTGGACAGATACAGTGCAGACAGACACTTGGATCTTGTTTGGATTGGTATGATCAAACAAACTTGGCCAAAAGCTAGTTGATAAGAGTGGAAAATATTAACTATGCTGGAAAGACATTCTTAATTGAGACAATCTTTCATGAAGTAATTGATTATCCAGTGTAATGGAGGTAATGATATTATAATGGACCATAAAGGTCTTTGTTGAGGCCAGAGACCCACCCAAAAGAGCTACTAGTCTACAGCTGAACTGTACAAAGCATGCCTGATCTCATCACTGGTCTACTGTCCCAGGTGCCATCTGTCTCAGAGTGTCTCTGATAACCTAATGGAAGTGGATATTTGTGAAACCCACCTGCCCTGCTTTTATTAACCTCTTGCTGTGTTCACGGTGAGTTATTAATACTTCTGCATTTTATAGAATAATTTTAATTTGCATAAGAATTTAATTTCCCCTCTCACACCTTTTTCCTTCCACTTGGAATGCAGTACAAGTCCAGTGGTAAAGTTGCAATATTAAATTTAAAGTAATATTCTCATATTAGGAACCCAAGTTGTTTTCCTGGACAAACAGGACTTCAAGACAATTTTCTGCAGTTCAGAGAAGCAAATCAAGTATTTTCCTTACAAAAGTTCCCAGGTCTTAGAAGTTGAGTTTTCTTTCATATTAAATTTTTCTCAAACAATTCACTCCCTCTGTCTTTTACTCATAACCCTAATAAAGGCAATTAACCAGAAGCATATATTTCTAATGACTCCCAAAGTGAAACTTCAAAATTGCCCTTTTGGGGATAACTGATCACATAAAACAATATATAATATATGCTAGACCATTATGTAAAAATAAATACAAATAAATCATCTTGACTTCATCATAATTATTTAAGCAATGACCATAACCAGTGGTGTTCATTAATTCATTTAACTTTTTGAGTTCCTAGGTTTGAGTCAAGCTGTAAATAAAAGAGTAAATATAACAGCCCCAGTTCCATGTCCTCATTGAACTTACAATATACGGGAGTTGATGGGGGGAAAGAAATAGCTAAACTAATTTGCTCTAGGTAACAGGGTATGCACTGAAAATGCAACATTAAAGACAAGTTAATTTAATTGGTATGTGTAGGAGGAGCTAAGGTGGGAGGAATAAGGAGAGGAAGAGGAGGAGTGAGGAGAAGGAAAAAGAGGAGCTAGGAGACCAGAGAGACGAGAGAGAGCGAGAGCAAGAGTGAGAGCGAGAGAGCGAGAGAGAGAGAGCGAGAGAGACAGCGAGAGAGAGAGAGAGCGAGAGAGACAGCGAGAGAGAGAGAGCGAGAGAGGGAGAGAGGGAGAGAGGGAGAGAGCGAGAGCGAGAGAGAGAGAGAGAGAGAGAGAGAGAGAGAGAGAGAGAGGAACATGGAGACAGATGTGCACATGTCTCTAGCAGTCAAAGGTAGTTGGTATATCTAGGTTGGGTTGGGCACTGGGTTACACTTCTGATTGTATGGGCATCTTGTTACTGATCATTACCAAATATATAAAGCGTTTGGATAATTTAAGCATTAGAGTCTCATTTTCCTACTGGGCCAGCATGGATAGTGGGATGGTCTGGGCAATGCCCAGTCTTGCAGAGACAGCATGCAAGATTGGCAGAGCCACCTCCCACGTTGATATCTCGTGGGTGGCAAGACTGTTGTTTCTGGCTGGCCGTTTCTAGCTGTGGCCTAGGCAGAGCCACTGCAACTTAGATAGCTGGCTTGACTAGTGGCCATTTTTAAATAATTACTTCAACAGGTATGGTTCTAACTTAAAACTATAGAAAGGGGAATGTTTTTAAGTATCACTGAATTATTGCCTACAATAAGACTCACATATAACAACTATCGTGAAGAGACACCATGATCACTGCAACTCTTTAAAAAGAGAACCTTTAATTTGGGCTTGATTTACTGTTTCAGAGTTTTGGTCAGTTATCATCATGGCAGAAAGCATGGCAACCTGCAGGCAGATACGGTGCTGGAGGAGCTGAGGGTTTTACACCTTGATCCGCAGGCAGCAGGAAACTATATACCACACTGTGCATAGCTTGAACATAAATGAAACCTCAAAGCCAAACTACACAGTGACACGCTTCCTCCAGGAAGGCCACACCTACATCTCCTAATAGTATCACTCCCTATGGGCTGAGAATTTAAATACATGCCATATCTGTTCAAACCACCACAGCCACCCTCAGAACATACTGGATAAATTATTGAATGAACGGATGAATTCTACTTTGTAGTGTCGATATCAATAAAGACTTTAATCAAAGAAGGGGATATGGCTGAGAACAATATTATGTGACTGCAATCTGAACACCTGAGAAGCCTTAAACGTTTTACTTTTTGGTACAGTTGTCTGTAAACATTCTTTTCAACTTTGGGTTTGTCAGCTTTCATTAAAGAAACTAAGTCAGTTAGCCAACTTCCTAAACTGAATCGTGAGGTTTATCTAATGATTTAATGACTATAACTTGCCATCAGTGGCACTGCATAATCCATTTTTTTATTATCAGAAGATTTTATGGTTAAGTACTTACCTTAAAGAGAAAATTTGTAAGTAAGTCTAATACTTAATAACTAAGGTAGATAAGAACATATGTTTGCACATTTTGGTGTGTTTGGAAAAATGTATATACAGAAGATTAAATCATTTTATTGTATATGTTATTTTGGACATAAAATGCCTTTCTACTGGTAAATATATGGAGAGAAAAATTAAAAGCAGTTTACATAATATGCTGCATGAAAATCCAGGAAGATATAGTAGGACAAGCTGGCAAGTGGCCCTGATCGACTTTTTAAAAAGTGACTGGAGACATGATCAAGAGAATGTGCGCTGCTCCTTGTCCTTCCTGTCGCTCCTTGTCCTTCCTGTCTCTTACCATTCAACCTGCAGCTGCCTTTCATTGCCCCGCTTTATAGTTCCTGAAGAGTTTGCTTAAATGGGAAATAAGATCCAGTTAATAGAGTGAAATAACAGTATCACAATACATTTTGTTATTTTCTGCGTTGTTCTGTTTGGTTCCATTAGGAATAAATGAGTCTCTTCATTAAGCTAACTCAGATGTAATGTATGTGCTAATGTAGAAATTGCTGCCTTTAACTTATTGGCTATTAAATGAATTTTAACTGGTAATTAAGTACTTTACAATCACCAACTTCACAAATAGTAGAAAATTTTAAGTTTTCATTAAGTGAATTTTTTCTCTGGCCAACATGGAATAGAACAGACTGCCCTACCTCCTCACATGAAACAACCAAAAGGTAAACAAAAAATATAGGAAATAATTTATAAAATTCATGACAGTTGTGCATAAAATGATAAATGCCAGGGCATGAAAAGTGATTCTTAAGAGTGAGAAGCAATGGTTTGGGCACCACTAGCTCACTGCCTTGTTTTGAGCCTCAGCATAGGGATATGTCACCCAGGCAAGGGGCAGTGGAAGTGAATACCAAGAACTAAGGAAGGTAACCAGTGCAGGGCACACAAAGGAAATTAGCACTGTGCCAGGGAAAAACTATGTGCTTCAGAGAGCACCCAGAGATTACAGCTCAGTACTGATCCATGCTCCTTTATGAAGAAAATGCCTGAGGCTGAGAAACACACAGAAGAAGTAACAAAAGGATCTGATATGAATTCAGGACTGGGAGCTAAGACTGTTCCCACCAGCCATGAAACGTCATTTGCTTAAAGTATGAAAATTATATGTATGCATACATATACATATATGTATACGTATACATATACGTATACGTATACATATACATATACCAAGGAAAATAATTACTCATAGACTGAGCATGACCTGTATTTCTTCCAACAATTTTTAGAAGTAAAGTTGGAATGCAATGGACTTGAACTTGTCAATTTGCATCTCTAGAAGGGTAACCCCCACTGCTGTGAGTTTATGCATACAACAGCCCTGCTGTGTTCCGAATATACTGTTTGGGGTGATTCTTCTCTGTTCCCTGTCCTATGATGTTTTCTGAGCTTTGAGAGACACACATGAGAGACACACAGAGTGATGAGCACTCCACTCTCAATTTTTCTCTGTACTAACAGCAGGTTGGAATCCCTGTATAAATCACTATCCACTGCCAAAAGTGGTTTCCCTGATGAGGCATGAGATCTACACTGATCTATGTGTAGAGCAATGACTTCAGAAGGTAGTTCGATGCTTAAGCCCATTTAGCAGAGTAATAATAGTGTGTTCTTCCTAGAGACTATGATGTGGGCCATGGCTTCTTGGGAAGATTTATAGTTACAGGGACAAGTTACATCCTGTGGGGTGGGACTTAAATCCAATTCAAAAGCTGTTGGCTGCCGCCACAATATGTACGCCATCTTTGCACCACTAATGCTCATATCTTCCCAGATGTGTCCTTACATTAGCTTGCAAAGCTCACAGCAGGTTAAGACGCTCGATACTGCCCCATCCCCAAACCCTAGAACTGTGTAGGTCCTTTCTAGTCTATGAAAGATAACGAACAGGGAGGACATTCCCAGGTTATTTCTATCTTGACTTCTCCATATCCTGTGACTAAAGTCAGTGCTAGGGAGGAGCTCATGTGGCCTTACACCTAGCTTAGGAGGTATTGTCAACTGATGGCTTATGGGAGAGGAAGAAGGATTCTCTTTATGAATATGGCCTGAGATAAGGTGTTCGTGGTCCAGGAGATGAACCTATCCATGAACACAGAAGCAGGATGACTCAGACTCAAGGGCCTTTAAGAAGACAACATGAAGTTGGAAAGAAGAGGGTGCGACTAGAAAGAAGTGATCTAAACACATTATATGTATGAAGACACCAAATTTTTTTTTTCAAATTTAAAGTAAAACTAGAAAGAAGTTTCCAAGAAGACTGTTTCCAAGTCACCTATATACATCTCAGAAGAGAGTTCCAGAAGACTGACAGGGATGCAAGTGGGTCCAGCAGCCAGGTAAGCAAATCTACAGCACCTAGCATGCAATTAAAATTTATCAGACATACACTAGAGCATGGAAATACAAGCTATAATAAGACAATCAATAAGACAAAGTCAGACAGAAACTGACACAGGTGGTAGTTTTGGCAGAAAAGGAAATCAAAAGCTATTCTCACCATATCCCACATGTTAAAGAAAAGTTTGGTAGATATTTTTAAGTACTCAAATTGAACTTCTAGGACTGAAAACTACCCTGGAAGTGGAAAAATACCACAGATGAATTAACTGGAGATTTAGATATTGGAGATCAGCTGACTAGAAGACAGAGTGATTGTAAACCATAAATTTAAATGCAGACAGAAAAATATTATTAAGATGAGTAGGAGGAGTGGATTTGTAAGACATGCCCAGTGTGTGAGGTTTGAGATCTTAAAGGAGCAAACAAAGAAAATATTGGAAGAAATAATAACCAGAATTGTTTTAACTTGACGGAAGCTGTAAATCTGCAGATATGACACAATGAATACCAAGAACAGAACGGAAGAAAATCAAACAGAAAAAAAAAACCCACAATTCACCACGCCATGGTAAAACTGATGGGAAAATACCCGTTTAAAAACAAACAAACAAAAAAATAAACAAACAACAAAACCAGTAGTAACGAAAACTCTACAAGCAGTCGGAGTAAAGCAAGCTAAAGAATGACAGAAACATACCTGAGATGGGAAATGAAGTTGTTGGAGTAACTCCATGGCTTTTAAAAGGAAAGAGTGGGAAAGGTAATTAGAAATCTATACCCGAAAAGAATTAGTTTTCAGTGTTAAGACAAAATGCTTTTCAGATGTTCAAACGATGGAAGAACTCATGTTCCATATATCTGCTCTCAATACCAAATGTTAAGGATATCTCATAGGTAGAAATGGAAAATAAACAGAAATACAGAGCCCCACACAGGAAAGTTCAGTGCATATTGAATATTTTCATATAAATCCCTGGAAATAGTATGAAGAGGTGAGGGGCGGGGCTTGGGTGAGGGGGAAATAGGTTAGCTGAAGCTGTTGGGCTAGCAGCTGCGCCTGCGCACTCCCGCGTTCCTGACTGGCTGTTGTGCCTCCTCTTAACTGGCATCACCAGGGAAACCGTCCCTGAGCTGCAGTCCACTGACCAGCTTCATGGCAGCCTCTAAGCAAACCGCTGTGGGGCCGTTGGTGGGAGCGGTGGTCCAGGGAACCAACTCCACTCGCTTTCTAGTTTTCGATACTAAAACAGCAGAACTAGTTGGCAATCATAAGGTGGAACTGACACAGGAGTTTCCAAAAGAAGGATGGGTGGAGCAAGACCCCAAGGAAATCCTTCAGTCTGTCTATGAATGCATAGCGAAAACTTGCGATAAACTTGCTGAGGTGAACATAGATATTTCCAACATTAAAGCTATCGGCGTGAGTAACCAGCGGGAAACCACTGTGGTCTGGGACAAGCTCACGGGAGACCCTCTGTACAATGCCGTAGTGTGGCTTGATCTCAGAACCCAGTCTACTGTGGAGAGTCTCAGTAAGAAAATTCCAGGAAACAGCAACTTTGTCAAGTCTAAGACAGGCCTTCCGCTTAGCACTTACTTCAGTGCTGTGAAGCTGCGGTGGATGCTGGACAACCTAAGACACATTCAAAAGGCTGTCGATGAAGGCAGAGCCCTGTTTGGAACCATCGATTCGTGGCTCATCTGGTGTATGACCGGAGGAGTCAACGGAGGCGTCCATTGTACCGATGTAACAAATGCAAGCAGAACGATGCTTTTCAACATCCACTCTTTGGAATGGGATAAAGAACTCTGTGACTTTTTTGAAATTCCAATGAGCATCCTCCCAAACATATGCAGTTCTTCTGAGATCTATGGCCTGATAACATCAGGGCCCTTGGAAGGCGTGCCAATATCTGGATGTTTGGGAGATCAGTCTGCTGCTTTAGTGGGACAAATGTGCTTCCACGAAGGTCAAGCCAAAAACACATACGGAACAGGATGTTTTTTACTATGTAATACAGGCCAGAAATGTGTGTTTTCTGAACATGGCCTTCTGACCACATTGGCTTACAAACTAGGCAAAGATAAGCCAGTTTTTTATGCTTTAGAAGGTTCTGTTGCTATAGCCGGTGCTGTTATTCGCTGGCTAAGAGACAATTTCGAAATTATAACGACCTCACCGGAAGTTGAAGATCTTGCAAGAGAGGCAGGGACTTCCTATGGCTGCTACTTTGTCCCAGCCTTTTCGGGGTTGTATGCACCTTACTGGGAACCCAGTGCAAGAGGGATAATCTGTGGTCTCACTCAGTTCACCAACAAATGCCACATTGCCTTTGCTGCGTTAGAAGCTGTTTGTTTCCAGACCCGAGAGATTCTGGATGCCATGAATCGCGACTGTGGAATTCCACTCAGTCATTTGCAGGTAGATGGAGGAATGACCAACAACAGGATTCTTATGCAGCTACAGGCAGATATTCTGCACATTCCGGTAGTTAAGTCAGTTATGCCTGAAACAACGGCCCTGGGAGCTGCCATGGCAGCTGGAGCTGCAGAAGGGGTAGATGTTTGGAGTCTTGAACCCGAAGATTTGTCTGCAATCTTGATGGAACGATATGAACCACAAATCCAAGCCACAGAGAGTGAAATTCGTTTTTCAACATGGAAGAGAGCGGTGATGAAGTCAATGGGTTGGGTTACAGCCAAGGATCCTGAAAATGGCGGTGGCGGCAGCAGCGATAACCCTGTCTTCTCTTGCCTGCCCTTGGGTTTTTTTATAGTGAGTAGCATGACATTATTAATTGGAGCAAGATGTGTCTCAAGTGCTGAAGAGTAACTTCAACCACAGACTTGCAATGGGAGAGCTTTTAATAGAATGAATTCCATCTTTTAGTGTGAGACCAATATTATAGATTTACTTTTACCTATAAGCCACTTGCTACAGGAACCCATGAAGCGCCTACAAATACTACTTAAAATAAAGGTTTTGAATAAAGAGAGCACATTAGAAAAACAATATGAAAAATCTTGTGTCCTTAAAATCAATAGTCATGATGGAGAAAAGCACTGTTTTTCTTTTCTTTTTTTGGTATTTTATTTGAAACACATTTACCTTTATATCAAATAGAGAAGCCCATTTATAAATTCAGAGGACATGGCAGCCAGTAGGCCAGGACAGGGATGTCTTGACCACTAGGCCAGGACAGGGATGTCTTGACCACTACAGATTTAAATCCTTTAAGTTAAATAGTCATGTGTAGGGCAACATAATATTTATCAAAAAAAAAATGTTTTCTAAAAAGGTAGTACTTAACCATAAGCATACGTGTAACTTGCTAGCATCAAAAATTTAAAAATAGAACATACAATTTATGTTGATAAAGAAATATAAATATTAAGCAAATATAGGTATTAAATACTAAATAAATGTAAAATATTCTTTAATATCTTAAATAAATGTCTTGCATACTTTTACAACTATCTTCAATCTATGCTAGAGAAACAAAAGACTGCAGATTAAATATTGTAGTATATATAGTATTTTATATAATATACTATTATATAATATAAACAATATTATATATTATATAAATTTATTATTTATTAGATGATTGTATATTTATATATTTATTAATGTTTATATATTTATTTATCATATGTTATTTGTACATATATAAATATATTTATTATATGTAATGTTAATTACATGTTATAATATGTTAATAAAATATATTGTAGATATGTGTAAATATAAGTACGTACATATATTATATAAAGATAATAAAGGCTGCAATAAATATTATTTTCAAGAAAGAGAAGATTATGGAAACTATCATATAGGGTTTAAGAATAAAGGAAAAAGTTAAGGTTGCAAGAGAACAAATGGAAGCATAACTTTCAAGCTTCCTATATCATGTTGTTTGATATGACATTTTAATTTATACTTTAAAACGCATGCTGCAAACCAAAAGTAAAAGAAAAAATTCATTCATCTCTCAGTTATCTAAGTTAGAATCATAAAATACTAAATTGATCCTAAGTACAGTGTAAAACAGATAAAAAGGAATACATAATAGGTAGAAAAATATATTTAAATATGATTATGATGAGGAACACATTAACTGTAAATGTTCCAGTTATTTCTAATAAAAGCAATATTATGAAATTAAGGCAAGACCTTATACATGTTCATCCTGAAAGCACTAATCTTGTATAGAAACTAAGGTGAAAGGTGAAAGGACTGGAAAAGACATGCTATGTTAAAATTAACCAAAAATATCTGAAGTGCTTATTTCTGTGTAAATGGCAAATTTCAGAACAAAGACTATTACCACGGATGAAGAGATCATTTTACAATGATAAAGGTAAAGGGACATACTCACCGATGTCATAGGAATCCTAAATATTTATGTACTTGATGATCAAGCTTCAAAATGTACAAAGCATAAACACAGTAGAAATATTAACTTCAGCCAGCATTTTCATCATAATAGGACATGCAAATGAGAATTCTGAAAGTATAAATATTTGAATAATACCATGAACTTGACTTATTGGGCACTCATAAAATAACATGGCACCTGTCAACAACATATATGTTCTTTGCAAGTGTATCAGAGGCATCTGCTACGATAGACCATAATCAAAGTGCAGCTTATTTGGCTTCCAACTTTTTATGGGTCTAAGTATGGAAATAATATTTGGAAAATTCCTAAGTAATTGGAAATTATACAATTTTTTTAAAGAAAGGATCTTTTGTTAAGTTCATTTTATTAAATTCATCTTATTAAAATGTATGAACTACTTTTTTATTGTCAAGAGCTTGCTATAAAAAGTATACAGGATTGATCAGATTCAAACTTGATATAGAACTCAGTGAACTTCTGCACACTTAGAACAGTCACTCTGAAGCTGTGTAGTTTCATTCATGTAAAATTTTAGAAAATACAAATTAGAGGCTGGAGGAATGGCTCAGTAGTTATGAGCACTGGCTGCTCTTTTAGAGGACCTGGTTTTGATTTCCAGCATCCATGTGGTAGGTCACAACTGTCTGTAACTCCACTTCCAGAGGATCTGGTACCTTTTCTGTCCTCCAAGTCACTAGGCACAGACATACATCATGCAGGCAATAAAACACATAACAAAATAAAACCCCGTCCCTTTTCAGGGCAATAGGTCCTGAACACCTTGCAAATTCCCAACAGGCAACCTGAGTCTTAGTTCACATTTCCTGGATCTCTACCAAGGGCAAAGATTATGAGCTAGAGAGGGTCCCTTCCTGGTTCTGGCTGACGCCCTTCAATCTCTGTTGGTGGAAAAGATGTCAAGTGACTGCAGAGGGCTGGGCTGCTGGGTGGAGTCTCACGTAGAATGCCAATCTTGAGGTCTCAGCTTTCTTGATTCTTTCACATGGACTCTAAGGTTGGGTTAGTGTCCCCTCAATGCTTAGTTATGAAAGCCCTTTGTGCCGGAAAAGAACTCAGCTTAACGGAGAGGTTTCAGGAGTGAGCAAGACAGGTATCCTGAGCTCGTTGTATTCAGAGAGATTATTATTTCATCAATTACACTTGACTCCGGGATAGATCTACACAGGAAAACCCTATCTTGGTTTTTAAAAAAAAGGGAGGGGGAAGGAGGGGGAAAAGAAGGGTGGACATCTCACTACACATTTTTATTCTGAAGAGAGGCAAGTCATCGGACTAATAGTGGAAGACTTATACAGGTCCTGTGCTTACTTGCGCGCTCTCTCTCTCTCTCTCTCTCCCTCTCCCTCTCCCTCTCCCTCTCCCTCTCCCTCTCCCTCTCCCTTCCTCCCTCCCCCACTCTCTCCTCTACTGAGCTACACCCTTACCCTTACCCTTACCCTTACCCTTACCCTTACCCTTACCCTTACCCTTACCCTTACCCTTACCCTTACCCTTACCCTTACCCTTACCCTTAGAGAAGATACACCCCACCTCCAACCTGTGTATGTGTGGAGATCAGAGAACAATTTGTAGGAGCCTGTTCTCTCCTTCTACAAATCCCAGGAATTGAATACAGGACATCCATCAGGCTTGGTGGCAAGTACCTTTACCCACTGAGCCATGTCCTCACCTTGGGAAGACATATAAAGGTGGGCTTGGGGATTTCTTAGCTGGCTAGCATTGGTCCACAATTGGGAGTGGCTTTTTTTGTTTGTTTGTTTTTTGTTTTTTCGAGACAGGGTTTCTGTGTAGCCCTGGCTGTCCTGGAACTCACTCTGTAGACCCTTGAACTCAGAAATCCTCCTGCCTCTGCCTCCCAAGTGCTGGGATTAAAGGTGTGCGCCACCACTGCCTGGCGGGGTGGCTTTTAATAGAACACTTATAAGCCAGTCTCACTGGTTGTGCCATCCAGATAAACTATGTTTTTCTTCTGCATCAATGCTTCCTCCTTTAGCTCCTTTAAACAAGCCAGCCCTTCCTGTCAGAGCCTCACGGGCTGGTTAACCGGGGTAGCATCGAATTCCTTCAGGAATCTGTGTGTTGGGTGGGGGTGCCATACCCTTTCCCACATGATAAGAAGAAGACTGAAGAATTCTTGGGATGGCAATCTATGTTGCCCCAGGCTCAGGTCTTGGTCTTGTTGCTTTGAGGGGGAAGGGTAAGAGAAACCCAGAAAACAAGTAAACTGATTCTTGATTAGACAATACTGTGAACATGTGAGTCTGTTTCTCCTGCCCTAAAAACATTTCTCAGGAAGGGAAGATTGAAAGAGGGAGTTTAGAGAAAGGGGGGGTGCATTTAGATGATACAAATTTATCAGATAAGGAAGTTCAGGTGCCAGTTGTGATGGTCAGTTAGACAGGATCTGAAGCACTAGCAGGCACACCTGTCAGGGATTAGGTTAGGTTAGCTTAGTCTCTAGGCACGCCTGTGAGGAATCACGTGCTGGAGCCTCTCAATGAGGCCAAGGTGGGAACCCACTCTAATCGTGGGCAGGAGCATCCCAGGACATGGGTGAACACAACTGTCTCTCCTCTTTCTGACTACAGACACAATGTGACCAGATGCTTCACCTTCCTGGCACTAACTTTTTTCACAGAATGGACATATGAACTTGGTTGTGGTCATAAAGAGGTACACAGAAAACTTAAGGGTGACCAGCTTGTTTATTAGATCAGAGCCAATAATGTATGTGGTCGAAGAGTTAATCAAGGGCATTCTATTTAGAAAACAAACAATTATATTTCAAAACTATTTTTAAAAATCTTCAAGCTCTAAATAAACATAAGCTAATCTTTGTTCTTCTCTAGCATGTACACTGAGGGAGCTTTACCATGCTGCAGCTGACGATAGTATGGCATGTGTATGCTCACTCCTCTAGCAAGTCTCTGGGCTGGATCTAGGATGTGTGAGTACGGCTTCCGAGCTGTGGACCAGGTACTTCAACAATGGCTGTCTCCCAGTGGAAGATCAAAGAATCCAGGACTTGTTCAGTACACAGGCTGTATGTTTCTAGGCTTTAGTATATGCCAGAATCCTAAAGAAGCAGACTCTACTTCCAGTGAAAGAATGGACTTGCCAGTGAGAGTAAGCAGGCATAGAGAACAAGTTCCCTTCTCCTGTGTCCTTTATATAGGCTGCCATCAGAAGATGTGGCCCAGATTAAAGGTGCATCCTCCTGCCTTAAAAGATTTGGATTAAAAGTGGATCTTCCCATATTTAATTTTTAAAAATCCCTCACAAGTGTACCTTGCCATTTGGGGTTTGGTTAATTTCAGATGTAGTCAAGTTGACAACAAAGAATAGCTATCTGAAATGTTAAGAAAAACATTAAGCTTAGCAGCGTCTCAGTCATATTCCTTCCACGAACACCCTCCTAGGATAATCAGCTTTTTTCTTTTTTAAAAGTCCCCTTTGTCTCTGTATATCTCACTTCATAATTCATCTTATACGATACTGGTAGGTTATAGTACTTCACCAGCACAAGAGCTTCTGTGCTTTCCGTGATGAAAACAGCTAGTTGATAATTTCTCTACATGGCTACTAAACAGCACTTTCTGGTTAACCTGTGACGGTGGGGTCCTGTTGCACGCATGCTATAAGACTGTCACCCTTTAATGTGAAGCATGTGTGTGGCGTTGGTGGAACTGGAACAGGAAGCATGGACATGAATAGCATCTAGATACTATTTCTCAAGGGCACAGTTTGTAAATCAAAACAACTGAATGGTGACTGGGAGGAAGGGAAGTAACAGATGAAGAGAGAGACAGACTCAGAGAAGAGAAACAGAAAAATGAGGAAGCTAAAGTATCTAAAGAGAGGCAAGGTGCTCTATTAAATCTAGTTGAAGACAAACACAGCATGTTAATATCATGTGGGAGAGTCATTAAATAGCGACATAGATTCTGACTTAGCTCAGAATTGAATTAGGAATATAAACTACATACACTGGACATAGAGATAAGTAGCCTCAACCCCCAACTAGCCTCTGCTTCAAGTCCTGTACTACTACATTTCTGTCTGATATCTGGGGCTTCTATTACCATATTTATGGAAGCGTCCCAGGGACGCTGTTGTACTTGCAGATGCCTCAGTGCCGGGTCTGCTATATTCAGCAATCTCCATTTAGGTAGAATATTATGTGCCAACTGTATGACTATTAGATATGAAAATTTTGCTCTGTGTTTTTTTTTAAAGAACATAGCAACTAATGATATCCTCTGCAGTAATCATCCAACACAGTCCAGATACATCATCATCTCAGTCAGTAGCCTTCTTGAGCTCCCCACTGAAATGATGACTCTATACTTTATTTTGATTGTTCCAATCAAAACTTAATACACTTAGTATTTAAATATTCTCTGTTGTTCCTATCGACAACCTTTATTGTGCAATTTATTTGAGCTTTGAAGAAATTGTGTGTGATCCTTGCCCTCTTTGTGTTTGGCATGCATTACTACTCATTAGCATGTTAACTCTCACCAAACGAATTTACTTTAGCAAATAAAAAGGAAAGAAGGCGTTGATAGACCCTTGGTGAGAATGAGCAGGAAGACTGCATTGATTATCTTGGTTTAAACCATCTGAGATTCAGTGCATTGTAAACAATCCACAAATCTCTTACACTTACTTATGAGAGTATGTTTTTTCAAATATCAGAGAAGCCAAGCTTAAAAACGTTTTAAAGACAAAATTAGTAAGAAGATATTATGTTTTCTTATTAAGACATAATGAAATGTGGCAAAATTCAGGTCAAACAACAAAAAACATTCTAATGACTGTAAGTAAGGACAATTCCGGTTTGTCTACATAGATTTTCTCCTGAAATTCAGACAGCTCTGTGCACAGCTGCCCTACACGTTTTCACCCCTGCTGCCCAGGCAGTGAGAGCAGCAGGGGTGGGTAGAGAATACTGAAGGAACTAGTTCATAAATATATTATTTGGAAAATATTTGAAATGTGATTTTGATTTTTTCCATTGCCTCAAACAATACTGTGATACATCTTACAAGATGAAGGCAATAATACATACATACACTTATAAGATTTCTTATGAAATAAAGAATTTTGTCTTGTCAAATGAGCAATTTGAAGAATTTATACATACGTACATACAACTTTTATTGCAAATTATTGTAGGCACACTCTAAAAGATTCTGAATTATAATAAAATATTTTATTCAATAATGATTTTAACTTCTTAAAAAATGCTTACAGATTCTTTGAATAATAGTTTCCTTAGTCACAGAACATCATAAAATCTGGAAATAAACTGCTGGATAAAATTTTCTTCTCTACAGAGAAAGCTTCCTACTTATTTCCCCAACAAGAAGTCACCTAAGAAATCTTTTCATTCTGCAGGACAGAAAAAACTTTTGTTTCCCAGATCCTCTGAATCCCCACCCTCCTCTTTACAGATTCTGTGTATTCCTACCCTCCTCACTCCAGATCCTCTGAGTCCCCACCTTCCTTTCCCTGATTCTGGGCATCCCCACCCTCCTCTCTCCTGATCCTGGGCATCCCCATCTTCTTCTTATTCCTCCTCTTATTCTTTTTCCTTACTCCAGTTCCCTTTCTTAATTTTCCTTTGTATCTTTTTCCTGAAACAAAATCCACTGGATACTGTCATAACTACTTGTATTTATAAACATCAAAATGATGGTAGCCAGTTTAGTATCCTGCAGATGGACATGCACTAAAAAGTGTAACTGGCAAATAGGTGCTTGCTGCCCACTGGGCACCAAGCAGAGATGCACTAAAGTTCCAGCATGCTACTCCATAGAGAAGAATGACATTCATTACAGCTGTATCAAAACCAACTCATGTACCAACTGTTTGGCTCAAAGTATTTGGACAGTCATTTATCTAATTTTCACTCACTGTGTCAGAACCTCTACAGTTCTAACCACTGTTCAGTTTCCCCTGTCTCTGTATGCTTTCTCCTTTCTCCTATGTTTGAGTTTCACCTCTTACAATAGTCCCAAGTACATTATGAAAATGAGTCAATACTTATGAATAGAGGAACACAAAGTAAACATAAAGAAAACATGAAATCATTTTATAAAAATTCTCCTGCAGCCTTTGATGACGTTTCGTTTCTGATATGTGATTCAAAGCTATCACTGGAGAACTAGAGTTAAGCACTGTTCATTTGCCAAGCACCTCATATCATATTCCTAATGAATTTGAACTAAAATTTACAATTAGTATTGGAAACTAATATTTATAGAAGTTTTAATAGCCCAAGTTCTCAGACCTGGTTTGTGTCTAGAAGCACTAAGACCCAAGAAAATTTCCAGCTTGTCTTTGAAATTTTCAATTTTTTAAATAATATTTTATTAATTCCTTAAGAATTTCATATAATTTATTTTGATCACATTCTTCTCTCCTCCAACTCTCTCATATGTACTCTCTTGCAGTCTCTTTGTCTATCCACCCAACTTTGAGTTACCTTTTTTTTTCTTTTCTCATCTGATATAGTTTGAGAATCCAATAACTCTTGGGAGTGGGAACTTCCCTAGAGTATAGTCAACCTTCCAGGAGACATGTCATCAAAGAAAGCTGACTCTATCTCGCAGTAACTGTAACTCTGCTAAATGCACATAGCATTTCAAACACATTGAACGGCTTATGACTGTGCTATGTCCACCCCCATCATCTCTTCCTGCAGTAGATAATCCTTAGCACAGAGATCCTTAATTGGACAATGTGCATGGAATAAAATTTCAGTTTTAAATATACAAAACACCACTAGCTTCCTCAGGACTCAGATTTAGAAAGATTGGCAAATAAAGCAAAAATTGTACATTCTGCTACAGCATTCAACAATGTGCCAAGGAAATGGGAATCACAACTTCATATTTCATTCACACTCCTTGTCCAGGTATCCCCATCACCTACTAGTAGCTCAGGTACTCTCTAACTTGTTACACTCTCCGTCTAGTTTATCCTCTTTGTAGGGGAATTTTAATCCAACAACACGACTGCTCTTGCAAGGGATCTCATCCAAAGAACTTCTAAGTCTATATGATTCAGCTAGAATACAGACATGTCCTGAATTACAGTATGATCTGGCTGGAATACAGACATACCCTTAGTACACACCTTTAATCCCTAAAAATAAAAGTAAGGTTTATTTCGGAGAAAAAAAAAGCAACCATGTTTGAATGTAACTTCTAATTGGGGGGCAGACAACAAAATGATGAATCAGAGAAAGATTTGACAGAATGAGTCAGAGATAGGAGATGCCTTACTCTTACAAGAACAGGCAGGAAAAAAGCTATCTAAGAGCTGTACAGGGGAAGAGAATCAGTGAGTTAAGAGAGAGTATAGTGCAGTTGATCACAGAGCTATTCAGGTGAGTGGAGTTCAGTTAAGTTCCATTCAGTCACTGCAGTTCAGTTCATGGAGTTCAGAAGCAGTGTTAGCAAGCAGAGCAATTCAGTAAGAAGTCAAGAGGGGCAGTTTCAATCACTGAGCTTGGAAAGGAGTTTGAGCCACACCAGCTGAGTTGAATCAGCCAGGCAGTGTTCATAAAGAACTATAAATGTGACCTTATTCATCAGTAAGCATCCAAGACAATCACTACGTCTAGCAAATAAAACTTACATTTACATCTCTGCATGTCCAGCATGCCCCACCTCACTTTTGCTTTCACCAGCATCTTATGTATGAAATGGAGGTGGTGGCTAAGCACACTGTGTCCCAAGAGAGAGCGCCTGGCCTTCTTATCTCCACACAGAAACTTCTGGATTTTTCAGAGAATGGAAACAGTTCAGAAAGGAGGACTGGAATTCAAGTTACTCCTCCACGCAATGCTTTCTAGTGGTCTAGAGTTTGCTCTTCACGTGACCTTAATAATCCCAGAAGTGAAAGGAAGGGGACAATGGGAGGAGCTGTGGAAGGGGACACTAAGAAGGGGCTAGCTGTCAGGATGTTAAACAAATAAAAATTAATGAATGAAAACTAATTGCTGGATGCATAGGATCAAAGCAGTACCCAACATCACAGGCACCCGCGGGGGCCATAGCACATTACCTTATTCGGTGGCTGAGGCTAGATCACAGGCATAGCTCTGGCTGTTCTGCCTGATTCTGAAGATGGAAGTCTGGCTATTTTACTCTATTTATTCTCTTCTTTTAAGAGAGTAAGACAATAATCCAGCCACCACTGTGTTAAGGTCAGCTCCAGTCGGCCCTTCAAACCAGATCTTCTGGATTCCCTGTACCCTCCCATCGACAAACCCCTAGCCTGTTTTCTCTATAACGGTGTAAAGAGAACAGGATCATTCCACCTCAGAAAAGCCATGCTCCCCTCCATATGTAGAAATGAGGAAATGGGCTCCCAGACACAACACTTGGGCGATAGTGGATGAGAAGTTTGAGCTCATTCTTGCCTTCACAGAATGTTCCAGAACAGCTTAAACTGCATGAGGTCTGGAAAAAAAATCCCTAATGGCAAAAAACATTCTTTTTGAGTTTAAAATTCTGGGAAGCTTGATATCAAGCATATCTTAGAAGTCAACTGTTGCACTACAAAGACAAAACTCTTCTAAATGCTGTTATTTCAGTCAAGTTATTTCTAGAATATAAAAACGTGTTTTTAAAAATTCCTGCATTGTACTTGGCCATCAACAAACTGCATCCACACATGCCTTTATTTACCAGCAGTATTTTCAAATATTGCTACCTTATGATCGAGTCTCTTTTATCTACCACAAAACATAGACAGCTAAAGTAAAGGAATGAGACTATGAAAATTTGAGATTTTAATCTTTCAAAAGGCAGTGTCAAGAGGATAAAATAAGTCAATGTTTCCAAATAAGAGAGTTTGTAAGAAATTAATATCCAAAATATAAGCAAATCTTAGTCACAAAAAAGCAGAATTTAAAAGTAAGCAAAGGATGTAAGTAGATGCTTCTCCAAAGAAGAAATACACGCGGCAAATATGTCCAGAAAATGTTTGTGTTTCCCATAATGGAAATACAATTTTTAAAACGCTGTTAAAATGTCTAGTATTAAAAAAAACAACTAAAATTGAAAATCAATATTGGGAAGGTATGGAAAATTTGGGACCCTTGTGCAATTGCTGGTGGGGATGTAAAATGATACATCTGCTAAGAAGACAAAACAGCAAGTCCTCAAAACTTAAATTTAGAATTGCCACATAATCAGCAAGGCTGATTGTTGTTGGAGTTATTTTTTAATTTTTAAAATAGCACAATTGATAGGATGCAGAGGTACTTAGGTCTCAACATGATTCAAGATATTTTCTAAAAAAAAAAAACCACATCAATGCTTTTATAATATTAACAACTGTAAAACTGAGGGATGCATAATAAAGTTGTCTCATTCCACCCATGTGATATCAGCGTACTGCATAAGTAAGAAATAACGGATGGCTTTGAACAGTTCAAGAAGAAAACAAGAAAGCATTGGATTGATACATGGCAGGAGTCTTCTTTAAAAGCCTCCAAACAGTTTTAATGTAGATTTGCTATCTTGACCATTCTGACTTCTGTTCCAAGAGAACAAATAATAATAGTGAAGAATATGCATTTTGTATGCTGAATACATCTCTGATAACCAGTTTATTTATCATTAAATGTGATATATTATTTATAGAGCAATATTTCCAACTTTCTGGGTTTTATGTATAAGCAGTTAAAACCATATTCATTTTAACCTTCATGATCCACAAGAGCCTAAAAAAGGATTTATTTTTTCACCACCAAGATTTATACTTTCTCACTGTCCCTCATCTGTTCTCTTTGTCACACCTCCTTTAGAAAAACGGGCATGACCCCAAGCGTGGTTCTGAAATTATTGCTCTGTAAAGATATCCATCTGCTCTTTTCATTGTCTTCCTTGTCATATCTCACTGGGTCTGGGACTTCCAAACACATTTCTGTTACTGTCAGTGCTTCAGAGCCAAGAACTCCTTGGACAAACAAACTACATTAGAAGCTATTGCCTTATGTGTGCTCAAAAAAATTCATCCTTGCCTAGATCCAGTACTTTTATTGTAGAGATAGAGTGGAATGTTTGGCAGCAGTAAAATGTCCCTGGTACCAGAACAGTGGTTTTAAGGATGAATATTAGGCCTCAGAAAACAAACTTCATCCAATTTTTAATGAAGATGTCATTTAATATGTTCCCTTCTAAAATGTAGTGATACTCCAGAAATGGTTACTTTTCATGCATGTTCTAAACAGCTTCAACCTCATTTATTATACATGACATAAAGGTAAGGATAAACAATATAGGAGATATATAAGAAGACATGATTTTCTTTATTATTTAGTAGGATAAAATTTTAGGGGAAATTTAAAAATAACAACTTACCTGTGTATTTTTTTCCTAATGAATAAGCAGAGGCATGAGTTTTGTTGTTTGCATTCCCAAAATGATACTGGATCAATTGCTTCTGAGTTTCTAGCTCTAAAACAACAAAAAAATCTGTAGGAGTGTGTGTGTGTGTTACTTTTACCTTTAACTGTATGTAAATATACAGATGTTGAGTTGCAGTTACTTCAGGAATCCTGAAGCAGGGCATCAAATTCTCTGAAGCTGAAGTTACTGGTAGTTGTGAGTTGCTAGATCTGGGTGCTAAGAACTGAATTCTGTCTGATGCAAAAGTTGTACATGCACTTAATTACTGAGCCGTATCTCCAACCCCAGACAGGTGGACTTTTGAAACCTTTATCTATTTTCAAAATTGGGAAATTATGAAGGTTTTTCACTAAACCCAGATGTCTACAGAATAGGCAACTGAAATAGACAACAGGATTTTGTTTTCACCACCAAGATTTACGCTTTCTCACTGCCCTGTTAGGCCCTGTGGTGGTGCCTGTTAGATTCTGTCAACTTGAAAGAAACTAGGGTCAATTGACAAGAAGGATGCTCAACTGAGAAATCAACTAAATCAGACTTACCTGTGGACATATCTATGGGGCAATTCCTTGGTTGCTGAGTGATGTGGAAGAGCCCATCTTACTGGGGGCCTCGCCACCTCTGGGAGAGTGAGCTGAGCAAGCCATGAGAAATCAACACAGTTGTTGCTTTACTTCCCAACCCTGCTGGCTTCCCGCCTTGGCTTCCCTCAATGATGGGCTGTAACTTGTAAGCCAAATAAACCTTTTCCTCCCCAAGTTGCTTTTGGTCATGGTGTTTTATCACAGCAATGGATAATAAACTAAAACAGCAGTACTGTATCCTGAAATACATTTATCCAAATATCACAGAATGTTCGATACATGCCATGGTGTGCACCTGCTAGATGCAGGAACCAAAGCTGAACAACATCCCTCATCTTTTAAAAGTATACAACCTCATGACTTGATGATGCAAAGGTAAAAATGTGATAGCAATTTCTCCAAGGCCACTATGAATAAACCCAAACTCTAGAAAGTGCCCTTGCACGTTATTTCCAGAGTACATCTCTTACAATGTGAGCTCCTGGAGCTCTGGCCTCTGAATGCAGCTTCCCCCTATGTTGTTGCTGAGAATGGGGCCAGTGGACACTGTTGCCTTGGCTCACTATTCCCCCCACCATCTCAGAGGTACCCTTTCTGTTATAGACAAGTATTGCCTACATCTGCTACAAAGTAACCACAAGGCTTCTTGTCCTTTCTTAGTCCCAGGAATAGTTTAAAGTATACACTAAGAGCCCTACAAGCAGAGATTTGGATTAAACTCATTGGTGTATTTTTTAAATTATAGAAGTGATTTCATCCTGAAGCCAAGCTTGAAAGGCACTGATCTAAGACACTTCCGCTGGGATTGAGTCCAACCAGCCAAGACAGTGGACAGTCAAGCACACTTGAAGTCTTGAGAAGACGTCTGGTCCTTGATCTTTTCAAGCCTTGTATCTCTGAAACTGCTTTTTAATAAGAGAAGAAAGGGACTATGCCAAGAGCTTAGCCATCATTCACCAGGTTTATCCAAGTAAATGACAGTATTTCCTTCTCTGCAGTTTCCAGTACTTGGTGGAAGCAATCCATCCCAAGTTAACACAAAACAATTGCTAAGCTGTGTAATAAATAATTCTGTACTCCTATTGCATGGGAATGAAGTCTCTAGCTAATATAGCCTCCGTTGAGGGCTGGGCTTTATATTATCTTGTGCAGGCTTTCCATAGAATTACTCTTAACATCTTGGAGCTGGAGAGAAGGCTCGTCAGTTAAGAGCACTGGCTGTTCACTAGAGGATCCAGGTTTGATTCCCAGAACTCATGGGGAGCTCCGTACTGTCTGCAACTCCTGCTTAAAGTGATCCAAGTCCCTCTTCTGGTTTCTTCAGGTACCAGGAACGCATATGGTGTACAGACACATGGGAAGACATAATAGTAACACACATAATAAATATATTAGTTATATGTTTTCCTGTCTTTTTGTATACAAGGCCGGAAGTTTCTTTAAGGTAAGAGCTCTTTCTTTCTTTTTTTGTTTTCCTTTCTTTTCTTTCTTCTCCCAGACTCCTAGCCCATTTTACTCCTTTCTAGTTGAGTTTGGTAGGTGTTCAATTTATTCAGTGTTTTGTATTCTTTTCAACAGAAATAATGCCTGGAATTTTAAAATTTGATCCAAATACACTGTTTTAAGCAAAAATTTGTGAAATCTATTATTACTACTGCTCTCAGCCTATAGTGGATCCCAACTACCCCCTAGCTGCTCCTGGCCACTGTGCTCTTTCTTGTGTAACACAAGCAAATATCTGTCAGAATGCTGACAGTATTTTGAGTCAGGGGGAAACATACTAAAATAAAGTCAACTCTAGAATTCCAAAGGCCTCAGACTGTATCAATTAGTATTCAATTGCTTTGAAGTTTTGCCCCAGTCACCGGAACACCTCTTCTATTAGTTCTTCTTGACATAGAGTTAATAGAGCAATGAAATTGTTCAAATTATGGAAATCCATAAACAGAAGTGGGAAACAGCATCAGAAACCCTACAGAGAATCCTTGGAAGTCCACTGTGCCAGAATTCTAATCAGTGATGTTTAGCTGTGAATTTCTGTTATTCTTACTTGGTTATAGTGTTGTATTAAGATAAACTGAACTTGCTAAAATACAGAATTAGTTAGAAATTGCTCTAAGTTTTGTACTTAAGTCCTAGGTTTGTTATGGATTTATACTGTAGATTCTTCTTTTAAAAATTATACTGAAAAAATATACTACATACTCAATAGTATATTGAATATTCAATATTCAAACATAAAGTGAAATACAATATTCACATATTCACTTAACCAATGTTTTTGTAACCATTATTTTATTAAAATTTATATATCAATGGGAGATTTTTCAATCCTTTTCTTTTGGTCTTTTTCTTTACCTGTTAGAACAAGTGATAGAGGGCCTTGGTTTTATAAAAAGGTGAAATCTGGCAAACAATGGTAGAGCATGACATACTGTAAGCAATGGGAGGAGAGAAGGACAAAGACAAGAGGCTACAGCAAGCTCAGTCACTTTACCGCTAACGTAATTCTCACGATGCCACGTTTTTACTCTCTCGGTGAATGGTCCATTCAAAATAGCAGTTCTCAATGTGTGGTTGCAACCCCTTTGGGATCAAACAACTCTTTCACAGGAGTCACCTAAGACCATCAGAAGAATCAGATATTTACATTACAATTAATAACAGTGGCAAAATTACAGTTATAAAGCAGCAATGATAATAATCCTATGATTGGGGGTCACCACAGCATGAGGAACTATATTAAATTGTCATGGCATTAGAATGGTTAAGAACCACTGATCTAGAAGGTCCCACTTTGCATCTCTCTCCTCCTCCCCATAGACCCCTTCTTCTGTACACCGTAGCCATGTTACAGTGAATTCCTGCCAGTATTAGGTGAGAAATACTTCTCACACACATTCACAACTCTGCAGCTCTGCTATTGATAGACTTGTTTGACTTTGCACTATTTCTCGGGTATTTTCCCTTCATAGTCTTCCGTATGTAGTTCCATCATCTTGCTAGATCTTTTCCAGGGTATTTTCTCCTTCAGAAACAAAAATTTACAACTTGAGAGGAAAATTTAATCATGTTTCAGCTCTCATTGTTTTCAAGGTAATTCCAAACTGTATCTCATGACTTTAGGGGTACAACATGGTCTGCTCTTGCATGACCATTGCTCTGCATGCTATGGTCTTACTCTCTGCTTTAACTTACATGACTCTCCTTTAATTTATGGATCACAAAACATATTTGTAGAATCTAGTCATATATCTGGACCATGTATGAGACACATTCCCTACACAGGAAGTAATGGCACTATATTTACCTTACCAAGTATACAGAAGAAATAGAAGCACAAAATTTTACGTAGCAATATCATACTGTATGGAAATCTAGGTCTACTGTTCCTGATACACGATACATCACTCACTTGCCTTAACTTATAAGCCAAAAGACAGTATCATTGCATAATATCTAAAGAACTTGAATCCACTGATTTTAGTCACAGGACACCGAGAAAGCAAGGTGGTACTTACCAGCCAGCTTCCTCCCTAATAGGTAGCTTTCATAGTACCAGAAAATTACCTGTCATTCTTGCAAGTTACAGTAATGACCAACATGGCAAGAAATGCCCATGGGTACAATGGTGAATATTATAGAGTAAGCAACAGTGGCCTCTATAAAATCCCACTCCACAGGGGAAAATCTGACCAAGAACCCCTGGTTGGGGAACTCCTGTGTCATATGGAGTGAGCGTACTACTATTGTTAAATGGACATGGTATCAAATTATCCTCTAAATACGCATCTCTCTACCCATAGAGTAGTTTGGCTCTCAGAACTCATTAGGGAAAGTTTTCTGTGCATTGGAGAGTGGTTAGTGCAGAGACTCATCACTGGTAAATGGATGAAGACTAACTGTCAGCAGAGCACTCAGCAATAAATGTTGCACTTATATCACACTTCTTTCTCCACGGTGCAGTGTCCATCTCAGAAGAGTGGGCAAAAAGACTGTAAGAACGCCAGGTCCGGGAGGACCGCACTGAAGCTGCCTCATGGATATGACAGAATCGGTGTGTTCATGAACTCACAGCCTCTGTGGTCATCTGAGCAAGACCTGTAAAAGGCTAGGTCAGACAACAGTCCAGCATAAAGAACTTAGCTTCCATTTCTCAGCTTCCATTCCTCAGCTTCCATTCCTAGCTGTCATGCTATTGATGAGTAAGCTTCTTGGTGAAAAAGAATCAGGTTTGTGTAAGGCTGTGGCTCCTGATAGGACAACCAAGCTCCAGTGGATGAAGAGGGAGAGGGGTTGGGGAGGGGGAGGAGCAGTCAGGTAGACTATCAAAACCGCCAGGCTGGGGAATGGCTGGGCTAACACTTGATTTTTAGACTCTCAATAAATTGCTGTTGTAATAAACAAACCCAGTTTATTGTATCTAGCTCAGCAGGCCTGGGAAGCTAACACAAATATTAATAAAACAGCAGAAACTTTTAAGAGGGGGGTAGACTAGCACGAGACATGGACAGTGTGGTCAGGTAGGAAAAGGGTCTTGCTGAGGTCAGTATATTTTCAGAAGACGCTGACAAAGCCAAGGGTATAACTCAGCAAAGCTTGCTAAGATGTGGAGACCAGAGTGCAGATATGGAGATCAGAGCATGCGTGGAAAGAAGACTGATTGCTAAAGTTTAGTGTGGAAGCAAAAGAAATGCTTATTTGTAAATGATCCAGCAGAATTAAATCGATTTCACCTAAATTTCAGTGGAAACATAGTTAAGTGAAACTAAGGATTTATTGAAATTCAGATGTTGGAGCTGATGTTTGGTTCGCAGTAACAACATGTTATGGTTCATAGCCTCTTGTATCCCCAGCCCAGGATATCTGATGTACTCTCTGGACTCTGTGTCGGCAGGCATCTGGACATTCACATACACCCAACTAAAATTAAAAATAAATTTAAAAAGCAAACAAAATTAAGATGCATAGCCACAAAGCATTTGCATTTCCATATAATTCCCTAAAGCATGTTTTATATGATATCAGTTTTATTGTTTTGTAACAAGAGAACACAACATTCATGTCTCCTGCTGGGCAGTTGGGACCTGGGATTTAGCTCACCGGTTGTAGTTTTCCATCTCTAGAGTGTGGTAGGTGGATCTTTGGTTTTACATTGTGAAATTCTAGAACTTGATCATAATTCCTACAACTCTTCACTAGTTTACTGCCCCCAAGGGCCCCACTTCTGAAATATCTATTTCATCCATGTTTTGAATGCCTGAATTTTCTCAATAAATGCACATTTCTCTTTTGTCAGTATTCCTAGTGCATTTGTTCTAAGTTTCTATATTCTTGGTCATACAGTCTGTGTAATCTTTGAAGCTTAAACATAATTTAGCTGGAAATCTAACTCTTTACTCTTAAACTCTTAGTAGTTTTTGTCAAAGTACTATAGATGTTGCTGTGTTTGTTGTTACTCACTGATTGGTGAGAGGCACGGAACACCATTTTGTTCCAATCATATTTATTCATATGGAGTTTAAGAAGCATCCAGGATTGTGTTATTATTTTTTCATTGTTCTCTTAGTTTAATAATTTTATTAAAGTGTAACTTGGCATTAATCATTAGATCTCGGTTTGTCTTAAGGAATGATATGCCATTTTTATTTGAAAATTCAATTATGTCTTTTTTTTAAGAAAAAAATATTCATTTCTTTTTATACTTCTTTTCTTTTGTTCTCATTGCTATGACATTGGCTTATTTGTACTTATTCTAAGTTTTTTTTTAGTTCTAATATATCTGCCCATGTTTAGTCCTATCTTCCATTATTCCTTTAAGCTTTCCTATATAATTTTAACTATCTTTTTGGTTTATGATCTTTGTATCATTGTGTCTTCCTTTAATACCCTCTTTGTTTGTAAAGGTTACATATGAATTTATAAAACTATGTACACATGTATATATAATATGTAAATATATGTGCAGTTTTGAGTTTGAGAGTATGAAAAACTGTGTCAGATAATTATCTGTCTACTGGATGACTCTTTCTGTGATATATGTCTATCATTTATGAACATTTGCTATTTGCAGACACAGTTTCTGCTAATTATCTCATTTAATATAGATGCTTCATTTGCTTTACATATGCTATAGTACTTCTTTTTCTTTGCATATCCTGTTCTGATTATTAGCTATCTTTGAAGGTGTGGCATGCATTCGTTATTTGAGAATGTACAGTCACTTGGCCAGAGTGAAGTTGTAATATGAGTGAAATTTAAATATACTCTGTGGGTTTCATCTTGAACATACTTCCAGAAATCCAATGCTTTCTCGCACTTGTCTCTGTGTTTCTGAGGCCAGTGTTACAGGTACACCTGCTGATCTGCTGCAGCCTCTGGCCTTCACTAGTTCTCACCCCACTGCACCACTCATGTCTCTTTTCTTTCATGCCAAGTTCATTCGCAGAACAGGGTTTGCAAAGTCGTCAAACATATATGTAACTGCAAAAGCATATTATTAGAAGTATAGCTTACATAGTAAATGCAAATGAAAACTAATGTAAAGTCCAGGAAAAAATGTTCTTGTTTTATATAGCCAAAGAAATAGTTGTTGAAACATTTGATAAATTAAAGTTGAGGATATAAATCTCTTGAAAAATAGGATGAGTTTAAAATTACATTTGCATTATCTCAACTTGTCATAAGAGGACAGAAGTTAGCATGGTAGTGAACATTCTGTTTGTTACTGTGACTGGTGATAATTCCATAAAAACTTTGACAATTAGCTTTCTGTTGAATTAGCTTTCTGAAAGAAAAATTTCAAACATCTAATTACATTTAAAAAGCATCTAAGATATATTTTTCACATTGTCTTTAAAAGTTGTTTCTTTACTGCAGAGATTGCTTTTGAAAGCTATTGTGAACCAAAATGACCTATACATTTATTTCTATGCCTTAGGAATATATACAGACTGTTTCACATCTGAGTCCTACTCCAGGAAGAGCCCAGACCTTAACGCTCCCTGGTGCTTTGCTGGGCTCTTGTTCTCATTCACAAAGGTGAGGTCAGCTAAGAGAGCCTCAACCCACTGAGCTCTTGGGTCTGTGTCGGCTAGTACCAATGGCAGGGCTTTATGACAGACGAGGAGCCAGGCTTCCAGCTGAATTTAGTTTAGTTATTTTTGTTTTAATGTATGTGTGAATCAATTAATCCTGTCATAGAAGGGCATCGTAAACTGTGTGCCAGAGTTAATGAGTCAAACATTATCACATCATTACACCAGCTGGCATAATGTAGCATGTGTTGTTTGTCATAATATACGCTGCCATGCTTAACAACCATTAATTGTTTACACGAGCAGTCATATTTTTCTTCAAAGAACCTTCAGCGACTGGTTAATATTTTGAAGGCTTTTTAAGTGAATAACTATTTCAAGGAAGAGATATCCTTACCAAAATAGCCCACATTGTAAAAACCTGAAACAGAGGACGACATTTAGAAGGTGCTGAATGTCTTCCAGACCTTTCAAAGAAAGACATTTTAAAGAAAACCCCCATGCTCTGGAACCAACTGAACTGAGGCCCCTCCAACTACCACTAGAACCCTAAATACATTTAAGGATTCCTTCTGAAGTTAAAGTTGATGCTGTTATTCCCTGTCAGCATAATTTTTTAGAGGGGCACAGGCTTGTCCCTGAAATAATCCCCTAGACTTCCTGAGAAAAGATGTGGTGGTGGATTCATACAGTTCTAGAACCATGATAGAGAGCTCAGCTATTGTGTTTCTCTTGGCTGAAGAAAGAAAGCATGTGGCCATCACAGCCCAAAGTCGTAGTTTACCAGCTTTCTGTGAAATGATTTTAGGCAGCTTCTTCACAATGTCATTGGCCATATGGCTTTCCCCAGCCAAACATGGTCACCACCATGAGTTACTGCAAAGTTCCAAGAGTCAGAACCATAAACCGCAGTGACTGTTGTCTACTGTAACTCACAGCTTGATCCACTTTGATTGGTGTTCTTTTACTCAGCAAAGACTAACGATATCTAAATTAGTCAAAGGGGTTCAATAGAAACACAAATGTGATGGAAACGTAAATTATTTTGCAAACAAGAAGCCAAAAATGTAACCTGAATGCAGAGAATGCACATAGCAGAAGGAGCTAAGCTGAATGAACATGATGCAAAAGGCCCATGTACCGAAAGCACTCAGACCCGTGTACACATTGCTTTAGGACTGCAAGGAAGTACTTCAGCTCTGAGGACAACTGGCCCCAGGGGTTGTTCAGTAGTTTTGTTTTGGGTGGTATAGAAGAGGAAAGTTCACCTCAAAGGCTCTCGCCAGACTTAGAAAAAAAATTGTTTCTGATTTTTGTTCTCAGAAACAATGCTTGATATTTTTTAATTTTCGGGCTTTAGAAGCATACAATACAAAATATATCACATTTTTATTTTTGTAAACATGAACACAAATGAATATTTTTGCATTTAGAAGCAATGAAGTGAGATGTTCACAGTCTTCCGGCTACCATTATATGTTATTGTCACAAGGATATTTTCTTAAGTGATCTAAAAGACATTAGTTAAAAAAAGAAACAAAGACAATTCAATATGCATTTATCTACGATTCACTTAAATGGAGTTTTCCTCCAACTTTAAGGTACAAAATAATTGGCTATGGTGATTAATTAAACTGCAGGTTCTCAAAGATTCTAATTCTGTTGTTATCCACTAGCCAGCCTTTAATCCTAGCTTTCAGCATGGGGTTTCAGATACTAAGGTCATTCTCCTGGACTTTTACCAAATGTGCACACTGAAAAGGTAACCACATCTTTAAAAAAAACCTTCACATGTTTAATTCATCCATAAATAATGAGTAGTTCACATGCCTTGTATTATTCTTTTCAGAAAGATGTTTCGTCATTTTCTACAAACAAGATACTTTGGCCTCAAAACTTGGGCAGGTTTATAGCACTTTAAAGGAGAAGGAGGAAGAAGAAGAAGAAAAAAAGATTGTCATTCAAACATATTGATGCTATGTAAAAATGTTTAAATACATGATGCCCTATATAACATTTTAATAATGATTAGATTAAATATGAAGTATTTAATTAATTCTAGAAAAATAAAGGTTTTAATGAATCTGATAGCTTATTGTTCTGTTTATACATATGGAACCATTAAAACTTGCCCTAGCAATTCTTGTTGGCCACTTGAAAAAAGAAAGATTCATATATTCCAGGCTGACTTTAGCCTCGCAACTATAGATGACTTTGAATGTCCGATCCTCCCATGCTTATTTCTATTGCTGTTGTCAAAGGTCATGTGCCAACACACCTGGTTTATGTGGCAATGAGATCCAAGCCTAGGGCTTCATGAATGCTCAGCGAACACTCCACCAATGAGCTGTATCCCCAGTGCTCGTACAGGCCAATTTAACCATGCTATATTTAAGTAAACACCATGATTCTTCCTTACAGTGTCCATAAAGATTCCTACAAATGCTTATGAACTATTCTTATTGGAGTTTTTAGCAAATTATTACTTTTTCGGAGAAATGGCATAATGTTGACATGAGCCAGATTAAAACCCAATTTCATGAACAGCATTTTCAATGCCTGGTTTTACAATGATAAATTGGTTCATGGAGTTGTGGCCTATATTGTCACAACCTCCTTCACAACACTCTCATTTAACTAGCATACTCAATTACATCAACTGGATAAATACCCAGTTCTATCAACAGCAAAAGTGTGGGAATGATCGATGAGGGCCTGTGGGCAGAACTTACTCAATGCAGTGTGTGTACTCAATGCTGTGTGAGTACTCAAAGCCATGTGTGTACTAAGCACACATCTGTGGTCCTGTCACCACAGTTAGCACCTGGCCTTTTGTCCACTCCTTGTGAAGTTTCAGATAACAATCCTGCCTATATTATTAGAATACCCTAAACATTTGCCATTCGGCGTAGAAAGAGGTCTGGCTTCCTCGCACGTGGCGATGTCGAAATGCTTCCATTCCCCATACAGCAGTCATGGAAATGCCCTTTATTACTATGGAAAATGTTTAGATTCTGACACATGGTCATGGTTGTTGCTAGTTCACTGTGCTTTTGATATGATCATTATGCATTGAGTACCATTTGCATAAATGCTGGGGCATGTTTTTTAATAAATAATCTTTTTGCACTTTCATGAGTTTTATTCTATTATTTTCCAATAAAAGATGTGTTTTAAGAATACAAACCACCATGCACACAAATGAAAACCATTAGAGTTATGAAAGTTTTCCTACAGAGGGAAAGGAAACACATATAGACAAGTAAGACACTAGAAGAATATATTAAGAAAATCTATGAGTAACTAAGAAAAGTATTCGTAACCATGTAAAAAATTCAACTTTTCAGATACTTCAGCAGTAGATATTGGGATACCTAACAACCATAGGAAAATGTTTGACTTCATTAGTCACGGATGAAATGAAAATTAAAACTCGATGTGATACCACTGCATACACACACCAGAATGGTAGACATACAAAAAGCTTTAGCAGTAAGACTGACAGGATGCAAGGGAATCAACTCTCATGAATAGCTATCGTGAATGTGAGTTTGTATTACTTAAAAAAAATAGACTGTTTGAAAATATCCATTAAAGCTGGCTATATCCATACTCATTCAGCAATTCTGTTCCTAGTTATATACGTGTTGGAAATTGGTTCATATGTAAGTTTATTTTCCAGGACTAACTTTGCTATACTATTTCACAGCAGAATTATTTTTATTATTTAAGACACCAAAAGTTGCCCAAATGTCCACCAACAGCAAAATAGCTATTTAATTGTCATACGCTTCCACAGTAGAGTCTTCAGAAATTTCATCTTAACAAATAAATTCTATACTAGTGTTGATTCCCTCAACACAACTTTGAATGGAAAAAAATGGATACAGAAGAGCAAATATAGCATCATATTTATATTAAAGCACACAAAGTAATTTATGCTGCTGAGAGGATATTTTACCTAGTGTAGCAGGATAGTAAATCACATAGACACAAGGAAGGCTATTCTGAATGTGCATACACACTTCTGAATGGTTAGTTCGGAGTGTGTTTGCTTTGTAAACATTCTTAGAAACATACCCGGTAACATAGTTATTTGCAATGAATTTTACTATATTAAAATTCTAAAATCTTCCTACTTGAAGGAGGCATAACCCAAAATCCAAATCCAACATGTGTAGCATATATTTAGTACTTCTCCTACACACACACACACACACACACACACACACACACACACTGTATAATAAAGTGAGCTGGCAGAGGAAAATTACTTGAGGCTATACAGGACAAAGTTAAAGGTGACACTGGTCTTACTTACAGGTGTGTATGAGCTGTGGATCATAAGGCATCAGAGTTTATTCTTTTTAAAGGTTTGTTTTATGTTTGCGTGCGTGCGTGCGTGCGTGTGTGTGTGTGTGTGTGTGTGTGTGTGTGTGTGTGTGTGATATGTGTACAGGTACTCATGCAGGCCAGAAGAGGATATTAGATCCCCTGGAACTGGGGTTACAGGAAATTGTAAGGTACCTAAAGTAGGTGCTGGAAACTAAACTTGGGAAACAGAGTTTAGAATGGTCCTGCAATTGGTTTAAAATTCTGAGTAAAGCCATTTTGAAATTTAGAATAAACAATAAGTGAGAGTCTTGCATATTTATTTTGAGCTGGGTCTTGCAACTTCTGCAAAAGTCCTTGGTACATCATTTACCTTTTGGGGAATTGTTTAGGGTAATCTTGTTAAAACATTTAGAAGTAATAAGTGTATATTACATTAGGAGATACACAGATAGTCAGAGAGAGCAACAGGAGAGGGTGAGAACAAGTGGATGAAAACTTGCCTAGTGTATGCAAGACCTAGCGTATTTAATCCTCATTTCCAATTCATATGTACATGCATACATATTCACATAACATACACATTCATATAGACATATAATTACATACATTATCTATTAAACAAGTCAACTATATATGCGTATATAATTATTAAAGAATGGCTATTAGAAATTATTGTTAAACAATAGAGGACAATATAATCATTCTTCCTGATGTACAATCTTAAAATAAAATTCAGAGACTTCCCACTAATTCATCTTAGTGGATCAGAAAAAAAGATTACCGGCAATGTACTCCTTGGGAATATTAATAGGTATCAGTTCAAAAGCATGAGATTTACTCTCTCATCCATCCAATCACACATGGTCCTCCAACCGTTCTCTAAACATGTATTCTGTTAACACCACAAAAGTAAATCAAGCACGGGTTCCACTATAATAGGTGTCTAGCATCTCTTCAAATAAATGCAAGACAAGAGAGAAAGGTGTTCTAAGAGTCTTGTTGTTCATATTAGTTGTTCATGACATTACAAAAATACAGTATCTGTTGATATGTAGATGTGTAGAGAGGTCAGAAAGGTATTTTTACTCGTATTCTCTTGTTCTTCAAGGTCTAACTAAAGTATCGACTGTTGAAGGAATTTCCTTCCATCTTCCCTACTCAACATCACACATAGTTTGAGTTTCATATTTAAATAGAAAAATAGAATAATTGGGAGTAACTAATTTACTAATTTATGAAAATATGTATATCTGTATTGGGGATTTAAAAGCTTTATAAATTATAAATTAAAAATTCTTGAAACCTCAGCTGACAGACATTCCTTCAATTCTTCAGCTTTGGAGGATAGTGCACTGAGTAATGACAAGCACACTCTAGAACGTCTGGTCTACCTGGGATTTTATTTTAGCTCAGTTCTGCAGACCTAAGCAACCCAGATTAGGCCCTTCATTTAAAAAGCTCTATGTCTTCATTGTGATGATGAAATCATGGCATCCCTTTTCTAGGAGGATCACTGTGATGATGAAATGCCTAACACATTTTACATGGTATATACCTAACTTTTATACTATTATTCAGAGTGTATACTCTAGTCTATACATGGTTCATGGTTTTAATTTCAAAGCCAGGAGCGTTAGTGAGGAGTCCTTCTCTAAAACAGATCTTTCCTCCCTCTCTTCACTATCCATCATCATAGAGTTATTTTGTCCTAATATCATGTGCATCTATAAAATTAAAGTGTACTCTAGAAGCTTGAAGGAGTAGCTTTTGTTTGGTTTGCCTCCTGCAGCCCTTAGTGCATTTTCCTTTGCCCCTATTTACACAAAATGGCTAGCATGATCAAACTTAAGTGTGTACTGTTTATCAGCTACTGAAGCTAATCAAAACACCCTAATACTTAGTAATTAAAGGTACAATTTGTTCTCCTTTTTCATGATCCCATGGGGTGGCTGGGATGTCCATCTGTTGGTTACATGGAGGTAAGAGAGTCTGGGACATCTAAAACAGCTTTATCCACAGGTTAAACAATGTGTAGTTATTGGATAGGAATCTCACTTCTCTGAACAGCTGTGCCCCTCCAGGAGTCTAGACCAACTGAATCTCTGCATTTTGATGAGTGACTCACAAAACAATTGTGCCCATGCCTTTCAATCTACCTAGTTCACCAAAATAAAAATTATTTGCATTCCTCACATATACAAAAACTGTATACTCCTCTACCTCTTGTCCACTGTATCATATAGCTGAAAATGTATACTTTCCCAATCTCTGCTGATCTAAACTAAACATAACTAATTAGCTGAATCCTTTTGACTCATAAATCTGTATACAAAAAGATAAATTATTAACATATCCATTTTGGTGAGAAAAAAGCAGAACTCTGAAAGACAAAGCCTTTTCAAAAATAATAACAGGAAACAGTCACCTTTTTTTTATTGGATATTTTATTTACATTTCAGATGATATCCCTTTACCAGATCTTTCCCCCCTCCCAGGAACTCCCTAACCCATTCCCCCTTCCTCCTACTTCTATGAAGATGTGTCCCCACCTACTGCCCCACTCCCACCTCCCCACCCTTGAATTCCTCCACACACAGCATCCAGCCTTCATGGGACCAAGGACTTCCTCCCCCATCTATGCCCGACAGGGCCATCCTCCCCTACATATACAGCTGGAGCCATGGGTCCCTCCCTATGTGCTCCCAGGCTGGTGGTAATTTAGACCCCGGGAGCTCTGGATGGTAGGTATTGTTGGTCCCCTCATGGGGCCTCAAACCCTTTCAGCTCCTTCAGTCTTCTCTCTAACTCCTCCATTGGGAATCCCTTGATCAGTTCAATGGTTAGCTGTGAGCATCTGCCTCTGAATATGTCAGACCCTGGCAGACCTCTAAGGACACAGCTATATCAGGCTCCTGTCAGCATGCACTTACTGACATCTACATCAGCGTCTACCTTTGGTGACTGCACATGGGATGAATACCCAGGTAGAGCAATCTCCAGATGGCTCCTCCTTCAGTTTCTGTCCCACATTTTGTCTCCATACTTGCTCCCTTGAGTATTTTGTTGCTCCTTCTAAGAAGGACTGAAGTGCCCCCACTTGGTCTTCCTTCTTCGTGAGCTTCATGTGCTCTGTGAGTTGATTTTTGGTTATTTCAAGCTTCTGGGCTAATACTCAATTATCAGTGAGTAAATACCTTGTGTGTTCTTTTGTGATTGGGTTACCTCACTCAGGATGATATTTTCTAGTTCCATCCATTTACCTAAGACTTTATCGAATTCATTGTTTTTAATAGCTGAGTAATACTCCATTGTGTAAATGTACCACATTTTTGCATCCATTCCTCTGTTGAAGGACATCTGGGTTCTTTCCAGCTCCTGGCTATTATAAATAAGGCTGCTATGAACATAGTGGAACATATGTCCTTGTTTTATGTTAGAGCATCTTCTGGGTGTATACCCAGGAGTGGTATAGCTGGGTCCTCAGGTAATGCTATGTCCAATTTTCTGAGGAACCACCAAACTGATTTCCAAAGTGGTTGCACCATCTTGCAATCCCACCTCTTTCTCCACATCCTAGCCAGCATCTACTATCACCTGAGTTTTTAATCTTAGCCATTCTGACTGGTGTGAGGTGGAATCTCAAGGTTGTTTTGACTTGCATTCCCCTGATGACTAAGGATGCTGAACATTTCTTTAGGTGCTTCTCGGCCATTCGAGTTTCCTCAGTTGAGAATTCTTTGTTTAGCTCTGTGCCACCTTTTTAATAGGGTTATTTGGTTGTCTGGAGTCTAATTTCTTGAGTTCTTTGTACATATTGGATATTAGCCCTCTGTCAGATGTAGGATTGGTAAAGATCTTTTCCCAATCTGTTTGTTTCTGTTTTGTCCTATCCACAGTGTCCTTTGCCTTACAGAAACTTTGCAATTTTATGAAGTCCCATTTGTCAATTCTTGATCTTAGACCATAAGCCATTGGTGTTCTGTTCAGGAACTTTTCCCCTGTGCCCAAGTATTCGAGGCTCTTCCCCACCTTCTCTTCTATTAGTTTCAGTGTATCTAGTTTTATGTGGAGGTCCTTTATCCACTTAGACTTGAGCTTTGTACAAGGAGATAAGAATGGATCAATTTTCATTCTTCTACATGTTATTGTCCAGTTGAACCAGCACCATTTGTTGAAAATGCTGTCTTTTTCACACTGGACAATTTTAGTTCCTTTGTCAAAGATCAAGTGACCATAGGTGTGTGGGTTCATTTCTGGGTCTTCAATTCTATTCCATTGATCTTCCTGCCTGTCTCTGTACCAATACCATGCAGTTTTTATCACTACTGCTCTGCAGTACAGCTTGAGGTCAGAGATGGTGATTCCTCCAGAAGTTCTTTTATTGTTGAGAATAGTTTTTGCTATCCTGGGTTTTTTTGTTATTCCAAATGAATTTGAGAATTTGTCTTTCTAACTCTGTGAAGAATTGAGTTGGAATTTTAATGGGGATTGCATTGAATCTGTAGATTGCTTTTGTCAAGATGGCCATTTTTACTATATTAAACCTGCCAATCAATGAGCATGGGAGATCTTTCCATCTTCTGAGATCTTCTTTGATTTCTTTCTTCAGAGACTTAAAGTTCTTGTCATACAGGTCTTTCACTTGGTAAGATTCACATCAAAATATTTTATATTGTTTGTGACTATTGTGAAGGGTGTCATTTCCTTAATTTCTTTTTCAGCCTATTTATCTTTCATGTACAAGAAGGCTACTGATTTGCTTGAGTTGATTTTATAACTAGCCACTTTGCTGAGGTTTTCCTTTTTTTTTTTTAATCAGATTGAGGAGCTCTCTGGTGTAAGTTTTGGAGTCACTTAAGTATACTATCATATCATCTGCAAATAGTGATATTTTGACTTCTTCCTTTCCTATTTGTATACCTTTTACTTCTTTTTGTTGTCTAATTGCTCTGACTAGGACTTCCCGTACTATATTGAATAGGTAGGGAGAGAGTGGGCAGCCTTGCCTAGTCCCTGCTCTTAGTGGATTGCTTCAAGTTTGTAATGGACAATTTTCTAGACAGATACCAGGTACCAAAGTTAAATCAGGAGCAAATAAACCATTTAAACAGTCCCATAACCCCCAAGGAAATAGCAGCAGTCATTAAAAGTCTCCCAACCAAAAAAGCCCAGGATCAGATGGTTTTCGTGCAGAATTCTAACAGACCTTCAAGGAAGACCTAATACCAATTCTCTTCAAAGTGTTCCACAAAATAGAAACAGAAGAAACACTACCCAATTCTTTCTATAAAGCTACAATCAAACTCATACCCAAACCTCACAAAGACCCTGCAAAGAAAGAGAACTTCAGACCAATCTCCCTTATGAATATTGATACAAAAATACTCAATAAAATTCTAGCAAACTGAATCCAAGAACACATCAAAACAATCATCCATCACGATCAAGTAGGCTTTATCCCAGGAATGCAGGGATGGTTCAATATTTGGAAATCCATCAATGTAATCCACTATATAAACAAACTCAAAGAAAAAAAACCACATGATCATCTCACTAGAGGCTGAGAAAGCATTTGATAAAATTCAACATTCCTTCATAGTAAAAGTCTTGGAAAGATCAGGAATTTAAGGCCCATACCTAAACATAGTAAAAGCAATATACAGTAAACCAGTAGCCAACATCAAACTAAATGGAGAGAAACTTGAATTCATCTTCATTTATGATGATCCTAAGACAGAATCAGGAGCATTTTTCCAACAGGCCCAAGATGATTCTGGGATGCCTTGGTTGTACTTCATATGATTACCCATCTGGCACAGGAAACAATGGTATCAGGTAACATCACAAACAGCCAAAAGCCTTCCTTCAGTCCTAGTGCAAATGTTGATGGTGTGTTCAGAGACTATTCTATTAAACACATCTGCCTCTTCTGGAATGACAGGAGCTGCACACTGCTCCCTGAAGAGATATCCTACGAGATCAGTTGAGCCTCATTCCTTGTGCAGTTCTATACCATAAGCCTCCCTTCTTGGTTCAGAAGTATGAAATAAACTCACTGAGTTTCTGCTGCAATTGCATTGGTGCCCTCCATCAGATCAAGCACCGCTCATCCAATCCCAGCTTTTCTGTACATGTGTTTGTGTGTCTGTCCTTCCCTCATTCCCTAGTCACTCCAGTCAGGTCATTCTTTGAATGAAGAGTAAAACAAAGGAGCTCGTTTATTTATGACATGGTTTGCCTGCCAATTAGCAGATACATCACCCATGCCTCTCCCCCACCTCCAGCAGAACAGCCTTCCCAGGGAAGTTCTCTGCAGTTATTCCTCACACCTGCAGTATCAATCATTCTTGCCCAGACCTTTAGTGATACCAATAAAATCTAGCCAGCATCCTCTGTCAGCCCTGATATGCTCAATCCTTCAGATGTCTCCGGTAAATAGTCTCGTCTTTTCTCCAGCTCTAACTGAGCCAGCAACCTCCATGACATCTTACAGTTCTTTGTTTTACTCATTGCATGGCCTGGTTCCCCTTCTATACATCTATCATGGCTCATTCTTCTGAAGAACTAACGTGGCTTGAATCTCTAGCCTGGAACTTGATGTTAGGAGATTGTATCTCTGGCTGAAAGGAGCTACAATATCAGGACTGTGTTTTTCAACACAACAAAAACTGATCAGATGATGCGTGACATTCTTTTATCCAGTCTCTCCAGCAATCTTGTGTCACACAGAGTAAAACTTCAAGGCCCTGAAAAAGCTGACTTGCAATCCCTGTTCTTTGGTGTGCTATATTCCTGCCTCTAAGCTTTTTTATGCTTGTTCTTCCATCTGCCTGGAGGACGACCCCTCCAGGTCCCTATACAATTTAATCCCCTACCACATCAGGTCATTGCTCACATGTGGTTATATAATAAAGCCTCCTTGATCTCTTTATTAAAATTAAACTGATTCTTTGTGACTAAAATTGTCTATTCCTCATCCCACCTTTTCTCCTTCTTCCACAGCATGAATCACCACTTAATATAATTTACATCTTATTCCTTGCCTACTTCTACTTGTCCCACTCCAAACACTGAAGTTCCACAAAGGTAATTTTTAAATTGGTTTGATTTTGTACCATTGTACCTAAAATCTGGAAAAGTGTTTGTCCTAGAAGAGATTCTCAGTCATGTGACATTAGATTTGCTGAAATAAATTTGTTTGTACCATATTAAATCACAAACATTAATTATAAATTGATCATAAACTTTAAGTCATAAAGAAGGCCGTGAGATTATCTTAAGACACACAGAAAAGATGAAATGGAGACAATATGGGAGCAGGATTGAAACTGAGGGAGAGAACAGAAGAGCACAAGGAAGCCACACTGTGTGTGAAACTGAGGGAGAAAACAGATGAGCACAAGGAAGCCACACTGTGTGTGAAACTGAGGGAGAGAACAGACGAGCACAAGGAAGCCACACTGTGTGCCTTTTCTCCACAGGAGAGCTTGAGGAAAGGAGTAACAAATCCACAGACCAGATCTTCAATGCCATTACAAAGGAAGGAAGACGGACTACATTGGAATACAGGACAGACAGCTACGATTGGAATAAACTATGTAACTTCTCTAGCCCAGCTTTGCTCTTTGTAACAAATTAAATCTTGAAAATTCACCTCTCCTTCCTTTGGGTAAGAAAACTCAGTTCAGTCTACTTAGCTCAGGTGGATCCAGTAACCCAATGAGACAGCGTGTCTATATTTACAAATGGTAAACACACGGTTAATGGTGATGAGATGACCTCCAAGAGTGGGGCTAGCAGAGCTACAAAGGCAGACTATGTCAAAGAAGTCTCCAGCAAAATCCCTGCCAAGAAAAGTTGAGGCATACCCATCCTCAGCTTCAGCGTTACTGACTCTTCATCTGCTATGCAATTAGGATGATTGGTTTTAAAATCTGTTATCTATTTAGAATGTGCCATGACCTTCCTGTTAAGTTGGAATTCAATTGTAATCATTTACCCTATTTAATTAATTTTATTTTATTTTGCAGATTTGGAATTAGTGATTCAGTAATGTCATATGCAAATATATGCAAATAGCACACAAATTGGTACTGAAAGCCAAAAGCCAGTTTGTTTTCTTTCTTTTTTTATTGAAACAACAACAACAACACCCCCAGGAATACATCACTGGAAAACAGGTTCTGATCATTGGCCTACTAGGCTTGAGTTGCTTGAAAGCGTC
Organism: Grammomys surdaster; assembly: GCF_004785775.1. NCBI lineage: Eukaryota > Metazoa > Chordata > Mammalia > Rodentia > Muridae > Grammomys > Grammomys surdaster. The sequence continues at coordinate 7,157,045 of NW_021604678.1, forward strand.
TTCACAATTTAATATGTGCTTATAGATACACGTGAAGAGAATAAACCTGGGAGCTGGAGGTGTAGCTCAGTTGGTAGACTGCAAGAATAGAAATGCTAGTTTAATCCCCAGCAACACATAAACCAGGGACCATGTCTGTAATCCCCGCACTGATCACAAGTTCCAGGCCATCCTCCACTACACAGTGAGTTCAAGTCCAGTAGAGGATATATGATACAGTTTCAAAAGAAAGGAAGACAGGCTGGGCAGATTTCTCAGTGGTTAAGAGTTCTTGCCACACAAGTGGAAGGACTGAAGTGCAGATCTCTAGAAGTTATATAAATTCCAGGTGGGTGCTTGTGACCTGTCATTCCAGCCTAAAACAAAACAAAACAAAACAAAACAAAAAACAAAAACAAACAAACAAACAAAAAAAACACAATGGAAACGGGGGTCCCCAGAACAAGTCTCACAAGTCTAGAGAGATCCATTCCATGATCTCTGAGTTTGAATGAGAAACCCTGATGCGATGAAAAGCTGGAAGAGTAATAGCAGATGCTGATTCCTGCCTCAACCTCAGGCCTCTACATACAACTACACTGTATGTATATGAGCATCCCAACACACACATACACACACACACGCACACACATGCACACACACGCACGCACACACACACGCACCCAAAATAATAGAAGAAAATAGTACTGTATCTAATATTGAGAAATTCATAAAACTGCCTGTGTTGGTGGTTTGACCTAATTCTCCCTAGAGGATAAATATTTCTGGATCCCTACATGCTTATCTGAAGGTGTGGTGGTACAGGTGGAGGTACAATAAGAACAAGTGGCCATTGTCTCTCAAGCGCAGCATAACATACATAGGTTAAGCCACTAGTTCCACCTTCCCATAGCAAGAAGGAAGAAAACCATTAATTGACAAGTGAGTGAGGTCTAGAGATAGAACATGCCAGGGAACCTCTATGACCCATGCTGGGGAAAGATCTTATTCCAATAGTTTTATAGTAACTATTAAAATTCACCTACTCTCTAGGGATTGTCATGAATCTGTAATGCTAAATTATCTTTACAAGTTGGTGCTATTATTTTTAAGTATATTTTAATAAATAAGTTATTCTCTGAAAGTTCAACTTAGTACAAAGGTTTGATAAGACATACTCCAAACACTAAATTAAAGTAAATGATGTAAAAGGAAAGTAATGTGGGTATTTATTTAATAAATTCTGTAAAGTTTTTTAATGTGAAGCAGACAAGAGTTGTATATCAGCTCTAAGGAAGATTGGCATCAATATGCTTTTGAAAAAAATTAAATTACAAGAAATAGACTTCACATAGCACTTCATAATGTCTCTCATCAAATCCTAAAGACTATATTAAAACATCTGTTTTTTAACTATCTTGCTGACAGTAGAATGCTATAACCCCAGGGAGTCTCCTAATTTTGCATAAAATTTACATACTCATAAATAAATTAACATGAGGGACTAAGGATATCATTTGCAAACAATGCAGGTATTTTCAACATATTCTTTGAATAACTAGCTTAGGGCAGAGAACAATACTTTAAGAAATAAATTTCCTTTTCATGAGCATACAAATTATTTATAAGAATTTCTATTGCTCAATTTTCTTTAATTGATGCTCAAATTTCCAAAGGTTTTTCAGCTATTTCAAAACCCACTGACAGATGCATTGCAACTGTATAACAAGGATATGTAAAGTATGCCATATATGGTAGGCTCTAACATTGTCTAACAAGCATATACAAACCTGGAGATGAGACACAGAGGGAAAGATGGACCCTTATCTTCCCTTACACTGATTCAAAACAACTTTACATACACATAACCTGAGCAATCCACATAATTGATTAAAATACCAACATCACGCATCCTGTATTTACTTGATTGTGCACCCTTAATACTGAAGTGGAAAATAGATCTTTTCCACTGTTTATTTCATTCTCACACACACAAAACAATGCAGCAGGATAGGAAAGCCACTCCACACAGATAATTGTCAAATCTGCTTTCAATAGTCTGTATTATTGTATTATTAATGTAATATATTTGTTACATTGCTACAGAAAAATCATTATTCTAAAACAGGTAAGGACCAGCATCTTGATTTCCACTGACTCTTACTGTCATGGCCTAGGCCTGGTCTAAGAATAGAGCAAAAAAGCTTTGGTCACTGTGGTTTTAAGGAAAACAAAAGGTGCCTCTGTCTAAATTATATCGAGTCCATGGTGATGTGCAAATTTATACAATTGGAGAAATATCTTTTATTTGTATTTCAAATATAGCTATTTAAATGAATTACAGTGGGTAATCTTAACACATAAGACTAATATATACTATCATTACCTGATAAAGGAGACCATTACCTAGTACTAAAGTAGATATAAGATTTACAGAAATCATAATGCTCTTTATACTATATTCAAAGTTTTATTTAAATTCATTTTTATGAATATTGAAAGGAAACAGGGCTCATAGATTTTGATATCTTCCCAAGCAGTAATACACACACACATGCACACACACATATGCATACATACACACACACATTCACACTGACACACACACATTCACATACACACACTCACATACTCATTCACACACATATACACATACACACACACACTCACACACATTCTCACACTCAGACACATGCACATACTAATGTGCACATACACCCGGGTGCATATACTCATACACTCACACTTACTCACATACACACACATACAAAGACATGAACACACACATACACACACTCACACACAAACTCACACTATCACACTCATGTTCACACTCACATACATACTCTCACACACAGTCACACATACACACATACACTAACACACACATGCACCCACACATACATACTCTCTTACACACTCACACAGTCACACACTCAATCACACATACATTCATATACTCAAGCTCACACTCAAGACCCAATGTTTTAGTATGAATGAAGTCCTTGAGAACAAGATTGGAAAGGGTTTAGAGAAGAATGTGTGAGCGCCTCTTGACCAGGCAGGATATAACAAAGCAGATTGCAGAATCACTGCAGAGCGGGGAAGAGGACAAATAGGACAGTTGTTTTTAGGCCCTAGCACCAGTTATATTGGCTTCAAACTTTAACTCAAACCGAAAAGAGGGAAATATGAATTCACTGAGTGAAGTGCCTTCCCCAAATGGCTCTTCTTCTATGACCTTTTATACTTGACTTGTTTTCATAATTACCTTTTTACTATGATCTTTATAGTCACTCAGAACATCAGCTGAACCAATAACGGGACTTGGATTCCCAAAAGACTGAGCCCAGGCCAGTAATACCATCTCTGTTAAGTAGTATTCAGTAGAATACTTTCCTAATTAGTAACAGAACAGGAGAGGGAGGGGTGGAGGAGGAATGCTTATAACGTTATTTGAATGAAAACGTCCTCAATAGATCAAGTCATGAATGCAAAGGAGCTATGTGAGTATGACCCCTCTGCCTCTGCCTGTTCTGACTCCCCTAGTCTGTCGATGGTCACAAGATGGCTGGGACAATTTCCTTGTTCAGATCAGCATAGCCAGTGCAATACCTGAGATCAGTGCTCATGGACTCGCTACATTGTAAGTCCATTCTGGAATCATTGTAGAATAGGGGTTTCAAATACACTCATAAGATTAAACAATCATGGGTCATTGTTGGACCATAGGGTTAAACCAATCTGGTTCAACTGTGGAAAGAATAGAGAATGATCTGCCCAGGTTGTGCTGTTTTTACCAAGGGGGAAAAACAGATGAATATATACTAGTTATTAAACAAGGACTTTCTACCATAGTGCATAGTAAAGAACTAAAAATCCCTCCAAGTCAAAGTGAGTTACTGATCATCACAAGAAAAGATTTCAAATGAAATGGGGCATTGATCAAACCGAAACATGAGATTCAGGGTAAAAGAGAAAAGGCAGGCACAAGTTGGATTTGAAACAGCAGTTTTCTGGTTAATGGTTAAGCACTTCCTGAGGCTGTTTTGAGGTCAGGGGTCATTGTGTGGTGGATAAGGCCAGTTTAAGATGCAGGAGCAAGTCCTTATCCCTGGGCTCTTTCCCAAGATACTGCTGTCACCAACACTGTCAGGCTCATAGCTTCCTTTCTCATCAACAGAAAGCAGTGAACTTACACACTCCTTCTTCAGTCTTCCTTGTCTTCGATTCCTCTATCTAAAAATCAGCCCCCAATGCACAAATATCTTATTATATAAGATCTTATCCACACTGAATCAGACACACTATAGACAATTAAAAACAAACAAAAAATCTGTCAAGAAAGTGAAGTGTCTGAGATCTAAAAAGAAAAAGGGGGGAAAGGGATAGTGAGGGAGGAAAAAACCCTGCATAATTCCTGGAAATTTCTCTTGCTTTGTTTTTTACGGGGACTCTGCCACTGCAACACACAACCGTCTTTAGAGGAACAAGACATTGTAACGGCTATAGGCTGCTGTAATGTCTGTTATGGGGGACAAGTACACCAGCTCTGAATTGGTCAAATCAGTAGTGCTTCATTCTGTCTATGTGACAGCGCCACTTGATAGGCAAGCGTGTTATGCTACAGTAATGGTAAAACTGAGACACAGAGAGGGTGGGCAGCTTCCTTAAGGCCACACAGCTTATATCTGAGTAATTTAATTACAAGGTAGCACCATTGGTAGAAAAGTGTAATCTGCTAAATGAGTTTAAATATACATCATCTAAGTGTTAATACAGGCATATTCTTACACACATGTAATAATACATGCACCAGATGTCTTACAGTATTTGAAACAAATACTGTATATATATGCATAGTGTAATGAATTGGGGGCAATTATTCTATGGCAGCTCATTCATATAGCACGAAGTATTCAAAAGACAGATCCTTAGACTGTTACCCTGGTAAACAGTTCCTAACTAGTAAGACTATTAAGCACATTGTCTAAACTCTGCCACAACATTCAAAATATATTATTGATTCAAATATTTGTTATTTTTATGAGCTGGTCCAACATACTCTAATTAAAGAGACTTCCTCGGTAACATAATGTACACTGTGCTGCAAAACTCAAATCACTGTACAAATGAGATTTTTTTTATCATTTAAATATGTGATATTAATGATCTGGTACAAGAAAGATTTTTGAAGTGGGTATATTCAAAGCATGTGGCAAATAAATGCTAAAATGAGAGCAGATAAAAGCTCTCTAAGGGGTGGGGTGTTTTCATGTGTATCTGAGACACAGCCTGTCACAGAGTGCCATAGCCATGAGTTTCATTTTAATCTGTACCGTGGTAGCAGATTGTCAAAGGGGTTAAGGATGATGTCAACCATGCCTCTTTTCAGCTCTCAGGAGTGTGGCAAAATGTATTACTTGGCATAGTCATGACATAGATCTGCATGTGTATGTCTTCAATAATTCATGTTGCAGCTTGTCTCACTGTGGGGACAGATGTCAGTGAAACCAGTGACAGCCGATCATGCTGATCCCACACATAGTCACGTGGGGACGATCCCACAGCGACACTGAGATTGCTGGATACTTGCTCTGCTCCACTGGAGCTGAGAAAATGCAGTGCAGCAAGTATGGGTCTAGGGATCCATGTAGGATTATGGGAAAAGCAAATGCTAGCATGTATCCCTATCTTCATACTGTTCTTAAAAACTTCAGTGTCATATATACTAGGGGATTAATGTGTGTGTGTGTGTGTGTGTGTGTGTGTGTGTGTTTGTGTGTGTGTGTGTGTGTGTGTGTGTGTGTGTGTGTATACACAGAGCATGAAGGAATCTCCAAGTTGAAGGCCACCCTGGTTCCTGACCAGATAAATTCCATGCCAGCTAGGACAGGGAGACACTGTCTCTGGAAACACACATGCACACATACACACACATACACACACATGATTTTCTTAACAAATTCAAATATTTGTGATAATGCATAGAAATATGTCTCCTATAAGTGATTCTATAATACCAATCTTGACTAACCTGTCTACTGCTTCATGGTAATGATATGTAACAAATGTAACATATTTAGAAGATTGCAACAGACATTTTGACCTCAACAACCTATCTTCATTTCTCATCAAGACTAGTATTTTTTAATATTAAACATTAATAAAAATAATTGTTTCAAATACTGTAAGAACAATACAAACACTTAGTATATATTACTTAAAATATAGACTATAAAATATAAGAAAGGGAAGCTTTTCTTCTACCCAGATTAGTGTAGCCAATTTGCACTCATCTCTCACTAATGTTTCACAGTAAGGGGGCCAGGATAAGAAAATGCTGCTGAAAGTATGCAAGTCCAGCTTCTACCTCAAGGTCCTCATTACCTATTTTCACATAAAGAAATCCAAAGCTGGCACTTCCTAAATCCTTAAACGTCCAAATGCTATTTAACATTTCTAAGCCCCCAGGTGAGCTCTGATTATTAACTTCTTAAACCTGTATTATCTCTTACAACTAGAAACACTATGTGTATATGTACATGTATAACTCATATATAATATACATGAATAGATATATGCAAGAAAAAATAATTAACACAGATGTATTTTTGTGGTTACACGACATGTTGCTGACTTACCCTTAGACATAGGCTTTAAAAAGCAAAACAAAAACAGAAAACAGGATCTCAAATGTAGCCTTGGGTGCCATGCCTCTGCCTCCTGAGTGCTGGGATTAAAGGCCTGCACTACCATTCCTGAGGTGGCACATAAGGCATTTTAGATTGCTTTTGAGGCATTTCCTTTTTCTTGGTGATTTTACTGTTGTGCAGGGTAAGTTACTGGCTTATTTTAAAGAGATCTCGCATCTGTTCTTTCTAGTCTAACCCCAATACATTTAGAAAAAGATCCTGTTGGTCTGGGAGTGGTGGCTTACACCTATAATCCTAGCACTTAAGAAGCTGAGGTAGGAGGACGGCTGCAGTGTCAAGGCCAGCCTGGGCCTGCATGGTAAATCAGTGATCTCTGAACCAGTCTGGCTGCCTGGCTAAAAAAAATGGGACTCTGCTTTTAAAAGAGAAAGTGGTATTGGTTTTTCTTCAACAGAGAATTGGGTTGTTTCTGAGAAGTACTCTGACTAAGCAAGCGAGTTCGATCAATGCCGCCATGCAAACTGCTGCCCAACCTAGGGTACCTGTTTCTTTTTCCCATTAGGGGTACATTTACATAAACATTTCTAATCACAGCTCTGTAAAGAGATGGTATAATAATTCATGACTTTTAGGTAATATGTCATATGAATCTTAACATATGGCATTGCAGTCCGAAATGGCAATCTTGGCTTCCAAAGGGACCTGGAAAACATCCAGGGAGATGAGAATAAGCCAAACTTGATAGAAAACCGTATCGATGCTAATCCAGGTTTACACCTTTCATTCAGACTCAGAACTCTCTAGCAGATGGTTCAGTGTTGAAGCACTAATGTTAGCAAAATGTCAAAACTATTTTGCTAGACTCCCCAATTGTTCATACAGAATATTTTTCAAGTTCTGGATATCAAAATTGCATTAATGAATCGTAGCATCCAGGTCTCTCTTTATCACAAGAACAGGGTTTTAGTTTCAATTTCCAAAGACAATCTGGCTTTGCTCTCTTGGAGTACAGCCAATCAGCCTTTACAAAAGAAAATAAAATTCTAGGAATTTCTGCCATGATTCTTTAGTCAACAAGGACCCATTCAAATAAGACAAAAGAATGCAAGAACCATTTGGCAGATTGTACTGTTAGTGGCTATTGTATCACTTTAATGATTGAGACAAATGTCATAAGATAGAATCTCTTCTTGAAGCTTTTAATCCTGGAATTCATAAAGAAAGGAAAAATATAAAGAGTAGAGTCTACAACTGCCGGAATCTGGAGGCAGGTATGCAAGGGAGCCTGCGTGGGCTCCAGCGCCTTTGTTAACATGTGCATACACAGTGACTGGGCCAGAGAAAGGAACAACTTACGAGCTCTTATAGCAGGAGATAACATATCTTCAGTATGTTATAGAAGGTTATGGTTATATTATAACACAATATGATCACATCTGCTTCTAGATGAAGGCTTACTTAAACATTATCACCTAGCATTTATTCATATCTCTTCTATTTTAATGTATATTTTTCTAATACCTAAAATACTGTCTGAGATATGGAATTAAGAGCCTTGTCTTGTCAGTATGTAATCACAGTTATCCTGATGTATGTCTTGGGTTGCCCCATAGCTACTTCACAGGTGGTGTTCCTGACCCCAGAGGCAACCCTTTCCTGTAACACCACCTCCTCCTTTACTAATGTTTTCTATATAAAGTCTAGTCACATTACATTCACAACACTTTGAAACAGAGTTACCTGGGTCTATGATAGTGTAGGAAGACATACAAACTACAGGAATATGTACAAATAGTATGTGTTAATCAAGAACTGTTAAATGCTTAAAGGGGAAAATGTTAACTACCACCATTTTATCATTAGAGGCTGTATATATGCTCAAATTGTACTGTACTTTAAAAATTTATATAATTAAAATTTCAGAAAGATAAAAAGCCATAAATATAAGAAGTTATGTTCATGTAACATTCTTCCCTTCAAGATGTCTTGATGTAAGTCTGTAGAATACAAATATTTCCCACTAGAACCATGTTTTCCTATGCAAATTTCTTCAGTCCCTGTAATCTTACAATCAATATTAACTGTTACAACAGCAAGGCTTTTTAACACATCTGTTCAAATCCTGTCCATGAGCACAAGGTAAACTATGTAGGTGACCCATCCTGTAAGCCCATTCACATCATCTGTCTTCTTCTCTTTGTATTCCAAGGAATTGGGTCACTGATAGAAGCACCCACATGATACACTTAAGGGCTACAGAAGATCAAAACCAAATAATGGTCACTAAAGTGAGCTCAAGAATTTGAGCATTGAAAAGAGAGATTATGTCCATATTTCATCAAACAACCCAAACCTGGAATAGAAGACCTCATAGCCTCTCAGTTATATGTCACTCCCTACAGGTTTGAGAAGCAGACTGGAAACATTCTTCCAACTATATAATTTTTAAGAAAATGACTACTTAACAATTTCCTTCATTCCCATGTCCTCATTTACTCATCTGGTCCTCTTATGATTAATCAGTTTTATTTTCATATTTGTTCATTATCAATTGCACTGCTGACAACTGTCCATATTTCTTTAATGTTGTGACAGGAATTCTTTGCGGAAGCTTAAAAAAAAACAAACAAGAATGAAACAAGCTAAGAGAATAACACTGTATTCCATTTTGTTCATCTAAAATATGTTACAAAACAGCTTTCAGTTTAAAAAATTTTGACAGTGTATATTAAATTTTTCAACTAACAGATGCACGTACATAAAATTATATGATTGGAATTCAGTGTCAAAGGCTTTTAGTCTTTTAATCTGGGCAAACTCACAGGATTGGTTTATAATATTGCCCTTGAAATATCTTGATTTACAGATGAGAGAGTAGGATGTCTGTGAAAGGAGAATACAACTATTTGTTAAGGTTAAAATGTAGTTTATGTGCTTTAAGAAGAAAATTAACTGGATTATTTTTAAAATAAAAAGTACTCTTTTTTAAAAAAATAAAGTCATAAGATCAATCAGTGTATATCATTTAAATGTGGAAAGAAGTCAGCTTTTGTCATAATGCTGTCCTTCAGAGTTCTTCGATGTAAAATCTCAACTTGTAGTCATAATAATTACTTAATGCCAGCATCTGTTGAAGTATCTATGTGCTTCACCATGTAATGGATGTGTGATTCCAGCCAAGGCAACTCAACAGGGAATTGATTCTAAATTGTGACGTCTAGTTTAGCAGGGTCCTTCAGAATCCTCCTCAAAATGGCATTCTTGGATGTGAGGCAGCTGCACTGAAAACACTTGTTCCAAGACATTTTTCAATAAATGAATCGATGTGTTCATTTACAGTCTGGAGCAAGCTCACTAGTGCATTGTGGATTACTCACAAACCCTTAGCTACTGTCACTACTTGGTAATGACACTTTATATAGCAACTGTCCAAGGAAAGGCAACTTAGAGCATTGCCACTGTTAAATGTGTGGTTTTGAGAATAACAATCACTCTTGAAAAGCATGAGGCTTTAGAAATAGTCAACTGATTTTTTTTCCTAATTAGTCTTATTTTCTTGTACTCAAAATAACTATAAGATTTAAGGAAGATAAATTTCTACTCAACAAAAGTGCTTATAATTAAAAAAAAAAAAAAGGAAAGGAAGGGTATAAATGACCAAAAGTTCAACATTCACATTATCTGTACTGTCTTTGTTATTTCTATAAGTGACAGGGACAGAGCAAATGCAAATATTCACTTTCTCTTCATTGTGGCATGAGCCATTTCACAACCAGGATTCTAAGATGAGTGTCGGTCATTCTCCACTAAAAGACGAGGGATAAGGCTCTCTTGGTAACAATGGCTTAGTCATAAGACAGTTTATTCTAGTAAAGGTGCTTGAATATTCAGCAGGGCTCCAGGCTAGTAGTTTTGTGGTTAGTTTCCTTGTCTTCTATGAAGCCCTTGACAAAGGTCACAAACAATCTGCTCATTCTTCTTACTAAAATCAAGATGGAAGCATTGATAGTAAGTCTGCCCAGCAGCTAACTTCATCATCTGTAACAGTTCCAACATATGCTTGTAAGATCATGAAAAATATATCACTAAATACAGCGGCAGATTGAATCTTGTTTCAGGGTAAATATAGTAAGTCATTTTTCCCTCCTCATTTCCTCAGAACCTGTTTAGCATCAGACTGTTAATATCATCACCGATACATGACAAGAACATTGCATAATATACTGCGTCTCACACCAGCCCCTGCATAAAAGTGAGCAAGAGAAAACCATGAACATTAATGCACCATTCAGCATAATGAAGTGTTCCCAGTCAGCCTTCTTCAGAAGCCTTCCACTTGTATGCTATTGTAGGAACAAATGGTTTTGTAAATCTGACATGCTTTTCTGGTCTTGGTTAATATTATGAAAACCTTCATTTTTCTGCACAGCCATCTATTTTGAAAAATTTTGAGGGTCTATTCTGTAACCAATTGGAAAATCTCCCTTGCAATTTTTATGAAGTAATAATTTCTAAAAAGCAAGTTTTTACTATAAAAATGAATTTTGTCAATACTGTTAATCTTCAAAAAGCAGGAAAATAGACATGATAATTTCAAGCGACCAACATCCTGCTACAGCAAGTTATTGCTGTGGAAAATTACAGCTGTTTGGAGACAATTTATGATGTGTATTTTAATTTCATAATAATTTTTCACTTTCCAGTAATAAAAATATCTAGCCTTTAATTTGAAAGACAAATCAAGTGGGTTAACAATAATCGGATATGTATCTGTACTAAAGAGCAGAGTCCCAGAGGGTTTTTTTTTTCTATAGTAGCACACAAGAAATTCTAAAACCATACCATATTAAAATGAAGATACTGTCATTAAGAATAAAGCTATTCATTTATGAATATTCAATGGCTGGCATTTTACACTATGTCCCCCGGGTAGTGATATTGGTGAGCTCTGTGTGTTCCTGCCTTGGTATCACTGGCATCACTTCCCCTACCCCATGCCCCCACTGGAACATGCAAACCCTGCTGTATTTCTCAGATTATTTGCAGCACACCAGAAGATAACCCGATCTCCTCTTCTAGCGGGTTGCACCCTTCTGCCTCATTCAGAAGTGATGTTAGAGAAAGCATCTTCCCTCTACTGGCTCTCATTTACAGAAGCAATAAATGGCTCAGCTGCAGCCATTACTTCAGGATCTAATTAAAACAGGGGCTTGCAGATGCTGTGATTTTTTTTTTTTTGATGCCTAATGATACAAGCAATGGCATGGAGCACATATGCTCACTTCTATTCTTCAACAAAGACCACAGAGAACCTGAACGTGTGGTGCTCTTTCTAGCAGTGTTTACAGTTGAATGTTTTCAGAAGCAATAACAATGAGAGACAACAGTTAGTCACATGTTTGTGAAGTGTACTGTAAGATTTAAGGTCTTTTTTATTTAACTTTTACATTTTTAGATGTATTTATTTTCTTTTATCTGCATGAGTGTTTTGCCAGCATTCTTGTACACTACATGAATGCCTGGTGCCCTCAGAGATCAGGAAAGGGTGTCAGATCAGCCAGGAACTGATAGTTGTGAGCCATTGGGAACTGAACCTGGTCCTCTAAAAGTGTAGCAAGTACTCTGAACCACTGACTTATCTCTCCAACATCTGTCTTCTTTTTAAAGCTTGAAAACCAGTCATGTGGATCCAGTCAGCTCCAAACCATTCTGGATTATACTTGGCATTTTGCAGAGAATACTTCCTAAGTTTTTAGTTTGCATCTGAGGTAGATTTATAAGACACATTGAAGCTAAAATTCATAACAAATTCCTGTTAATCCACCACCCAACTTAAGAATAACTTCACAAATAGGACTGGTACCTCCTAATTTTTAAAATGTTTTACCATATTATTTCAAGATACTCATTGTCTGTCTGATTGTCCCTGAGGCAGAGGTTATTTGGAAGCATGTTATATAATTTCTGGATAATTGGTTATCTGCCATTATTTTATGTCATTGAATATTTTGATTGTATTGTACTTAAAGCATATAGCAGTTACAACTTGAATCCACTTGACTCTATTGACCCATGGAGTAGGAGATGATCTATCATGGCAATTATATCTTGTGTACCTCTGCCATTCAAGGTACACAGTTGTACAAATTGAATTAGGTAATGTTGGCTTTTAGTCTTATTCAAATATTCTCTATTTTTATTGTTTTTCTAACTGTATTATTTTATCAGTCATAGAGGGTAAGGCATTGAAATGATTAAAGGTTCATCAATTACTGTTCTATGCAGTTTGCTCCATGTATTTTCAGGGTATATTTTTAGGCTTATAAAATAAAACCTTCATAACTGATCTCTCCTATGAGATGATTCTCTTTTTCTCTAATATTAAGTTTTGGTTTAGAGCTAGGAATGAGGCATGCCTGTAATTCCAGCACTCAGGAGATTCAGGAAATCATCTATGAGTTCAGGGCGTCTGGATTATATAACAAGACACTCTATTTAAAAATCAGAAGTGCAGACCTGGAGCAGGAAACTAAGAGGTCACATCTAGAACTGTAAACAGGAAGTATGGAGAAATGACAAGTGGAAGGAGGCTAGAAACTATCAAGCCCATGATGTACTTCCTCTAGCAAGGCTGTACTTCTCCACAGGCCTTCCCAGACAGTGCCTCCAACAGCGGTCAAATGTTCAAATTCATGAGCCTGTGTGTGTGTGTGTGTGTGTGCGCGTGTGTGTGTGCATGTGCATGTGTGTTTTGGGGGGTATATTTCTCATTCAAAATACTACTCAGAAACAATTCATTTAAAAATCATAATCATAGACAGGATTCCAGAATAATGCCCAAGATTCCTACCTCTTAGTGTAGCATCCTGAGCAATCACTTCACTGCCTGTGAGTGGGGCACCTCAATATGATGCCGAGGATTCATCTCCATTGTTGCATTGCCATGTAGCAGAAAGGAAATCAGCAAGATCTCTATAGATGATTTAATCAATGAAGAAAATATTCTCAGTGGCCTGATATAATCAGAGGGATTCTAAGAGATTTAGAGGAGATTAAAAACTAGTAGTATCTAATAGTGGCTTTTTAATAAGTGTTTGTGGCAGTTTTCCTCCTAATCCAGATAGCTCCCAAATAATTGAGACTGGACTATTATAATTATTTAATAAGCTTAAAGGGCACAACAACTGAGCAGTATTACTCTGTTTTAATCCACTAAACTAATTCAGCTTCCTCCCAGTCTAAATCCCAGTGATACCTGCATTTTAGTATGGATCTGGCTTTCTGGGCTCCAGGTGTTTTCTCATGTTTTCTCTTGAATTCTCTCCCCATGGCTAATCCCCACTTCCTCTCTCTCCTGCCCCTTTCCTGGCTGGGAGACAGTTCTGCCCTATTCTGTCCCCCGTTCAATCATTGGCTGATCAGCTAGCTTTATTGACCAATCACAGAATAATTGGAGAGCAATGTTTATACCACATTGAGGCAGGAGAGTCTCAGAATAAGGATTGCAATCAGATATGAAGGCAGAGAAATCAGTATTTGGATAATCTTTACACAGTGTACAATAACATTATGCCGACAAGTATCTCTGCTAACTTCAAGTAAACAGACTTCCATATTGTGAAATGGTTCACATAATGGGTAATAATGAGTAACTCCAAAAGAGCTAAGAAAATTCTCCTTCGGTAGTATGATGGTCGGTGTTAGCAAGCCAAGAGGATATAAAGTCACCTGGGACATGAGCCTGTGAGAGGTTGTTTCGATTAACTTACTTCAGGCAGAAAGATGCAGCCACTATGGATGGCACCATCCCCTATCCTGAACTGTAAGTAGAGAAAGGTAGCTGAAAAGCAGCATGAATTCATGAATGCTAAGCTTCCTGGTCTTAATGCCATGTGACCAAACACTTCTAGCTCTTGATATTTTGACTTCCTGCCACGACGGACTCTGTCAGTAAACAGCCAAGATAAACCCCATATTCCCTTAAGCTGCTTTTGTTAGAGTATTTTATCACAGCAGCAAGAAAAGTAACTGAGACAAAATGCTACAATAAAGTAGAAACCTTGGGCTTATATCTGCAAAAAATTGAATTCTAACAACTTGAATACAAAGTTAAGAGGAGTATTAGCTTAACGGGAGATTAAAACTCTCATTGGAACCTGCATTCTTGCTTTGTACAACACTCAACAAAGCAGCCCACCTAACCATGAGGTGTTCACAATGCTGAGTGACAGTAGCATAAGGTAACAAACATGGGCTGCTTTAAGTTTCTAAGTTTACTATGGCAACACAACATTAAGGCAGTATGTAATGATTTTTTAAAAATTAGAGATAAATCAAATACCTGGGGGAAATAATTATTATTATATTTAAGGCAATGGTTTGGTATGTCTAAACAGTCCTAAAATTAAATACTTTATGAGTATGTATACTGACATGGATAGAGATCCAAGGTAGATAGATAGATGGATGGATGGATAGATAGATTAGATTAGATTAGATTAGATTAGATTAGATTAGATAGAAGACCAGATATGATGGCACATACCTCTAACCCAGCACTTGGAGGGCAGAGGTAGGAAGAGCTCTAAGACTTTAAGAACAGTCTGTTCTACACAATGAGTTCCAGACCCAAGAGAACTCCTGTTTTTTTTTTTGTTTGTTTTGTTTTGTTTTTAAAGTAAAAGAGTGAAACTGGAGAAAGAGAGCTGGTGATGTAGGCCAGTTGTCAGAGCACAGACTGTAGCATGCATAAAGCCCTGAGTTTGATATTCAGCATTGCAGAAATTGGACTACATCCAAGGAGAAACCTGTGCATGCCTGAGATCCCAGAACTCAAGAGGAAGAGGCAAGAGGATCTGGAGATCAAGGTCATTGTTGTCAGTGTAACATTTGCTGAGATACATGAAACCTGTCTCTAAAAGACAAAGAAAGCACTAAACAAGGAAACATATACCAAAAACTAAAAATTAAAATCCTGTTGAAAAAATACAAATCATCAAATACATACGTATATAATTATGTTTATATTGTTATTAAAATGAGGAAACTTTGTATAATGTTTAACTTAAGGATGCATATAAATGTTAAATATTTAAACATATGAGTTCGAATTATATAGAGGAGGAAGAAATAAACACACACACACTCACATACATGTACACACACATACTAATATATACTTTAATGTATATGTCCTAACATATATATTCTAACATATATTGGCAGGGGTTATGACTGGAATTCAAAAGTATTATCTTAAGAACCATGATCTTACTTTTTAGCCCACTGATGAATACATGGGCATTAACTTATATTTTTAAAGACCATCTATTACTATATACATTTACATGCATGGCCTATTTCACCTATTTAAAAAGTCCCCAAATCTTGAAATACAACCTCTTGTCTTCTTACATTCTGGGCTGGATAATAAGTTCATCAAGTGAAACATGCATGCATGGTTCTCCAAGTGCATTTAAATACAGTAACAGCCAAGGTGGGAGTCACTGCTTCACCCTAATTGGTGATGGCAGTTGAGGCAGATTAGCAGAGTGTGCCAGGAGACAGGGACCCACGTGTCATCATTCTTCTGTGGTGTATGCTTTGCATGTTCAATCTGCTACATTGGGGAAGTGAAGCAGAGAGGAAACCCAAGAGCTAATGACAGTGGGACACAAAGACACAAGCAGAAGATTGCAAATATGTTTTGTATTTCTTGACATAATTAAGAAATAAATTGTAAAGCAGCGCTTAGCTGGCAGCCGCATTGAGGAGAAGTTCCCTGTCTAGCTGATAATAGTCATAATATTGAGCTGACTTGGGTTTCTTCTGAATGGACGAATCACCTTTGTGAGAACCCTAGAGACTCAATCTAATCTATATCCCTGAAACTTAGTATAGAAATATGACATGTCAGGCATTCCTGTAATTTTTATATTAATTCTCTAAATCTACTTCTACTTCTTCAATCCTTCTAAAAGTCCAGTTGTGACTATTGTTGGTGTGTGTGATCTAGATACCTAGAATGCACTCTGCAGTGAAACTCCAGACAAATATATCCATGTGTCATACATTCTCATTGCTTCTAATGAAGTACATATTAAAACACTATTATTGACAGAGGGGGAAGGAGAATGCACCAATTTCTCTTTCTTGATGTAAAAATTTGTATAATCATTTGCCGTTACATAGATTAGTGTTGGATTGATGAAAATTAATTTTACTTATTAAAGTCTAGTTTAATATTAAAGTTCTATCCCATCTGCCTCCATTCTGAATCCCAACATTTCGCCACCACCCAAAAGAAGCAAATTTTATCTGTATTCAACTAAATACAGAATTGTAGATCTGGATAAGATTAAGACATCACATGTCTGAGCCTTAACAGCAAATTTTTGACATAGTTATTAAACAATATCTTTTTGAAAAAGCCATATAACTCCCAAGTTCCAAGTTTCCTCCTTAGACGATCTTTGGAAAACCCCAAATTCAAGCAACTAACATTTGTCATTCATACACAAAACAGTTAAGTCAACTATGAAAAGCGACAAGATCATGCAGAATGGAGGTGACAAAGAATGACAGCTATGAGAGTTGGCAAGTGGCTATACACCAGGAAAGCACAAGCCAGGTACCTGGGAGCTTAATGTCCCACAGCTCTAAAGTTTTGAGATTAATCTCTGTGTTGGTTTTCATTTCCCTGGCTCATTCTCTCACCTTTCTATTTCATAGGCAAGGTGAGGGTAGTTGGTTACCTGCCACACTCCAGCGGGCCATGGGATACACCACATGTATAAGCTTTCTAAATGGATGGCCTGTACTTGACAATGGCCATTATAAGATGTCAGTGGGAAAATGTGGGATAAACTCATTGATGCTGTTTTCTCAAGTCCTTTCTAAGATAGTCTTACTTGTTCATCCCACGGTCATCTTAGCGACACCTTCCCCAGTATCAATGTACTGAAACTCACTCATAATAGCTACTCTTCTATACCGCTGCACTGACTTTTCCTTCAGCAACTCTTCTTATCAAATGTCTATCAATCTGTCAATGAGCACATTCAAGACTTTAGGATGAGTTCTTTGAAAAAAAAATTCTCTAATGGTCTTTATACACAGCTCCCATAAGGATTACTCCCATTTAATTCTCAAAACAAAGTAATAGAATTATTATGTAGAGTTGTAACATTCATAGGAGAAGATGCAGATCGTTAGGACACTGAAGTGGTCTATCTAGGATCATAGGTAACAAGCCATAAGAATGCAAGTCAAAGGCATGCTTACCATGCCCACATGACTCATTAATGCCACTTCAGCCCAGCCCATCACTTTCCCTTTATTGTCCCAGGTCACTCCCATACAACTTCACATCTATCATACGATATCATCGCTGACTTCTGAATCTAGTTCTTTAACATCCAGTGGCACATGGAACAGTCAGATACTGATATGGAAATAATCTGGCAATAATGAATAGTTTATGGTGCCTCTTCAAGCAAAACCTCCACGAGTTATAAGTCAATCATCACTTCCTTCAAATCCTTTATCTTATTCAATCATTTATTAGTGCCTAGATTAAGTTCTCTATTTGAGAAACTTGAAAAGTAGCTGTAAATTATAAATTCACATTAAACACACACAATGGATTGCTGCAATTCTTAACACCAGTCAGCAATCTGCCATGAAACCACCTCATGTAATTTAAATTGAGAAAATTTAACACATAGACAGAGAATGATAGAAGGGGCGTGAGGCCAACAGGGGATGGTAAAACAACCAAAAGATTCTCAACAGTACCACAGTGGTTACAGACAGTAGCCTAGCATGGCTGTCCTCTGAGAGGCTCTACCAGCAGCTGACTGAGACAGATGCAGAGAGATAATTATAGCCAACCATTGAACTATAAGATTAAGGACCCCTATGGAAGAGTTAGAGGAAGGATTGAAGGGCCTCAAAGAGATGGGCAATCCCACAGGAATAGCAAGAGTGTCAACTAAACTGGACTCCTTGGAGCTCCCAGAAACTAAGCCACTAGCCAAAGAACACACATGAGCTGGTCCAGGCCCCCAGCACATATGGAGCAGAGGGTTGCGATGGCTGCTCTCAGTGAGAGAGGATGTGCCTGATCCTGTAAAGACACGATGCCTCAGGGTTGGGGAATACAAGATGGGGGATACAAGTTTCTGTAAGGCAAAGGACACTGTCAATAGGACAAAATGGCAACCAACAGATTGGGAAAAGATCTTTAACAATTCCACATCCAATAGAGGGCTAATATCCAATATATATATAAAGAATTCAAGAAATTAGACTCCAGAAAACCAAGTAACCCTATCAAAAAAAAATGGAGTACAGAGCTAAACAAAGAATTCTCAACTGAGAAGCACCTAAAGAAATGTTCAGTATCCTTAGTCATCAGGGTAATGCAAGTCAAAACAACCTTGAGATTCCACCTTACACCAGTCAGAATGGCTAAGATCAAAAACTCAAGTGATAGTAGATGCTGTTTAGGATGTGGAAAACAGGAACACTCCTCCATTGTTGGTGGGATTGCAAGATGATGCAACCACTCTGGAAATCAGTCTGGCAGTTCCTCAGAAAATTGGACATAGCATTACCTGAGGACCCAGCTATACCACTCCTGGGCATATACCCAGAAGATGCTCTAACATAAAACAAGGACATATGCTCCACTATGTTCATAGCAGCCTTATTTATAATAGCCAGGAGCTGGAAAGAACCCAGATGTCCTTCAACAGAGGAATGGATACAGAAAATGTGGTACATTTACACAATGGAGTATTACTCAGCTATTAAAAACAGTGAATTCGAGAAATTCTTAAGTAATTGGATGGAACTAGAAAATATCATCCTGAATGAGGTAACCCAATCACAAAAGAACACACAGGTATTCACTCACTGATTATTGTATATTAGCCCAGAAGCTTGAAATAACCAAAATTTAACTCACAGAGCACATGAAGCTCATGAAGAAGGAAGACCAAGTGGGGGCACTTCAGTCCTTCTTAGAAGGAGCAACAAAGTACTCATGGGAGCAAATATGGAGACAAAGTGTGGGACAGAAACTGAAGTAGGAGCTGTCTGGAGACCATTCCACCTGGGTATCCATCCCATGTGCAGTCACCAAACACAGACACTGATATAGATGTCAGGAAGTGCATGCTGACAGGAGCCTGATATACCTGTCTCCTTAGAGGTCTGCCAGGGTCTGACATATTCAGTGGCAGGTGCTCACAGCTAACCATTGAACTGATCAAGGGGTTCCCAATGGAGGAGTTAGAGAGAAGACTGAAGGAGCTGAAAGGGTTTGTGGCCCCATGGGGAGAGCAACAATACCAACCAACCAGAGCTCCCAGGGTCTGAACCACCAGCCTGGGAGCACATAGGGAGGGGCCCAAGGCTCCAGCTGTATATGTAGGGGAGGATGGCCTTGTCGGCATAAGTGGGAAAGGAGATCCTTGGTCCCATGAAGGCTGGATGCCCAGTGAAGGGGGGTAAATTCGAGGGTGAGGAGGTGGGAGTGGGAGGGTAGCTGGGGGCACATCCTCATAGAAGCAGGAGGAGGGAGCGATGGGATAGGGAGTTCCTAGGTGGAGAGGGGGAATGGGGTAAGGAGATAATATCTGAAATGTAAATAAAATGTCCAATAAAAAAAAGATGGATGGGTTCCACCCTCTCAGAGGAAAAAGGGAGGGGGCAGGGGAGAGGGAGGAAGAATTCTGCAAGAGGGGAACAGTGGGGAGCAACATTTGGAATGTAAATAAATAAATAAATAATAATAAAGAAATGACTCTTACTTCTAAGACAAGGTGATAAAAGTTAAAGTTTCTATTAGTCAAAGACTTAAACACTGTCCAGCAGGGAGCTAAAACCACAAAAGCATCCCTATACCTTTGTAAGTTGTCACCAAAGATGGCTTCCTCTTGTTCTTTTCTCATACTCTCCTGGCTGTTCTGCAAGCCACAGATCACATCTCACTAGAGTCAGCTGGCTGTGGAGTCAGAGGAACATCTTTTGCAGGTACTGAAAGGCCCCAGATAGGGGAGACCCCTACTCAAGCCACAGGAGATTACAGCCATCCAATGACTCACGAGACATCGATCTTGATGCAACCACAAAAGGCTTTATTTGGGGATCAGCTGGCTGAGGCTAAGACTCACAAGAGGAGCGTTGACCTCGAGGCCAGAGGGAGAAGAGTATTTAAAGGAGAAAACCACAAACCAGGGGAGTCATAAAAGCATCAGCAGATAGTATCATAAAAACAGTGGAAGGTCCCCAGGCCATTCGATCATGTGGGAAATACACCCTGTGTACTTATTTTTTCAAGAATTTAACCTTGTTTAATCATCTATCATATGGCCAGCCAGTCCTTGGAACAGCCCAGATGACTGATATTTTCCTTTTGGTCAACCAGTTCTTAGAACCCAGAGCCCAGAGCCTATGAACCAGATGTCCTGCATTCTTGGTTCCACCCTTTTTTGGTTGGCTAATGTTCCTGGAGCACAGATGGCCTGGCTTCAGCCTCTATATGCTAGGGGTCTCAAAAAAGGTTTATTCTTTTCAGTATACAGTGGAAAATGCATATTAGTGGAATAGACCACTCACCTCCAAAGGCCTGAAAGAGAAGTTTAGAGCTGTAAAGTAATTTCGAAATTGTATGAGATTTATTTCTGGGTCAGGTAATGAAATGATCTACAAACCTCAGAGAAGCCCAGACATTAAAGCATTCGCTAGATAATGCAGCTGGTTAGAGAAAATGACACTAAGCATACACTGTTAAAAGTGGTATGGTGTTGGGAGCCGACTCCTAGCCGAAAGCGGCTATCATCTTTGCAGCCATCTCGAGCCATATACCCTGACAAGAGACTTGTTTTCAACAGCCGGAAACAACTGAGCACACTCTGATAAACATCTTGTTTTTCTCACATATCTTGTTTTGCTGTTTAGTGCCACCAGCTGCAAGGCGCAAGTGGTCTCCACGCTGCAAGGCACACGTGGTCTCCTCACTGCTAGCTAGGTGCACGTGATATCCACACAGCTGGGTGCAAGTGGTCTCCTCATGGCTAGCTAGGTGCACGTGATATCCACGCTGCAAGGCACATGACGTAGTGCCTTCAGCTGTGCTTGTCCACGAGGGCAAGGCACGTGGTAAAGGGTATAAATACCCAGGATTTCCTTCCAATAAACGAGACTTGAAGAGACTTGACCAGACTCCCTGTCTTGTCTCCATTCTTCGCGTCTCTGCCCCCACTCTCTCTCTTGCTAGGCCCTGACCCACGGACCGGAGCAGCAGAACGGGCGGCTACAAAGTGGCGCCTCAACGTTGGCGCTCCAGTAAGCAGGATACAGTGAAGGACACTGCGGGAATTGGAAGCCTGCATCCTCACTCCTGCGCTGGAGACCCTGCTGACTGACCCGAACAGGCAGCTACAGTATGGCATAAGTATCTTCACATTTTCCCATTACACACTTTAAGTAAGAACACGTGGTATTATTCCATAGAAATAGGTACTATAATCATATTTTTATTTGTACCCAGTACAGGAAGATTGCTTATTCTGCCTCAAATTATGGGTGCCTCCAATTACATATTCATTCTATAAGCATCCACTCAAGACATATTAGACAGTATGTAGTTTGCAATTCCCTGGAAGAAAAATTATTTTCATATGACAGGGGAAAGTCTTCAGAAAGAGAAAAGAAAAAAAAATAAGAAATAGATATACAGATAACCAAGTTATGAGTGGCTTAAGTCCCATCTCAAGTTTGCCAAGGACCAGCCTGGGCTTGTTGAAGAGTTCTGAGAGAAGGGGTGTTTGAGAGCAGCAAAACAAAGGAATCGAAGTCAAATCATGAGTCCAAGATGGCAGCCTAGGTTCTGCTCAAAACAGCTTTCCAGATTGCTCACTTGCTAGAGACAGTTCTCCAAGCAGTTCTCTCTTGCTATTCTAAATATTCTCTGGATAGCTCGCCTCTTGTAGAGCAAAAGCCCAATTTTTTATTTACATATCAATACAATCATTTCTACAGGTTCCCTTTGACCATCCTAGGAATCAGCAGCCCTTGAACCCAGCCCCTTGATTCTTATAAGACAACATGCACCATTTTTTTTTAACTTTGTAAAAGAATTCAGAGATCTGCTTGCCTCTGTTAAACACAGGTGATAAACTATCTGGGTGAGACCAACCGGGAAATCACACATCTCCATGTCCTTGTAAGCATAAACAAAATACTTAGCTGGGTGAGAATCTCCAATTACCACTCCCTAAATCTCTTTATCTCATTCCTTAGTATATCTGACTCATAGCACAGCTGCCTCTCTTCCTTTAAATCTATGAAGCTCATATACAATTCATATTGCATTCTTCTTTTTTTGCATGGCTAAATATATTTTCAAACTCATGTTTTTAAGAGTTCTTTTCCACAGCCTGAAGGACTGTCCTGAAGGTCCCAGCATTTGCCATTTTGCTGAGACATTAGCCACACTTCTGTCTCCTAGACTTGTGCTGTTTCTAATTATCATGGAGTCATTAAAGTTAACAGGGAGGACATTCCTCGAAGGAGGAACATGAAAATATGTACATTATTATACAAACAAGGCTTTAGCCCATAGCAGCTATTGAAACTCATGGAGGTCCATGCCCACTGTTCCAGGGGCAGGAACCATGTCCTTCCACCCCTACCAAAGCCATGACTAAGCCAGCATCAAGGGGTTATCCAGCTGACTAGCCTGCCTGTGTTTCTCATCTGCTTCCCACCTCCCCTAGCAGGGGATTGGTCATTGACTTGACATTAGCTCCGTGTCCTAGGATGAGTGAAACTCATATCCAGCACTTCTGCCTACAATCTTTAGAACCACAACCAGATTTGTTCATCCGATACTGATGCCCATTATATGTCAAAAGAAACAGTCTTCCTCAGAACAGTCCTGGATATTGGTACAAAGACTATGGGAACAGGGGAATAGAACAGAGGAGGAGGTAGGGAGCAGGTTAACTGGAACTAAGGACTATGAAAAACCCTTATGGAAACTTACTAGTTACTCAGCAATGGGGTATCTCCCTGAGTTACTGGGTAGGGAGGTCACAGAAGTTGCTGAAACAACAGAAGCTGTTGCCACTGCTCCTCGTAACCCACCATACCTCTATGGCAAGGCCTTAATGATGTAGACACCATATGCTTTGGGTACAGGACACAGAGAAATCAACCTCAAACTGACCAGGAAACTTCCTCTCTGCAGACTGGACTTCATAGTGCCAGAGGTGCTATGCTGTTACATCAGTGGTCTTCCCCAACGTTGGGCCCTGGTGTGATACAGACCAGCCAGGCAAGATGTATCCAACAGTGGCTTGCAACAGTGGCATGACCACTATGGAGTACCCAGCCACTTTCTGACTGAATGCTAGGCCTGATCCACAGGAGGGAAATCATGCCTGGTACTGGAAACCTCTTTAAAAGCCCATGGTTGGGAGTGTCAAAGGCCATACATTAGAACTTAGCATTGCTGTTCTGTTAAATGTTTTCAAACTGCTCTCTAAATACATGTTTATAGACATAGATCTGTGCTGTTCTCAACACTGGCCAAAAATGTTTTTTTGGCAGTGGGAGGTGATCAAGACAAAAATTCATATTTGGTCAGAGCTGAGAAAAAGTGACTCCGAGTTCTGAGCCCTAAACGGGATTTATTTATTAACCTCAGTGCCAGGATTCAGGGGCTATCACAGAAACACTCTTTGGGAGGGGTGGCCCTTGGTAGGTTTCCAATGCTCCAATGGGTGGCCCCATACCTGTGCATATATAAGCAGCACTAAATAGACTTAGTGGGTTATTTAAAAGGAAATGAAAAGGAAAAAGAAAACAAGGCATGGAGTTGGGAGTTGGGCATGGTGACATCAGAGGGAGTAGGAAGTGGGAAGCAAAGGGCAGATGTGATCTTATTTTGACATCATGTGTATATGTATAAAACTCTTAAAGAATAAAGTATAAAAATAAGTTTAAAAAAACCCTGAGCCCTTCAGTAGAACCTTTCTCAGAATGATAGTACTTCCTGTGAGAGAGAAAAAAGAACTGTTAAGACTCACCTGTTTATGTACCATATTTTGATTATGAGTTCATCAATCGATGGACATATAGGTTGATTCAATATCCTAGGACTAGAAGAGCAATGCTCATGAAATGCAAATACCTGTATATAAGATAGAAAGCCTTTGAGTATATGCCCAGAAGTGCTATAGGTGAGTCATATGCAATTTCTATATCTTCACAAACCTTCAAACTGTCTCTACTTGTTTACACTCCTGCTTGCAGAACATAAGAGTTCTCTTTCTCCCACATCCACATCAATATTTGTCATTTGTACTGGCTTTTTTAAGTGTAAAAAATGCATATATGGTATATGTACTTGTTTGTGTGAATGTGCACATGTGTGTGGGTGCTTGGGTACATGCATGTGTACAAGGTCAGAGGTTGTCCTTAGGTGTGTTCCTTTATCACAGGATAGCCTCTGTCACTGAACTTGGACCTCATCAATTTAGCTATGCTAGCAGCCCATGAATCTCAAAGACCCCTCCCTCATCTCCAACCCCAAAGGTCAGCACTGAGGTCACAGAGCTGTACTTCCAGACATGGCTTTAATTTTTGAGCATTCAATAATTCAAAGTAATATGGATCAAAGTCCACGGATATGTGGAAGCTAGAAGGCAGAAATAGGATCAATACGATCATATTTCATTGACAGTATGAAATTCTCTATGATCAAAAATTTAAAAGCATGTCATATAATTATTAATTTGAGTTAATATGAGTTAACACTTATACTTAATTTTTCTCTACAAATGTTATTAGCCTGTCAAGATAGCTCAGTGGGTAAAAATACTTGCCCCAAGTCTGAAAAAACCTGTGTTTAATCCCCAGGACCCACATGGTGGAAGGAGAGAACTGACTCCCACAAACTGTCCTCTGACCTCCACATGCCTGTTATGGCACCCTCACATGCACACACAGTAAATAAATAAATAACTGAACACATATAATTTTAAATCTTTTCAAAAGCGCAGGAAACAAAGTTAAGTTTACAAATATTTTTAAAGGTGTGCATTGTTGAGGTCTGCCCTCCTAGCCTAGCTGCAGCCATTTTGTTCCATGCCTGCCAGCTATTTCGTATTGTTGCTGTAACATGACTGCCAGTCACTGACATAGAAAAATAAAAGAACTCAGAGCAAGGTCATGCTGATCACATGTCCTGTTATGTTCTGTATGAGGTTTGTTAATCTTAAGAAATTCCAGAAAGCTTTAAAAAGGACCCATCAAATCAAAGGTCACTATGAACTGTTATGTCTAAAACAGCTTGAGTCAGAGCTGACCATCCGGCAGCACTGCCTGCACCTGCACATGAGCTTACCGTGGTTTTTGTGGTTTTAGCCTTTATAAGCTGACAAAGACATTTATAGCCATAGCTCAGCCCCCGAATTCTAAGCTACAGCTCTAATTGATCAGCATTAGGGTGTGTGTTCAATAAATCATCCCTGTCTGACTGAGATCACTGATTGTGTGGTTTGTGGGGCAACTCCTGGACCTCAACATGTATAATAGCCGATACCTGTAAGACACTCAGTAAACTGAGATATAAGAATTGTCTTGTTAGAAGCCAGAATTACTACAGAGTGCACTGCAGGCCTGTCTGGGCTACACTGTGAGATGCTGTCTAAAAAAAAAATAAAACAAGTAAAAGTATTTCTGAAGGCAATGAGCCTCTTTAGTTAAGTAGCTTTTTTTCATTTTGTTGATTTAAATGAGATGGGGACTTACATCATTTTGCCTTCTAGTGACACTAATCATCATTCAACACTTCCTAGCAATGAAACAGAGGAGAAAACCATGCAGTGTGGTGCTCAGGTCTACAATCCCAGATATCTGGGGAGCTGAAGTAGGATGATTTCAAAGCCAAGGTGTGCCTGGTCTTCAGAGTGAGCTCAAAGACAGCCTCAGCATCTCAGGGAGACTATGTTTCAGAATAGGAAGCAGAGGTCATATGAGTTGGCAGTAGAGTACATCCAAGCATGGAGCCCATGCAGAATCCCAACACTACAAAAGCAAACAAGTAAACAGGTAGCTATTAATTTCCAAAATGATCTTGGAATCACTGGATCAGAAATAAAAATTCTACACATTTGATGACACCCTGTGCTGTTCTTGCTATATGCCTCCTTGACTTTGTTTTTATTTTAAAACATGTAACTGATCCATGTTTTATCATAGATAAGGGAGGGCATCAGGAGCCCCAACACTTCTCTGATAAGATTGATAAGATATTGGTAGCGCTCTCTTGCTCTCTTCTCCTTTTCCCCTCTGTCCCTTCTCTCCCCATTCCCCTCACCATCTCTCCATGTGCTCATGGCCAGCCTCTCCTCCTCCTCCTCCTCCTCCTCTTCTTCTTCTTCCTCCCTTCCTCTTCCTCCCTCCTCCTCCCCTCCCTCCTTCCCTTCCTCCCCTGCCTCTCTCTCTTCCTGGCTCCTCTACACCCTCAACTCCAATCCTCATACCCTAAACTCTATTCTATACTATTAAAAAAAGAAAGAAAGAAAAAGATTCTGCACTGGTGCAACCACCAGTAACTTGCCCATATTTCAGTAAACAACCTCATATCCATATTTTTGGCAAGCAACCCCAACTGAACTCCATGGATCATGAAACAATAATGTTAAAGAGACATGAGAATAAAATTGGGGACTTCTTAGAAAGAATATAGGATTCCTCAGGAGTGACAAGGGGATAATAGGTGTAACAAGAGGTAAAAATGATCAAAATACACCATATGTGAGTAGGAAATTAGAAAAGAATGATAAATAAAGGAATAAATAAATGAATGAATGAAAGAACAAATAAATCAATAAATAGATTTTAAATTGCAAAAGCCAGGCATGGTGGCATACACATAGATTCCCAGCACTTACAAGGTAGAGGCAAGAACACTGGCATGTATGTGAGGGCGTCTTGGCTACATATTAAAACTGTCTGAAAAAAGGAATAAGGAAGTAAAGACAGGAAGGAAGGAAGTAAAGACAGGAAGGAAGGAAGGAAAAAAGGAAGGAAGGAAGGAAGGAAGGAAGGAAGGAAGGAAGGAAGGAAGGAAGAGAGGGAAGGGATGAGGGAGGAGTAAAGTAGGGAAGAATGAAAGCTAAGTCCAGTGGTACCAGCTGTAACACCAGTTACTGCACAGCTTGGAGCAAGGGGATCACAAGTTACAAAGCAGCCTGATCTATAGTGTGAGACTATTACAAAGTTTTAAATTTTAACAGCAGCAACAACAACAAAAGTTATGTCTCATAACTCACATGGCTCTAGTTAAGAAAGGACTATATACTGTAATTTGTAAGATTTCTGGCACAAATTCTACATTAATTAAAAGTAGAAGCAGGATCAGGCTATATTCTAATTACAACTGAATACTTTGTGGAATTTGAGCTCATGAGTCTGCTAGAAAACTAGAAAGATTGTGTGTGTGTGTGTGTGTGTGTGTGTGTGTGTGTGTGTAGTATATGTGTTCATATGTGCATATGTATGTATGCATTTATAATATAGTTCTATGGTTTACAATCAGCTTATGTATAAAACAATGCTAACAAACATGATTCCCTTGCACTACTAAAAGATAATCCCAAGTTTTGCTTTATTAAAAGATATATTTTTTTTATTGGATGATTTATTTACATTTCCTATGTTGTCCCCTTACCCCATCCCCCACCACCCCCTCGGAACCCCCAATCCCCTCGCCCCTCCTCCTTCTTCTCTGTGGATGTAACCTCTATCTACACCCCCCCACTCCCACCTCCCCACCCTCAAAATTCCCACCCCCTGGGGCATCCAGCCTTCATGAGGTCAAGGTTCTCTTCTTCCACCTATGCCCAGCAGGGCCCTCCACTTTTACATATTCAGCTGAAGCCCTGGATCCCCCCCTAAGTGCTCCCAGGCTGGTGGTTTAGACCCTGGGAGCTGTGGTTGGTTGGTATTGTTGCTCTCCTCATGGTGCCACAAACCCTTTCAGCTCCTTCAGTCTTCACTCTAACTCCTCTATTGAGAACCCCATGATCAGTTCAATGGCTAGTTGTGAGCATCTGCCTCTGAATATGTCTGACTCTTGAAGGCCTCTGAGGAGATATCCATATCAGGCTCTTATCAGCATGCACTTCCTGTCTTCCACATCAGCATCTACCTTTGGTGATTGCACATGGGATAGATACTCAGGTGGAGTGGTCTTGAGACATCCCCTCCTTCAGTTTCTGTCCCTCACTTTGTCTCCATATTTGCTCCCTTGAGTATTTTGTTGCTCCTTCTAAGAAGGACCGAATCACCCTCACTTGGTCTTCCTTCTTTATGGGCTTCATGTGGCCTGTGAGTTGCATCTTGGGCATTTCAAGGTTCTAGGCTAATATCCAATAATCAGTGAGTGAATACCATGTGTCTTCTTTTGTGATTGGCTTACCTCACTCAGGATGATAATTTCTAGTTCCATCCATTTACCTAGGAACGTCTCGAATTCATTGTTTTTAATAGCTGAGTAATACTCCATTGTGTAAATATACCACATTTTTTGAATCCATTCCTCAGTTGAAGGACATCTGGGTTCTTTCCAGCTCCTGGCTATTATAAATAAGGCTGCTATGAACATAGTTGAGCATATGTCCTTGTTATATGTTCGAGCATCTTCTGGGTATATGCCTAGGAGTGGTATAGCTGGATCCTCGGGTAATGCTATGTCCAATTTTCTGAGGAACCGCCAGACTGATTTTCAAAGTGGTTGCACCATCTTGCAGTCCCACCAACAATGGAGGAGTGTTCCTCTTTCTCCACACCCTCGCCAGCATCTACTATCACCTGAGTTTTTAATCTTAGCCATTCTGACTGGTGTGAGATGGAATCTCAGGGTTGTTTTGATTTGCATTTCCCTGACAACTAAGGATGCTGAACATTTCTTTAGATGCTTCTCGGCCATTCGAGTTTCTTCCGTTGAAAATTCTTTGTTAAGCTCTATACCCCATTTTTTAATAGGGTAATTTGGTTGTCTGGAGTCTAATTTCTTGAGTTCTTTGTATATATTGGATATTAGCCCTCTATCAGATGAAGGATTGGTAAAGATCTTTTCCCAATTTGTTGGTTGTCGTTTTGTCCTATTGACAGTGTCCTTTGCCTTACAGAAACTTTGCAATTTTATGAAGTCCCATTTGTCAATTCTCGATCTTAGAGCATATGCCATTGGAGTTCTGTTCAGGAACTTTTCCCCTGTGCCCAAGTATTCGAGGCTTTTCCCCACCTTCTCTTCTATTAGTTTCAGTGTATCTGGTTTTATGTGGAGGTCCTTTATCCACATAGACTTGAGCTTTGTACAAGGGGATAAGAATGGATCAATTTTCATTCTTCTACATGTTGTCTTCCAGTTGAACCAGCACCATTTGTTGAAAATGCTGTCCTTTTTCCACTGGACAGTTTTAGCTCCTTTGTCAAAGATCAAATGACCATAGGAGTGTGGGTTCATTTCTGGGTCTTCAATTCTATTCCATTGATCTTCCTGCCTGTCTCTGTACCAATACCAGGTAGTTTTTATCACTATTGCTCTGTAGTACAGCTTGAGGTCAGGGATGGTAATTCCTCCAGAAGTTCTTTTATTGTTGAGAATAGTTTTCGCTATCCTGGGTTTTTTGTTATTCCATATGAATTTGAGAATTTCCTTTTCTAACTCTGTGAAGAATTGAGTTGGGATTTTAATGGGGATTGCATTGAATCTGTAGATTGCTTTTGGCAAGATGGCCATTTTTATTATATTAATCCTGCCAATCCATGAGCATGGGAGATCTTTCCATCTTCTGAGATCTTCTTCAATTTCTTTCTTCAGAGACTTGAAGTTCTTGTCATACAGGTCTTTCACTTGCTTGGTTAGATTCACACCAAGGTATTTTATATTATTTGCAACTATTGTGAAGGGTGTCATTTCCCTAATTTCTTTTTCAGTCTGTTTATCTTTCATGCAGAGGAAGGCTACTGATTTGTTTGAGTTGATTTTATAACCAGCCACTTTGCTGAAGTTGTTTATCAGGTTTAGGAGTTCTCTGGTGGAAGTTTGGGGGTCACTTAAGTATACTATCATATCATCTGCAAATAGCGATATTTTGACTTCTTCCTTTCCTATTTGTATCCCTTTGACTTCTTTTTGCTGTCTAATTGCTCTGGCTAAGACTTCCAGTACTATATTGAATAGGTAGGGGGAGAGTGGGCAACCTTGTCTAGTCCCTGATCTTAGTGGGATTGCTTCAAGTTTCTCTCCATTTAGCTTGATGTTGGCTACTGGTTTGCTGTAAATTGCTTTTGCTATGTTTAGGTAGGGGCCTTGAATTCCTGATCTTTCCAAGGCTTTTATCATGAAGGGATGTTGAATTTTGTCAAATGCTTTCTCAGCATCTAGTGAGATGATCATGTGTTTTTTTTCTTTAAGTTTGTTTATATAGTGGATTACATTGATGGATTTCCGAATATTGAACCATCCCTGCATTCCTGGGATAAAACCTACTTGATCATGATGGATGATTGTTTTGATGTGGTCTTGGATTCGGTTTGCTAGAATTTTATTGAGTATTTTTGCATCGATGTTCATAAGGGAGATTGGTCTGAAGTTCTCTTTCTTTGTCGGGTCCTTGTGGGGTTTGGGTATGAGTGTAATTGTAGCTTCATAGAACGAATTGGGTAGTGTTCCTTCTGTCTCCATTTTGTGGAATAGTTTGAAGAGAATTGGTATTAGGTCTTCCTTGAAGGTCTGATAGAATTCAGCACTAAAACCGTCTGGTCCTGGGCTTTTTTTAGTGGGGAGGCTTTTGATGACTGCTGCTATTTCCTGAGGGGTTATGGGACTATTTAGATGGTTTATCTGCTCCTGGTTTAACTTTGGTACCTGGTATCTGTCTAGGAAATTGTCCATTTCATCCAGGTTTTCCAGTTTTGTTGAGTATAGGCCTTTGTAGTAGGATCTGATGATTTTTTGAATTTCTTCAGTTTCTGTTGTTATGTCTCCCTTTTCAGTTCTGATTTTATTAATTTGGATACTGTCTCTGTGCCCTCTGGTTAATCTGGCTAACGGTTTATCTATCTTGTTGATTTTCTCAAAGAACCAACTCCTGGTTTTATTGATATTTTGTATTGTTCTTTCTGTTTCTATTTGGTTGATTTCAGCCCTGAGTTTGATTATTTCCTGCCTTCTACTCCTCCTGGGTGTATTTGCTTCTTTTTGTTCTAGAGCTTTTAGTTGTGCAGTCAACTTGTTAGTGTGTGCTCTTTCCAGTTTCTTTTTGTAGGCACTTAGAGCTATGAGCTTTCCTCTTAGCACTGCCTTCATGGAGTCCCACAAGTTTTGGTATGATGTGTCCTCATTTTCATTGAATTCTAAAAAGTCTTTTATTTCTTTCTTTATTTCTTCCTTGACCAAGTCATCATTGAGTAGAGAGTTGTTCAGTTTCCATGTGTACGTGGGTTTTCCATTGTTTTTGTCATTATTAAAGACCAGTCTTAGTCCGTGGTGATCTGATAAGATGCAAGGGATTATTTCAATCTTTTTGTATCTGTAGAGGCTTGTTTTGTGACCAATTATATGGTCTATTTTGGAGAAGGTACCATGAGGTGCTGAGAAAAAGGTATATTCTTTTGTTTTAGGATGAAATGTTCTATAGATGTCTGTTAAGTCCATTTGGTTCATAACTTCTGTTAATTTCAAAGTGTCTCTGTTTAGTTTCTGTTTCCATGATCTGTCCATTGCTGACAGTGGGGTGTTGAAATCCCCCACTATTATTGTGTGAGGTGTAATGTGTGTTTTGAGCTTTAGTAAAGTTTCTTTTATGTATGTAGGTGCCCTTGCATTTGGAGCATAGATGTTCAGAATTGAGAGTTCACCTTGGTAGATTTTTCCTTTGATGAGTATGAAGTGTCCTTCCTTATCTTTTTTGATTAATTTTGGATGAAAGTCGATTTTATTTGATATTAGAATGGCTACTCCAGCTTGTTTCTTGGGACCATTGGCTTGGAAAATTGTTTTCCACCCTTTTATTCTGAGGTAGTGTCTGTCTTTGTCACTGAGGTGCGTTTCTTGTATGCAGCAAAATTCTGGGTCTTGTTTGTGTATCCAGTCTGATAGTCTGCGTCTTTTTATTGGGGAATTGAGACCATTGATGTTAAGAGATATTAAGGAAAAATGATTGTTGCTTCCTGTTATTTTTGTTATTAGAGGTAAAGTTATGTTTGTATCTTTTTTGGGGGTTGTTGGAAGATTACTTCCTTGCTTTTCCTAGGTTGTAGTTTCCCTCCTTGTGTTGGCATTTTCCATCAATTATCCTTTGAAGTGCTGGGTTTGTGGGAAGATATTGTGCAAATTTTGTTTTGTCATGGAATATCTTGGTTTCACCATCTATAGTGATTGAGAGTTTTGCTGGGTATAGTAATCTGGGCTGGCAATTGTGTTCTCTTAGTGTCTGTATGATGTCAGTCCAGGCTCTTCTGGCTTTTATAGTCTCTGGTGAGAAGTCTGGTGTAATTCTTATAGGTCTGCCTTTATATGTTACTTGACCTTTTTCCCTTACTGCTTTTAGTATTTTTTCTTTGTTTTGTGCATCTGATGTTTTGATTATTATGTGACGGGAGGTATTTCTTTTCTGGTCTAGTCTATTTGGTGTTCTGTAGGCTTCTTGTATGTTTATGGGCATCTTGTTCTTTAGGTTAGGGAAGTTTTCCTCAATAATTTTGTTGAAGATATTTACTGGCCCTTTAAGTTGGGAATCTTCATTCTCATCTATACCTATTATCCTTAGGTTTGGTCTTCTCATTGTGTCCTGGATTTCCTGGATGTTTTGAGTTAGGAGTTTTTTGCATTTTGCATTTTCTTTGACAACTGTGTCAATATTTTCCACCGTATCTTCTGCATTTGAGATTCTCTCTTCTATCTCTTGTATTCGGTTGGTGATGCTTGCGTCTGTGACTCCTGATCTCTTTCTTAGGTTTTCTATCTCCATGGTTGTCTCCCTTTGAACTTTCCTTATTGTTTCTATTTCTAGTTTCAGATCCTGAATGTTTTTGTTTAATTCCTTCTTTGTCTTTTCTTCCATTTCTTTAAGGGATTTCTGTGATTCCTCTTTAAGGGCTTCTATCTGTTTACTTGTACTCTCCTGTATTTCTTTAAGGGAGTTACTTAATTCCTTCTTATAATCCTCTATCATCATCATGAGAAGTGATTTTAATTCTGAATCCTGCTTTTCAGGTGTGATGGGGTGTTCAGGGCTTGCTATATTGGGA
The DNA here is from genome assembly GCF_004785775.1 of Grammomys surdaster. Taxonomy (NCBI): domain Eukaryota; kingdom Metazoa; phylum Chordata; class Mammalia; order Rodentia; family Muridae; genus Grammomys; species Grammomys surdaster. The sequence goes on from NW_021604678.1 coordinate 7,191,022, forward strand.
GAATTGGGCACTGATGATGCCAAGAAACTTTGGTTTCCGTTGCTTATGTTCTTGCGCTTGCCTTTCGCCATCTGGTCAACTCCAGTGGTACCTGCCCTCCCTGTGTAAAACTGGAGTCTGTATTTCCAGTTATCTTGCTTATTGCAGAGCTCCTCAGAGTCCAGAGGTCTCTGTGGTCTTATGCTCCTAATCTCCTGGGTGGAATAACTCCTGGGACTCAGGCCACCTCTTGGATCTGGAAATCCTTCTGCTCTGAGTGCAGTGGGTCCTCGATGACTCAGGATTCAGTTTCAGCTGCTCTGAGTGCAGTGGCTCCTGGATGACTCAGGATTCAGTTTCTCAACAGGACAGGAGCAGACCGACTCTGTGTCAGCTGCTCTGAGTGCAGTGGCTCCTGGATGACTCAGGATTCAGTTTCTCCACAGGACAGGAGCAGACCAACTCTGTGTCTGCTCCAGCCCAGAGGACCAGGCAGGGGCAGAAGGGAAGTGGAATTCCGGAGGGGCGGGGTTTGGGTAGCTGCTGTGCCCTGGATGTCCCTGGCTCCCAGATCTATCTCTGGGGTTTAGGGAGTGAGATGGAGTTCTTACCAGCTGCTCTGAGTGCAGTGGCTCCTGGATGACTCAGGATTCAGTTTCTCAACAGTGTCTGCTCCAGCCCAGAGGACCAGGCAGGGGCAGAAGGGAAGTGGAATTCTGGAGGGGCGGGGTTTGGGTAGCTGCTGTGCCCTGGATGTCCCTGGCTCCCCGATCTATCTCTGGGGTTTAGGGAGTGAGATGGAGAACTTACCAGCTGCTCTGAGTGCAGTGGCTCCTGGATGACTCAGGATTCAGTTTCTCAACAGGACGGGAGCAGACCGACTCTGTGTCTGCTCCAGCCCAGAGGACCAGGCAGGGGCAGAAGGGAAGTAAAGATATATTTTTTAATGTGCCAAATGTTTATGGCAAAGGTGACACTGAAATGCAGTGAAGAGAAGGCGGTGATTTAAAAAAAGAAAGTAGTAAATGAATTGCAATATCAACCTAGAGAAGAAAATAGCCAAACATATCTGGCAACACATCCAAACGTCAATGTCAAAGGGAAGCAAATGTAAAACATAAAACAATAAGGGTTGCAGAAGAAAACATAGATTGTGTCTATGAACTGGGCATGGAATTTCCAATCAGTGCAAAAGGTACTCACAAAATTTAAAAAGCAAGCAATTCATGTCTGTTTAAAAAGTTAGCATTAGAAGGTCTGGAAAGACAGCAGTATCTTGGTGGGGGAGAGGCTCTGAACTCACTCTTTAGTGAAGGGAGAGAGAAGCTGACAAAAGAAGAGGTGGAAAAATTAGTAAACAGGAAAGGATAACATTCACTGCAACTACTCTTATAACTAGCTCCATAAAGGGAGTCAAGTCAGAATACACACATCTGAAAAGCAACCTTTAAGACAAGACACAGGCCAGGCACTGTCACAGGTGGCCAATGCCTTTAATCCCAGTAACTAGAAGGCAGATACAGGTGGATCTCTGTAAGTTCAAGGCCAACCTGGCCTACATTATCAGTACACCCTGATGACTCCTGCCATAAATGTGAAAGGATCTACCAAATCCAGGACAGCCAAAGCTATGTAAAGAGATACTCTGTCTCAAAAAAAGAAAGGAAAGAAGGAAGGGAGAAAATACACACAGGCCCATTAAAAAAAAAAAAAAGAAAGAAAAAACTTGAGCAGTCACTTCTCAAAAAGGAAACAGAACAAATAATAAGCAGGTGTTCGTTGTCATGAGTCACTAGAAAAATGCAAAATATGCCACAGTGCAATACCTCCATGCCTGCACAAGAATGGATAATGTGAAAAGACTGGAGAAATCACATATGTTGCCAATGTAAAAAATATCAGATATGAGACTTTTCATCAAATACTGTAAGACATGTGTCTAGGACAAGTAATTAAGATCTTTCTAGTTCCCCTACCTGTAAGACCTTTATGCTACTGTTTTAATTTTCCCCACCCAGTAAACCCTTTATTTACACACAGGTCCTCTGCTCTATTGCTCTATTCCAGGAATTTGATATCCTGGAGCTGTGACCCCTTCTTCCTTCATTTCTTGTGCATCAGGGTTTTTTTGTTTGTTTGTTGTTTTGTTTTGTTTTCAGCCATCTGAGCAAGACTGTAAAGTCCCCAGCCATGGGGAAAAGACACAATCATGCCTAGAGTTAGAATAAAAACCACAGGTGCTTTTTGTATGTGTTCACTCTTCTGGGCACACCCTCCTGCTCTCAAGAGTTTTGCCTTGTCCAAAAACTTCATGTGGAGGGGTAGTCTCATTCTCTGCAACCTGAAACATATTTCTAAGAAGAATGAAGAGAATCTTTTTATTTGGAAATTTGCTTAGGAATCTTTATAACATTTGAAAACTATTATATTCTCCAGTCTAGGCGAGTATATACATACATACTCAACAGCATTCAGCCATGCCCTCCATACTATTCCAAACTGGAAATACCACAAATAGCCAGGAGTGGCAGTGTTTCCTAGTGAATGGAAAAAACTTAGACAATGGAATATCAAATGAGATTACAGAAAAGCTTCAGCGCTATTCAAGATCGCTGAAACTCACGTGTAGTGAGTGAAAAAAATACACAAAACAAATGCGGACAGTGTGATTTTATATATGAAACCTGCTAGGTAGGACACTAGAGGGTAAGGGAGAACAGATTACCTGTGATGGCATTGACGTTCTGGTTTATTTAGTTACATGGGGGTGTTCAGACATGGACAAACTAAAAGGCTAAAACTGAGTCCAAATAGATGTCTTATCAAGTACAGGGAGTATATGTACTCGCTGACAAATGGAGGAGTTGAGTTCAATCCTTGGGGCCCACATGTTGGAAGAAAAGGTTTCTACAAGTTCTCTGACCTGTACACATAAACCAAGGTACACACATGCTGGTAAGGGCACGTGCGTGTGCGCATTCATATTCTCTCTCTCTCTCTCTCTCTCTCTCTCTCTCTCTCTCTCTCTCTCTCTCTCCCCCTCCCCCCCCCAAAATCATACATACACACAGACTCATTACATGCACAGAGAGAGAACAAGTGAAAATTGAAGCTAGTACAAGACGCCGGAAGCAATGAGTCCCATACCTTTTAAACCGAGAAGTGCCACCTCCACTCCGCCTTCCCCTAAGAGTGCAGGCTTGCAGGCCTGTGAACCAGAACCCTCATTGGCTGGGACAGCAGGCTCCCGGAAGCGCCCTTAGCCCCGCCCCTTCCGCCCATAGGCCTTCCCGCCACCGCCCGGCCTGGCCTGCTGAAGTCCATTGCCGAGGCAACAACGCGGTGTGGGCCCTCCGGCCCGCCAGGATGAACATCCGCAATGCCCGGCCCGACGACCTGATGAATATGCAGCACTGCAACCTGCTCTGCCTGCCGGAGAACTACCAGATGAAGTACTACTTCTACCACGGCCTGTCGTGGCCCCAGCTCTCCTACATCGCCGAGGACGAGGACGGCAAGATAGTGGGCTATGTCCTGGCCAAGATGGAGGAAGACCCCGATGATGTCCCCCACGGACACATCACCTCGCTGGCCGTGAAGCGCTCGCACCGGCGCCTTGGCCTGGCCCAGAAGCTGATGGACCAGGCCTCACGGGCCATGATCGAGAACTTTGGTGCCAAATACGTGTCCCTGCACGTTAGGAAGAGCAACAGGGCGGCCCTGCACCTGTATTCTAACACCCTCAACTTCCAGGTTAGTGAAGTGGAACCCAAGTACTATGCCGATGGGGAAGATGCTTACGCCATGAAGCGGGATCTCTCTCAGATGGCAGATGAGCTGAGAAGGCAGCTGGTGCTGAAGAAGAGCAGATACGTGGTTCTGGGCTCTGAGGAGAACCAGGAGACCCAGGGCAGCACACTTCCTGATGCTGAGGAGGCCTGTCAGCCCGAGAACCCCACAGGCAAAGACACTGGCAGCGACAGCACTGATGTCCAGGACAGTTCAGAGGACTTGGATTCCACCTCCTAGAGCATTGCCTGAGGTATTTTCCATGGCCGGGCCCCTCTGTTACCCCTTTGTGTTATATCTTGGCCTGTCCAGTCCCATCTTGTCCCACCCTTTTATACTTCTGCTATGTTTCTCCTGAATGCAGTGAAAGTATCCACAGTGTTACCTTTGCCATATTCTGGCTAAAAGAAAGATTTCTTTTAAGTGGTTTTTTTTTTAAAAAAAAAAATAGAAAACAGGATGTGTTGAATGATATACTATGCAGCCATCGAAATCCAGAATGAGAATGAAGGAAATTTGACAGAAGAATGAATGTCCTGGCCTCTTCAGAAAAGAAGTAGCATTTTAAAGAGGGAGGGTATGGGCAGCTAGGGGTGTAGCTCCGTGGTAGTGCTCCTGCTTAGCAACCAGTAAGCCTTGGATTTGGTTCCCACCACAACCACCACCAAAACAAAACAAACACAAGAATTTTCTAGTAAACTAAAAATAATAGCAACCAAACAACCATTGGTGGCACTGTTGTAATCTTCATTCAAACAAACCAAGACGACTAGTTACCCAGGCCAAATTTGAATGTGGACTCTATTAAGTGTGCTAAATGAGGTAATTATCCTACAAAAATATATTTTTAATCAGATTAATTAATATGATGCCTAGAATTTGTTTTAAAATACGCCAGCAAAAATAAGGGACAAAAAACAGATTCTGGTGAGGAATTCAAATAAGATAAGCAGCCTAAAAGAGGAAGGGGTGTGGTGGGATGACCAGGCATGCTTATCTAACCTGTGAATAATAGCCTTGAGTTTGATCATAAGGACTGCAGAAAATGTCTAAAAATAAGAACAGCAGCCTTGTAAAAACTGTGGAAGGCGAGAAATGTCTCTTTGTGGGTTCCTTATGCTGTCTTTTCACTCTGGGATTTGTGAAAATTTACACAAAAACTTAGAGCAAAGTATTATACTTGCTAAAAACATTCTAAGAAGCCACTAATGCACACATAGTAGCATATGTCTGTAATCCCAGTTCTTAGGAGCGAGGAGGATGTTGAGTTTGCAACCAAACTGGGCTAGTGAGAACTTAGTTTTGTTTATTTATTCATATATCTTTAAGGAAATAGAAAAGCTGAGCAGGCTCAGGGGCTAAAGGCACCTGCAGCCAAGCCTGATGGATTAAATTTCAATCCCTGGGACCCATGTGGTAGAAGAGAACCAACTACCAAAAGTTGTCTTCTGACCTTGCTACATGTGTGTCCATAAATACACACACATAATTAAAAATATACACCAAAAAGTCCCTTTTTAAAAGCTACTATCTTAGGAACAGGCTTAGTTGTACTAATAAAATACCACAGTAGTTCTTCCAGAAAAAAATTATGTCATATAATTCAAGGGTCCATGTGCTAACAGCAGTTTTAAAGTTTCAGTGGAATTCATCTGATCCAGGATCAAGGAAGACTGTAAAGGGGGAGGTAAAATTGAACAAGACAGATATGTCATCAGATTCCTACCTGTCTTATAACTTTACTAGACAGTGGTAGACATTCACTTGCCTAATGTGCACAAGGACTTGGGTTCTGTACACAGCACTGTGTTTAAGAAATAAGGGAGAAGAAAGAAAACATATAACACAAAAAAGTTTTATCATTGAAGAATTTATTTAAATAAACAGATTTTTTTTTAACATTACATCTTTTAAAAATCTCTCTGGAAGGATACAGAAGATACTGATCACTCTGGTAATCTGTGTCTTGTCAATGTTGTTAGTTGAGAACAGGGCTAATAAGATTGTTTTAAAACACTACATCTCAAGTGTAGTGAATTCAGAACCCCTTAGGACCCAAGAAATAAAGGAAATGAAAACATCTGCTCATCTATTAGATAAAGAGAAAAATACCAGAAAAGATTGATTCTTGCCTGGCAGTTATAACTCTCATACAAACACAATTACGATGAACTGTTTCCATCTTAGTTTCCTATATTCAATTTCATCTTCCTTCCAGGTTGATATCTCCTGAGATAATTTTTCTTCCTTCTAGACCAGCTGGCCTTGAATTCTGTTGGATCACCTCTTTTGCCTCCTGCCTTCTGAGACAGTCCTGTGACCCCATCTAATGCTTCCTCCTTGTTCTTCATTTTTGGGTCCTATCTAACCAGAGGCCACTCTGGACCTTGTTGAGGTCACTTTAGTAGTTACAGTGTAGTGCTGCTCTACATAAAGGAACTAAACTGTTGCAGAGTCCCTGACTTAGTGGCTTACAAATTAAAGTTTTTCATCATAGAGCAATTGGGGTCTGCAGGGTGAGAAAAACTAGGTGGAGAGGAAAAGGGCTCTGCTCTGTAAAAAGCACTCAAGATCCACCTAGAACATGTCTCTGCGGCACCTTTGTTAGTCTGGGAAGGCCTAAGCTAAGGATCTCTTCTCTCTCTGGAGATGGGATGTTCCAGAAGGCATCACATCATATGGACTATGAGAAAAAAATGTATTGAAATAGCATTGTCAAGATTTTTAAATGTCTGTGACAATAATACAGGTGCTTCAGTAGCTAAGAAATAAAATTATAGCAGTATGTGTATTGATTAGTTACTTTTGAGCAGGTTTGAGAATAGTATAAATTATGTTTGAGATGCCAGCAATGGCTATACTATGATATGAACTTACTACGATTTTATTGTGACAAAGCCCTAAGTATAGCAAGTACTTCTAGTGGATACATTCACAATTGAAACAAATGCAAAATTTCAATTCCTTGCTTCCTGACTCCCATTTTCAAGAATGTCTTCCATCTGTTCATGCACATTTAGGTAACAGGGAAGAAAGTAAGTACAGAACTTCTTACAGGCTTTAAAAATCAGCACCAATTTAACAGTTAATGGCAAGGGAGATAAAGAAGTGTAGTTGAGCTTTGTCCCAGGAAGGAAAGGGAGGTATTCTGGCAAACAGCATCATTTCTTCCACAGTGGGAAGCATTCTAGTTATGCTATGGATTTGAGAAGCTGCTCCATGCCCAGCCAGGAGCAGAGGATCCCTATTACTTCCCTTCAAGACATGCCACAGGGAATTCTGGGAATGCACCTAGGGTTCTTCACATAAATATATAGAATGTTTATTCTGCTTTTGCATACACTTGGGCAAGATAGCAATGGGATTCTGCCTTTTTGTCTCTTTCAAAACTGAAAGAAATGATCCCACCCTTGTGTTTCAGAGCTTTTCTTTATCTCTTTAAACAGTCACCAGCTCATAGCTTTACTTGCCTAAATGGGAAAAGGCATTGATGGAGCAAAAAAGAGCAAGGGAGTCGTGAGGTTGGGCTGTGAAAGTATCACTGCACTGCTGCAATTCAGAGCTCCCTCCTATGGAGCTAGAGGCCAGATGCATATGCGCAAAGCCCTAAAGAGAGGGAGTTTTCAGTTGTCCTTACTTCCATTTTCAGGTGAATGAGGACTGAGTGTCTCACCCTAAAAATTAATAAGAATTACTGCTTTCCTGCACTGCATACACAGTGAGTGAGTGGAGGATAGGAACTTAGCCACTCAGGCTCCACAGATAAGAAGATTAAATTCAAGAGTTCTGGTCCTCCTGAGTACCACTCACAGTGTAGATTTTGCTACTGATAGAAGCTGACAGTAACTGTGCAGCTTCCTTCCTTCACATGCATCAAATGGTGAGTGTTGCAGCTGAGCAGCAACAGTTTGCAGTCTTGGAAGGGAGATGCAGTTGAGAACTAAAATAGCTTTCACTGACAAGCTCAACGTCAAAGCACTTAGCAGAATCAGCGCTTGGAAGCAGCAGAGTTTCTAGGGAGCCATAGCAATGAAGACAGGTCAGTCCAAAACATGCTAGTTGAGGCAGGAATGGCATCAAAATCAGCTTGTCTCCTGGCAGGAAGTATTTGCCTGACACTTAATAACAAAAAAGGAGAAAGTGCTAGTGTTTTTGGTTGAGTTGGCATCATTGAGTGAACTAAGGTTACTTCGGTGACTTTGCTTTTCTAGTTTATTCTTCATGTTGTGAAGCTGTCATTCTAACAGAAAGTTGTTAAATGTTCACATGAGCATTCACTGAAATAGACTGTTCTTAATTTTACCAGACAACTAATTATAACTGGAATGATATAATGAAACATGGGAGAAGGTTAGGGACTGACAGGCTTGGCAAATTCCTAGTATAACCTTAGCCCAGATATGCCAGGAACTATAGATTTCAAATGCAACTGCACACTATGACGATACAGAACATTAAGAAGAGATGAAATACTGGTTTCAAAACCTGATCAGAATAGTCTATTTTTGAATTATTTATAATCTCTAACTGTGTCATCTTTCAATCAATGTGTAATATACACAGGCTGGCTGAAACACTGGCAGAGGTAACACATAAAAGCAGGGATTGATTTTCATCTAAATCTCACTTTGTGTACTCTTGTTGCTCTAGTATATAAAATCAAATATATTTACTGGTGAATAAGGTAAGAAAAAACATATTACAACTACAAATGGAGAGTGTTTTTTTGTTTAAAAATGTCAATGTAAATCTTTCTGAAAATATTCTATAATTACATTTGTAAAATGATTATCTCCAGAATATTGCAGATTTTTCATATTGTAAAACGATAGTATCCTCTTCTCTGTTCGTAGGGTTTTATTAGGGTTTTATTATCAACATTCCTTCTGTAGGCTTCCATAGCCTACCATTCAGAAGCCTATAGAAGAGTAGCTTAGCAGTGAAGAATGTGCAGTGTTCTTGGGGAGGACGAGTTTGGTCCCCAGCACTACCTATAATTTCAGCTCCAGGGGACCTGACACCCTCTTCTGGTCTCCAAAGGCATCTGTGCTCGCGTGTATATACCTACCAACAGACATGCATATAGCTAGAAATAAAATTACACAAATAAAAGAACGCCCGGCAATATAAAGATTTGAACTTAATAAGTTAATAAATTAAGGGATACAATAGATCTTTTGAAGAAAATCTTCATGAAAAGTATCAGTACTGTTCCACGAAACAAATTGACTTAGAATATATATTATACCGTTATTTGATTTTTTCACTTTAGTTTCTTAAAATTGCCAAGCAATATTTGCTGAGATAACTAAAACACCCATAAAATATTTAGAGTTTATATAATTATGCATAACTGTGCTAACAGAGTTCATTAAAAGCTGAGAAAAGTAGTGATAGTGTTTATAATCTATTCCTTCACATATTATTGCTCTTCTATTAAACCAGGTATACTTCTTTTTATAAATAAGTATTTTTATTATTTTTAACTGCTTGTATGTCTGTGTGTGTATGTAGGTGCTTGTGGAGGCCAGAGGCATAGGGTCCCTCTGGAACAGGAATTACAGGTGGTTATCAGCCACCTGCCATGATTCTGGGAACTGAACTTAGAACCTCTGAAAAAACAATATAAACTCTTAACCTCTGAGCCATCTCTACAGCCCCCAAATAAAAATTTTAAACACTAGATTTTGCCTATCATTGGCTTCTACTTGATTCTGTGTTATTCTGGAAACAGAGCTTTCAGTAATGATAAGTTTTGCACAAAAATGTTTTGTAACTGCTCTGTGCATAAGAATAGCCTCTATTTTATAACATGTGTATGCAAGGTAGATGAAAAAAAGATAATTCACTTTTATAGTTGTGATACTTTACTATTGTTTTCAGCTAAAAATAATCAGAAACACTCCAAGGCCTTTAAAAAACAAAACTCAGTCTATTCATACATCACACAGACATTTAGCTAACAAGAATTAGAGCTCATATCTTGTTTATCTTGTAAAATATTAAACATGATGTTAACTGCTGGTAGACACTCAGCAGATAGTCACTGATGGGATGACCAAGCCTTAAGTTATGTTGAAGACTAACAATCCATACTTTGGATTCTTGACCAATTCTTACTGTAAAGGATGACTTACAGAACAGAACACTGCCTCTAACCAGGATAAGGCGTTTCATTTCTGCAGTGTTACATCTTTCTTTTTTTTGTTTTAAATGATTTGTTTTGTGACACAGTATCTCACTCTGTAGTCCAGGTGGGTCTGAAAATAGTGATCTGCCTGCTCAGCCCTCTAAGTGCTAAGATTACAGGCATGCGCCATCATACCCAGTGTCAAGAATCCTTTCGAGTAACATAGGATGGGAAGATGACTTGAAATACATTCTTTAGGGCTGCTCAGTCCATGCCCCCACCCCACCTCCCTTTCTTAGAGGAGACTGGGCCTACATATATTAGAAAATGCTTATGTGTCCTGTTTAGGGTGTGTGGGAGAGCCTCACTCCTGTAAGAGTTTGTGCTGTGTGGTCTGATTCCCACCAATTTTCATGGGATCATGCAGAGTGTAGAGCAAACTGGTTAGTGGTTTCCTTAGTGATCTGCTGTTGAACTTGTATCCATTACACTCCTACATTTTTTAAACTTGTTTGGGAATTTCATACACGTATATAATGCACTATGATCATATACAACTTTCCTCCCTCCTCTATGGCTACCACCACTTATCCTGTTGACTTCCTGTGCTTTAAAAAACTGTAGAGCTGTAGTATGTGCACCACTCAGAATCCCCTCATGGAACATGCATATCATCCAGTGACTACGTGCCTGAAGAAAACTGACATTCTTCCACAGCTCTCCATGGCTGTCAGAGCCTGTGCCTTCACTGCTAACACACTCTCTTTTCTCTACAGCATTGCTGGTCTTCATGTCTCAGCCACATGTACTGTGTGAAACCTTGCTTAACCGGTGTGCTCTGCAGTATCTTCTCTGCTGCTCTGGGATTATCTCCCAGTGACTCAAGTGGCTTCTTGTCTTCAACTCTCCAGAACCTTCCACATAAAGCTACTGTGATCAGGAAGGAGGAACACCTCAGCGCAAAAGCCAAGGAAGCTTGAGGCCTGCTGTGACAGAACATCCCTGGCGTTCTCTCACTGTGCTGCCTCTGTACTGTTTGTAGTGGTCCTGTGTTGGCTTGTCGATACATTGCACAGATGTCTCTTAGAAATGACATTTAGGAAGCAGGGGCAACTCCGGAGGTTTCAGCTTGCAGGTTTTACCATTATTTGTCTGGGTTTCCATCATCACTAAGGGGGTAGTTGGGGCCATCAAGTTAGACCTCTTGCCCCTTTCCTCTTCTGGTGCTACTTACCTGTTTCCTCTTGCTTTTTATGGAACTCCATGTGTCCTGTCCTCCACATTCAAGGGGTATTCTCCCCCACTTTCAGTGGGAAAACATGATAAGGAAGGGCTCTACTACACCATACAAGCAGAATGTATACACTTTAAGAGCGAGCAGTAATTAAATTGGACGCTCATCTGCTTGTGCACGTCAGTTGCTTTTTTTGTGTTTGCTTTCTTCTGTAATGATGTCACTTGTCACTTATTGAGGACTGCAGTGTTCACATGCAGTGCTATGGCATTTACTAACATGTGGCCCTGAGAGGTGGGCATTATTATCTCTGTTTTACAGATAAGAAATCGGAAGCAGTGCAGGGATTTCAAACCAACCCTTGGTGAAATCAGAGCCAAAGTTTCTTCTTTGCTCCTGTTTGAACTCAAAATTTATTTGCAAAGCAATGTTAAAGTGTCAAATGGCAAAAAGGAGATAGATATGTTCAGTATTGACTTAATATATGACAACTACCTGTCAATTGTAAATATTTATGTAACCTTCAATTGTAATCCCTGTTGAGTGTCTCAGTAAAAGTAAGTGAAGGCAAAGGGCTTTGACTTTCCCAGAAAAGTCACAGATAGATGGACTTAGAACAGAGTAATGCTTTCATATTCTCTGAACATTAATTACCAAAATGTCCAACATGTTCATGTTTACATTTTTATGAAAACTGGAGTATATGGATTTACATCTAAGCCTTGACATTAAGCAGCTGATGACAAGAGATGAATCTGTCCTGTAATCCATCATCAGCCCTGCTAAGTACTTCTTAAAAATCGGCCCCAGTGTGTGGAGACTAGCTGTCTAAGGGTAACGGCCTGCCTGAGGCAGACATACAACTTTCTTTTTTCTCAGTAGAAGGATTTGCCATTTTGTGTGTCAACCTAGTCTTCAGTCTTTCCATTTTCCTTTTTTTTTCTTTTTAATTTTCTCCCTTACTTGTGAAATGGTTTTATTCTTTCCCTCAAGCATATGATTATCTCTTTATTTTTAAATATTACAGCTTTCTAACATCTGTCTCTGGGGCAGCATAATCTTACTGATAAAATATTCTGTGTTTTCCTTGAGCCCTTGTCAATATGTCTTCGTGGTAACAGCTCAGCAGATGGAGAAACAGAAGGAGTAGCCTCAGCTTACCTGAGTGATTTCTCCAGCCCAGCGCCAGCCACATTGAGTCTAGTAACCTGATGTTAATCATCACAGCAATTGGGAAATCAGAAAGGCTTCCAGGCGTTGGCAGTGTCCCTGAATAAAGCCATCGGTGCTTTGCTTTGTTACCAAGAGACATCAGAAATCCAGCAATGCAGCAGCCTACCTAGTTTGGGTTACGACTGCTTAGATAATAAAAATAAACAGTGTTCTAACATTGTTTAGGGCATAAATTACCAAGTTCCCAGGAGACTCCAGGGGTGCACTGCTGATGGACCAGAAGCAACTGTCTTTCCTGTTCCTGGGAGTGGGTGCCTCTGACACTGCTTTCATAACAGCACTGTTCTCTTCACACAGCAAATTATGATTCCCTGAACAGGCTGCTTGCTTTTCCCTTAAGCCTGGTCCTAGAGAGACCCAAGCCAGGACCTAGAATAGTTCATGGTATGAGTGTGGTGCGCGCTGTAGACTGACTCACACCCCTTCTGAATGCCTGGCTTTACAGAAACTCAAGTGAACCCTGTTTTGTCAGCAAATTGTTCAAAGTTCCTAGTCACCAGAACATAGTCTTGTGTAGTTGTGTCATCAACTCGTGGATAAAGCCTGTGGGTTACGTAGCCAAAACCTCTTCTTCCCTTGGAGATAAAAGCAATAAGAAAGAGATGATATGAAATAAAATAATGGAATATGGGGGCAAAGGAGACACACAGGGTAGTGCCGGAAATTGAGCCAAAGCTGGTAAGCTTTAAAAGGATCAAGAAATAAAGGACTTTTACTCATTAGTTCTATGTAATGCTGATACTGACTAGTAATGGTCATAAAGGTCAACTTCTAAGCAGTCTAAGACACTTATCAGATTACCTTGAATTAGACCCTAAGTAATTTAGAATCTCATTCACTCACAGAAATGCTGTTTGCGACACTGTTGATGACCAAGTCATTTCAATAGAAAGTTTCAGACATATCAAAATACATATAATAAAAATGTTTATTTATAGTGTATGAAGTTAATAATAACCAACATTTCTATCTTATATTGGAATCCTTTGGTGTGCTGAACCCTTGCATGGCTTCCAGGGACTTAATATAACTGGGTGGTGATGGAATGGACAAAAGACAAATGCAGACACATAGAAAAGGTGGGGTTGGGTGATCAGGGCTCTGATGGAGAATGCAGCACCGTGGGAGCTCAGAATGTTTATTAGAGCTGGGTACAGAGAGGTGGGGTTTATGGCACACAACTGGATCCAAGAGGCAGGTTTAGCTAACACTGTAAGGAGCTATCCCTGTACAAAGCAGAGATAAATATCTTGAGGGAGAAAGCTATGCTGGGGGGAATCTTTGCTGCACACACCATCAACATCTGTATATAGACCAAAGGATGGCTTTGCCAGCTTACCCAAGAGTGGGGAGGTAATGTTTTCCCATGAGTCTTTGACATGGCCATGCCCATGTCCACAGTGCATGTTGACCAGTACAGAGAATTCTCTGCTCCCCATAATGCTGTAATTACCCTAAGTAATTAGTTTTCCCTCTCATCTTTAAAAACATGGTCTGTGGGATTTCTTTAAAATTTCACTTCTCTAATTTTTTTTACATTATTTTGGGTTGGGCACATGTGCCACAGTGGTGCCCATGTGGAGGTCAAATGACAATTGTGGGGACTGGTTTTTCCTTTGTGGGTTCCAGGGAGTGAAGGGACAAATATCTTTACCATCTAAGCCTTGTTGCTGGCCATAAAAATAGCTTGATAGCCCTAAAGATTTCACTTCTAATTCTCACAGTCATTCTGTCCATTGACAAATTAATCCAGACACTAAAACTGTTTTTCATTCTAACATATTACAATAATTTGAAAAGGACTGTTAAGTACCACCTCCCTCACTCAGAATTCCTAGCCAGTGTTTTTCCTGTTCATGAGATTGCTTCAGAATTACACAGGCACCCTGTTAAAGGTGTCCTTTCCTTACCTCTTGGTCAGTTTTGGGAAGTCAGCCCTGGTGTCATGGACATTTTCCTGGTAGTTGCTGAAAGTCACTGATTATTTCAAGGAATCACATCTATAAAGAAGAATTAAAAGATCTTTTGGGGCCAGAAAGATGGCTCAGCAGTTAAGAGCACTGGTTGCTCTTCCAGTGGTCCTGAGTTCAGTTCTCACAAGCATCTATAGTGGGATTGCTCTCTTCTGATGTGTCTAAAGACAGCTACAGTGTACTCATATACATGTAATAAATAAATGAGGGAGATCATTCCATCAGAATTCCATTTACACATGTCAAAGGAGGCTGCAGACTCAACCGATTCAACAAATTTTTGTTTACTATAAACGTTAGAAGGATTGACAATCTACTTTTTGCTTTTTTCTGTCAACTGAAAGTGATTCTCAAAATAATTTTACAACCCTTTGCATAGGTGAGCATTTGATACACTGATGCCTTTGCACATGTTTATGTGATAAGATTGCCTCATGTTCTTCCTAGTAGTTTTTTCATCATTACTTGCTGTCCCAACTCCACCTTTACTTCTCAAGCAAACAATAGCTCCAAGCTTGGCCTTGGTTGTGTATGGCTCAAGCTTGAGTGTGCTTACAAGTCTCACTGGAATTTGTTTAGAGGAAAGAAAGGGAGGGAGGGAGGGAGGAAGGGAGGGAGGGAGGGAGGAAGGGAAGAAGGGAGGGAAGAAGGGAGGGAAGAAGGGAGGGAGGGAAGGAGGGAGGAGAATGAGCCTCCACAGCCATATTAGGAGCCAGACATCTGGCTGGTCTGGAACTGCATACACTTCTTTTGTCTTGAGCTCACCACCTGGGTGTTCCATGTTTGAACTTTCATTGACACAGAACCTGGCCAGATCCTATATAACACACCAAGTGCATTGTCCTGGTTCTTTATACTTTTGACATGAATACAAAATTTGACCAGTACAGATCATTTCAAGGTGTACTCAGAGGGCTGTTTAAACACTTGAGAATTATTTTTGGCAAGTCACCACAAAAATCCTGTTACTAATAAAACATGCACATATTGTTTTCCTGACTAAAATTATGTTACATATTTATACCACCTTTGGAATGGGATCATCACCTCCACTGAATATTACAAGAGCTTACCTAGAGACACGGTCCTTTACAAGTTGAGCAATTTTCATAAGAAATGATTTAATAACATAGGAAGTCAGGTTTCAGCATCACAGTGGCTTGAATTTTAGTCCTAATTTGACCACTGGACAGCCTCTGGCACCCCAATGTTCTCATTTACAAAGTAGAGATAAAAACAAACCTTGTCTTTCATATTTTGTTGCAATGAGTCAGTGTTATTTTTGATAGACACACATTAATGCTAATAGCTTTCCTATTGAGATTCTTTACCCACAAATTTAAATGTGTAAATTTTAATATAACCTCAAATTCAAAAATGTCTGATTATTTCCTTTCTTCTCTCTACTGGCCTGATGGTCAAAATCATTGTTTTCTAGAACGTCTCACTAGAAC
The DNA here is from genome assembly GCF_004785775.1 of Grammomys surdaster. NCBI lineage: Eukaryota > Metazoa > Chordata > Mammalia > Rodentia > Muridae > Grammomys > Grammomys surdaster. Next base: position 7,206,814 of record NW_021604678.1, read on the forward strand.
AGTGACTGCTGCGATGTTGGATCCATGTGTGGATAAAGGATAGAACATGAAGAAGGAAATAAATTCCTATAATTGTAACAAATTGACTCTATTGTTTTAAAAATAGAAAACACCTTGATAAAAGTTGTTTATCTCTTGTTATCGGTAAATGTTCATATAATACATTGTTAGTGTTAAGATTGTACGTATTCTTCCCTTTATGTGTTTTTGATTAAAAGAGACACGTGTGCACACATACAAGTAAAGTTTTCATATAGAAAATTTTAGCAGGTTATTAAAGCAAGCATCTCTCTGGTTTTCATCACCAGTATTCTATGAACTGTTCAGTCTTAGAATCCAAGTTTTATTTCAGAAGAGAAGTTTAAAAAAAAAAAACAAACCCTCCCAAGCTGACTTGAATAATGACACAATGAATAACTGAAATTTTTATAAAAGAAGTTTCTGGGCAACAATTATTTGTAGCCATTTCTTCTTCGCCATCTCAGACATTTTGGCACCCTGGGACAGTGTGTGCTGAACTGTGAAAGAAAATGTCTAGAAAGAGTCTGTGTGTGCTAAAGCTGATGGGCTGATTACAACAGCAATGAATGTGCAGCCCTTGCAATGTTACAGGTCTGGGATCCTAATTACTACTTCTCTAGCTATATTTAGTCCCTCTTTCACGACAAAGATCCATTTCTTGCCCATCTCTGTCATAGACCTAACATCATGAAACACACAGCCGAACACTGGATAGATCTTCAGGACTCTTATGGAAGAATAGGAGGAAGGATTTCGGAACCTGAAGTGGATAGGAACTCCACAAGAAGACCAATAGAGTCAACTAATCTGGACCCTTGGGGCTTTCAGAATCTGAACCACCAACCAAAGAAGACACTAGGCCTCCCTGTTTATATGTAGCAGATGTGCAGCTAGGTCCCGAACAACTGGAACGGGGGCTATCCCTAAAGCTGTTGACTGTTATTCTAGCTTAGCTGCCTTGTCTGGCCTCAATGAGATAGGAAGCACCTAGCTTCCCAGAGACTTGAAGCGTCAGGGTTGGTGATACCGAAGGGTGTGGTTCACCCACTCAGAAGAGGAGAGGAGGCAATGGGGGAAGGATTGTGGGAGGGGTGACCAGGAGTGGGACAGTTAGCAAGATATAAAGTGAATAAGTAAAAAAAATTAAATTAAAAAAGAAAAAGATTTTGGAATGTGTTTTTCAGCAGTCAAAGGGCTAAGAATCTGATGGTCATGTCTGAGGCCTGTCTGCCTACTGCAGCCTGCTTCTCTGATGTTCACATCAATGCATTTTAAAGTCGCCTTGCTCTATGACTCCTTGTTCTGCTGCTATGAAACTCCTTCTATGCTGTCACATAGAATATGGAGTAACCCAGATCCATGCTCCTAGGTCTTCATCATTCATATTTGGCTCCAGAATAAACTCATTTATCCTTTTTGAGATGAGAACTGTGGGTTTGGGTATTGGTGGTGGCTGTAGTGGTGATGGTATGTGTTGACATTGCTTAAGTTCCCCTGTGGATGAAAGCATAGCTGTTCCTAAGCAGTAGACAGATGGGTGTAAAGGGAAAGGAGAAAATGTATAGTGGCACATGGCTAAAATCCAGCTTGAAAGATGGAGACAGAAGAATCAGGAGTTCTGGGTCATCATTGCCTCCATACAAAATTTAAGGGCTACAAGAGACCCTGTCTCAAAAGAGAAAAAAAAAAAAAACCTAAAACTGAGGAAATCAGCAATACTGGAGTGCTCAGGCAAATATTTGGGACACCTGTACTGAAGAAATTGATGTAGAACTGAGGTCCCTAAAATCACATGTACCTGTGCATACCATACCCTTTAGAAAGTAACAACCTATAGTGTAGCTTTCAGTGTTTCATTCATTATTTTTCTTCTCCCTCTTCTCTGGAAGCAGTGGGAAGTAGATTGCTTTATGACCACTAACCATCTAGGGCTGAAGCATCTCAGCCTTTGTACCTAGGTTTAGCATCTTTGTCTATAACTACATTCAATTAATGACTGATACTATTACATAATGTTTAAACTCAATTCACTTGGTTGCACTTTGTGTTATACCCTGAGGAATATGCAAAGAATTATATATACCTTGTTTTATAGATATGCCAAGTATCAAAAAACAAAAACCAAACAAACAAACAAACAAACAAAAAACACATTTTGGGGGTTTAGCAGGTAAATGTGTTTTTCGTGCAAGCATGACAGTTTGACTCCAGAATCTCAAGGTGAAAGGAACAAAACTAATTGAAGAAAGTTGTCCTCTGATCCCCACATCTTTTGTAGCACGTGTGCCTGCCCTCACATGTGCACAATACCAAGCAGAATGCAATGTTTTAAAATAAAAATTAGGGACCAGTAAGATGGCTTGGTTAGGGAAGTGCCTGTGGCAAAAGCCTGGCACCCTGAGTTTAATCCTGGAAACCAACTTTGAGAGGAAATAACCAGCTTTGAGAAGTTTTCCTCTGACCTTGCATGTTGTATGAAAGAAAGTTTCAAGTGATAAAAGGTCAAAGAAGTCTTATAAAACCCTTGTTGTGTTCCCTAATCTGCATCTAAGCAAAATGTAATGTTTTACCTTTTGAGACAAGATCTCTTGTATTGTAAGCCTGGCCTTGAACTCCTGATCCTCTGGCTTCCACCTCCCAAATGCTGTGTGTGTATGGGTATGCAGTACTTACCACAACCAGCTAGATCTTTTAAAATATTAATAGGAATGACATTTGTTTGCACAATGAAAGAAAGTAGCTTTAAAATAATTAAGCAACCCAAATAAAGGAAAAAGGCTATATTTATGGTTTTCATCTTACAAGTCAAAATAGTATTATCAAACACTCTGTCACTGGCACCAAAAAGCAAACGAACAAAGCCCTAAAGTTCCTGTCTTGGAAGAGGGTATACTTCAAAAAGTAAACCTTTAAAATTGTGCTGCAGTTTAGTTCATTCCTGAAAAGCCAAAGCCTCATAAATGATAAAGCTCACCCTCCAGCATGGTACCTGCTGTCTTTTGTCCTGCAGGACAAAGTTAAGCCAAGGGCACAAGTGAAGTCTTCCTTCAGCTCCGATACCAACATTCCATCACTCTGCACTGGCTTCCGTGGCTGAGAGGAGAAGTCCTTCAAATTCATCTATCCATATTCTTTGTCTTCTTTCCCTTCTACCATTCCTTCACACAATTATATCATTAATACGTTAACTAGACTACATCAGAACAGGTAAGAGAATTTTTTTGAAACTTTCATGCTGAATTATTGGTAACCTGGGCTTTCTCCTGTAAAGACTATTTTGGGGTCCCATATACTATATTTAACTCACTTGAGTCTTATTTAGGGTAAGCCTACTTTAACAACATCATTATTAGCCCTCCTATTAAAATATTTAAACTGGAATGCTAAGAGATGTTCTTGCCAACTTGGGCCAGATTTCTAAAGAAAGGAAGAATACTTTTCCTATCTTGAACCAACAAAGGAACAGAGAAGCATGTAAGCCATGCCGTTTGAAGCCCTGAAAGGGTTTCTTGTATGTTTTTCCTTTTTCTTCCACATCTCTCCCAATAATAGGATCTTAACTTCCCTGTCCACAAAACATCGATGATTGCAGTGTTCCCATGAGTAATTGTTCTGAAGGCTAAATAATAAAATAGTAGGTATATAAAAATAGTATCTTAGCCGTAGCCTGTGTGGTAGGTACTTTAATAAACCTCATCAGTACAGTAGAGTATCATACATGTGGGAGTCAATGAGAGCTGGAGGCTGAATCCAGGATCACAGGCTACCCCTGCCTCCCGCTCTCCTCTTAATTGTGTTACTGTGTGTGCCCGGGCAATAAGAGGCACAGAGGTAAAACCCAGGAAAATAATAGAGCCAATAAAAACTGTTTCAAACCTTCCTTATCAGTAATAGTAAAACAACAATTCTTCGAAGCTGAACATCACATCAGCAGTAGAAAGGAGCCTTTGTTTCTAACCAACATCTCCAACACCGAAAGCCAAATACTTTCCTATGTATTCTTACATAAAAGGTAAAAAATAAAAGACTCATGCAAGTAAAGAACATCCCCAAGCTCCAAGGTGTTTGCCTCTAAATCCTAAGAGAAGCAAGTGTCATGATGACCTGTGAAGTGTTGAGTAATACATTCTCAGTGTCTACTTTACAGTTGCATCAAAAAATGATAAATGTCATGGTTTGAAAATACTGCAGCACAATATAGTTATGATGGGCATTTCTTGATGCCTTTGTAAGAAATCCACAGCTAAAGTGCCATTTCATGCTTACAGAGAAGACTGCTTTGTCTACAGTTAAGAAATAAACAAACAACAATTTGCAAGAAATCATCCTGGCCAGCATTAATCTCTAGTTTGGTAGTTAACAGCCCCAGGCAAAGCTAGAGGCCATTAAGACTCTTGGGGTAAGAGGAAGTCCAGGTAGAGGGTTGTAGTTAACCAGTAATTAATGCTAAGTATGAATCAAAACTTGCTAAGGGGAGAGATGAAAGTAACTTTGGATGGTTATGTGTTTGTTTTTCTTTGCACATACTATCAGTACCATGGCCCCTTCCCCCATATCTTTTTAATAAATAGGAAAAAAAGATAATGGCATCACTCACATAAACCAAGTTGGAGTGGAAATCCTTCATGTGATGAAATGGGGATCCCAGGGGACCAATTAATTCCTTTTCAAGCTTGAACTATATAACTATAAGAACGACTATAAAAAAAAACAACTCATTCTCCCACATTAGTTGATTGTTGCTGAATTGAAACTCAATCATGAGATCATAAGGATTTTGGAAGCTTTTTTTTTTTAAGTTTTTAATCCTATCTCAATAAAAGTAAATACATAAGGATTATAAATAAACCAAATCTGAAGTAATATAGATTGGGAGACCCTCAAGAGGGTCAGGAGATAATGAAGATTATACCTCAATATTGGGATTATGATGTTAGTTCTTTATTTCAATAAAAGTGGATAGAGATCTTTTGTATCAGGGACAGGGCTTAGCTGTAAGGACAAAGTAATCGTCGGGGAATTATGTATGCAGGCCTGACATCATTTTCATTGGATGGCTGATGAACTGGAAAACTCCTGGATAGTCAGGCTTTAATTTGTAATCTTAATTTTCATATAAATCAGTACATTTTAGGGGGGGAAAGTGGGGATGCTGGACATTGATGCTTGCTAGCCTGTGCTAATAAAGACAGCCCTACAGCACTAATTCATCCTGAATCTGATTTTGTCTGTCCCTCCATCCATCTGTCCTCCATCTTTGTATCTCTCATTTAACAAAATTTACAGCTTGCAAATACCAGCAAAGCTAAGGTTAGTGCAATCTTTCTCTACCTCCTCTTAGAATGATCTGTAATAATCTACTTATCATAGACAGCCACACTATAATGCACAATAATTTGGTCCTGAGCTGGGAAAATGACTGTAATTGTTTCACAAGCATATATTAATGATGTTTCCCCTTCCTTTTCTATTGTTTTAAAAACTATAGTACATGAGAGGGCGCTAGCTTCCCTTCACAGAATAATTGCCTTAGTGATTGTCATACATAATTTCATTTTCATGGGGTTACATGGGACAACATTATTAAACCACTATGTGGTGGCTGTTTGTTTGGATGTACAGAAACTTGACTAGGATACTTGCAATAAGATGGCAGATACTTTTGCTGTTTAAATGTTATATATCAATAAAACAATGTTTTTTAAATTTTATTAACTCTTAAATTGCAAGTAAAAGTGAAATTTTGTACAAAATCATCTTTTATTCTTTCTTGACTAAGCCATAGAAAACAATGTACCCTTTTCCTAAGTCTCCCAGTCCTGTCAACATTCAACTTCTCATTATCCTTTTCTCCCTCCTTTCTTCTTGGATTTTCAGAGCTTTGTTACACAGACACACAGACACACACACACAGAGAGACAGAGAGAGAGAGACAGAGAGAGAGAGAGACAAAGAGAGAGAGAGACAGAGAGAGAGACAGAGAGAGAGACAGAGAGAGATAAAAGGAGGGAGGAAGGGAGGGAGGGAGGGAGGGAGGGAGGGAGGGAAGGAAGGAGGGAGGGCAGGCAGGAGTGGTTAAATGAATAAACAAATAGAAAGAAAACCTTATAATTGTCATTCCATCATTTCAAACCAGAAATCACATGTAATCTTTTGATCTCCCAATGATCAGACAGATAAAGTACTCCATAAATCGTTAAGCACTGATGAAGTAAAAAAGATCGTGTAGAGCTCATGCTTTGTGAATTCAAAGGACAACACACTGGCCTCAGCTACACAGGCAGAGTGCACTGGGCTTAAGAACACTGTCTGAGGTTTGACTCTCTGAATGGCTGTGGTGTAATATTTTCCCATGATTTAGGACTCTTTTCATTTGGTAGAGATATGCCAGCCACTCCCAAGCCCATCTTCTTTGTGTTCTGGTGTCTTCCCTGATGCACTGCCCTCTGAAATGTCAAAGGCTGCCTTCAGAGTCAAGAATAGATTCTCCCAATCACATCAGCACTCCCCATTTGACAGTGAAATAACATGATAGTTGATAAAGATAGATATTGAGTCCCTAATCCCAATTGGGAGCGTGCTCATCTCTTAACCAGTTCTGTCAGCTTGGATTTATCTGCACAGAAGGCATATAAAACATCGTTTACATAAATAACATGGAGTCTGCATTGGACAAATATCAGGGATGAGTAACTGCCCTGGGCTAGACCTGTTAAATCAATCACGGAGCCCAATCAGAGAAGCACTGACTATAGCCAGACAGAAGTTGATCACAGCATAATCTTCCCCTGCTTCTTGATGAACTAACAAAATATGCTGCACTCACTGAACAGCTGCTTTCATAAGAGCGGTAACGAAAGAGACTCCAGAACCTTCGGCACTGCTCAGGAAACAAGATTTCCAAGGAGAAAATTAAAATGCCAACAAGATTTATACTTACATATGTAGATGTTCTATGGTTTAAAAGAGGTCTTATTACTTTTAAAGTGTAAGAAAGAGAGTCAATGCTATTTGTAATGGTACTATTGTTGAAAGATAAAAGCAATAAGACGATGTTCGTGTTATAAGCTGAATTATACCTACCTGGGGTTGCATTTCTGAGCCCATCACCTCAGAATGTAATCTTAAAGAACTAATTAAAAATGAAGTCATTAGGATGGGTCACTGGGAAGTCATTGGTCATATATGACTAATATCCTTACAAGAAGAGCAAATTAACACAGAGATACAGGTGAATAGAGAAGAAAGGCCGTGTGGAGGTTCTGGGAGAAGCTTGTCTTGCTAGCTGAGGAGCCTCTCAACAGCATTTTTTTTTTTTTGCTGTTTTCTGAGTTTTCTGGCATCTAGAAAGGGAAACTAGGCATCTCCTGTCTCAGCAGAACTAGCAGATGTACAGTAAAGCTCATCTCCTGGTAGTTTAAAGACAAGTTAAGGGGATGAACACTCTCATACAACATCTTGGCATGTTGGAATTAGAGAAATGGTTCAGTGATTAAGAGCACTGGTTGTTCTTCCAGAGGACCATGGTTCAATTCCCAGCACCACATTAACAGCTTACAAACATCTGTAAATCTAGTTCTGGGGACTCTAACACCTTTTGACCTCCACAGTCACATGGTGCACAGGTGACATACATGTAAGCAAAACACCCATATACATAAAATAAAATAAAAAAATTAAATTAAAAAATATTATGTTTGTCTATTAATTGTTCTGGCTGTTACTGTTTTCCCAACATAGGTTCTTTGGTAAAAAGAGTGAAATGACACACAGTTGGCTGGGAAGGAGGTTTCCAAAGCTGTTGAAAGCCAGGAAGTCCATTCTCCTAGGAGAGTCTGCTTTTAAAAATGGGCAACTCTGAAGGAGGAGATGCATAAAGAATGCCTACTCATTGGAATTCCAAAGGTGATGTCAATAAGAAAACTATGCAAGCAGGAGAGAGGGCTCAGTGAGTAAAGTGCTTCCTTGGAAACCATGAGGACTTGGGGTCCAGTCATCAGAACGATGTAAAAGCCAGACATGGTAGTGCATGTCTGTAAATCCTATCACTCCTGTGGAGGAAGACAGGAGGTAGGAACAGACAATCCCCAGAAGCTCATGGGCCAGCTAGTATGGCCTCTGAAGCAGAAAATAGCAGGGAACTCTATCTCAAAAAAAGGTGAGAGTTAATTCCTGAGGCTATTCTCAATCATGTACAATAGAAGTCACATAGGAACATTCATGTATGTAAAATAGAAGTCACACACATGAACACGCACACATGTACAACAGGACTCATGTGTATGGAGCACAGATGCCCAATAGAACTCACAAGCATGACCATGCACATACGTACAATAGAACCTACATGTATGAATAAGCATACATGAAAAATAGAACACACACACACACACAAATACCAGAACCATGTCATACAGAGAGTTTAAAAGAGGGGGAAATGAGGGAATTAAAGGGAGAAAAAAAATGTGAAGATTATTGTGCTACCCAACTTTGCATTCTTAAAATATTTTTAGAAATAAAGGAAGATGCTCTGTCTGAGATACCTAAAGACAATGAGGAGTTTTCTATCTTTAAACAGTCTGTCTGTCTGTGCTGTTAAAATCATCTGTAAGTGACAGGACCACATCTCCACATCTCCACCTCTCCTTGCTTTCCTGGCTTACTGCTTCCTGGCAGAAGAGAGGAGGAAGAGAACAAAAAGCACCAATGATTAAGACCTCAGTCACATGAAATAAATGACTTGGGTGTGCATCTCAGAAGGAGGGCCCTGGCCATTGACCCACGCTTGCTTTTCCAGAGCAAATAAAATAATGACTTGGTAAAGTTTAGGCACATCAAACCATTAGATGAAAACCATGCTTCCTATAGCTTGCAGAAGAGATACAGTGGACTGATAGCATTATGGCCCAAGTTATTATAGTGCTTATGGAAAAAATACACAGAATGCCAGCCAAAAGTCAGTATAATAAACAATAATAATAACCTTGTTTTCTATTTAGACAGATCCTTAAGATATATAAAGGGGACACAGGATGAGACAGAGCCCTCACTGTGCAGAGGCATAATTAACATTTGCTGTAAAAGCTGCTGACATAAAAAGAATATTCCTTTGTAGAGAGATGTTTTACTTAAAAAAAAACAACGAACCAAACTTAAGGTTTCTATGTAGATGACCTTGGGTGGCACCTCATTCCTACCCCTAGACATTTCCTGAGGATGATAACATTGACCAAGAGTTAACGATGTTGACCATGATGATAGTTCATCTTCCTGCATCCCTGTGACCTAAACTTCTTGTGTTATGGACTACAGCCCTGTCAAGTGGCCACAAAAGCCACTCTGTGACCTCATCTAGCTTCTTTAGCTACCCAGTAAGGATAATGACTTTGAACATTAAAAGTACACAACTATTGGGAAAATCAATGAGCTGAATTCTTGAGAAACTCACACTCATGCTTACGGGTGTGTCTTATCTTCCTTCTGAGCTACCTTCTCCTCGTAGCCCTGGTCTTAATGTCCATATTAAATCCCAGCTCTGTTCACACCAGCTAGTCGTGAAAGCCAAAGTCCTGGTTTGATTTGAGTCAGCATCTCTACAGGAATAAGAAAGTCTTCATGATGTTACAGGTAGAGAAAGATAAGTCTTCTACCAGCATCCCACACTGCTGACAGAAATGATCAGCTTCATGCCTGAGAACCAAGGCACAAAAGTGTCTGGATTTGCAGATTTTATCCAAGATCTACACCAGCAGCAAAACAAACTCGTAAATTTACATCTTGTTTTGCTTCAAGGGAATTTGGGGTGTGTCAGTGTGCTTTCTTAAAAGTGTCATTTCAGAGGTATGTGCAAGAGGAAATTTTGAGACAGCAGAAGTGAAAATGAAAAAAAGTAATGAAAAAGATGAGCTGGAAAAATATATTTTCTGGAGCATTTTAAGTAGCTGTAACCAGAGCGAGATATTTAAAATTCAGTGGCAAAAATAAAAGCTGGACGTGGTGGTGTACACTTTAATCCCAGTACTTGGGAGGCAGAGGCAGGTAGTTCTCTGAGTGTGAGGCCAGCCTGGTCTACAGAGTGAGTTCCAAGACAGCCAGAGAAAACCCGTGTCTCAGCACTCCCAATAAATAAATAAATAAATAAATAAATAAATAAATAAATAAATAAATAAGAAAAATTTATTCTGTCTCAGGTGACAGCCCACAGCATGTCCAGTCTGACAAAAGTTCAATTAAGTCCAGCAAGAGACCACCACTCTGACAAAGTGCAAGAGAGAGGCCACCATTCTAACTGAAGAGTGCAAGAGAGTGCTTGTGTTTTTCCCCTCTGGCTGGGTTCTGAACTCACAATCTCAGTCAGCTGGGTAGTCTGACAAGGACTGGTGTGCAGGGTTTGGAGGAAGGGAAAGGAATTGTGGTTCCAAGGAGAAAAGGCTCACTGCTCCAGGCCATCAAACTCCAAGAAAAGATCAGTGAGTCTTGAGGTCAAACAGAGGTTTTCCTGGATGGGGAAGAGTAAAATATTCACATAAAAATCTTAAAAGGTTCGTGGAGACAAATATTTTAATTCCTTGTCCTGAACTCATGTTTATACTATTTGACAGAAAAGACTGATAGCAATTCAACTACAGAAACAGGATAGCTTTTACACATTAGTTTGAAAGATATTACAAGATGGGTGTCCTGCCTACAAGCAGTGCAGGGACAAAGACACAACAGAGGCTGAGAGAATGGCCAACCAATGACTGCCCCAAATTGAGGATCATCTCATGGGAAAGCACCAATCCCTGACACTATTAATGATACTCTGTTATGCTTGCAGACAGGAACCTACCTTAACTGTCCTCTGAGAGGCTCCACAAGCAGCCAATGGAATGAGATGCGGAGACTCACACCCAAACATTAGCTGGAGCTTCCGGAATCTTGTGGAAGAGTTGAGTGCTCTGAAAAGGACAAGCATGCCACAGAAAGACCAACGGAGTCAACTAACCTAGACCCTTGGGGGTTTCCAGATCCTCAGTCTGGATCTAGCCCCCCACCCCGAACAGATGTAGCATATAAGCAGCTTGATCTTCATTCAGGTCCCCCAATAACCAGAGCAGGGGCTGTCCCTGAGTCTGTTGCTTGCCTATCTGTAGATCCTGTTCCCCTAAATGGTCTGCCTTGTCAGACCTCACTGAGAAAGGATATGTCTAGTCCTGCAGAGACTTGATGTGTGTGTGTGTGTGGGAGGAGGGGCTAACACCCTGATGGGGGTTCCTTTGAAAAGGGGAAGGGGAGGATGGAATGAGGGGAGGATCTGTGTGAGGAAGTACTGGGAGGAGAGGGGTGGCTGATATTCGGATATAAAGTGAATAAGTAAATTTAATAAAAACAATAAAAATAAAAATGGCTACAATCTAAAAAAGAAAGAAATTACAGGGTAAGACCAAAGAGAGACTGGGGTGAGTCTGAAAGGCTTAATTACGGCTCATATTTCAGCAGCTCAGTAGGGCTGCGCTTAAGCAAAATGGGCGGAGCAGCAGCAGAACACATGAATGGAATTTCTACTTTTAAAAATCTAGACCATTGAGATGCCCTAGCAGGTAAGGAAGGGCACTTGTCACCAAGCCCTACAACCCATGTTTGATCCATGGAACCCATGTGGTTGAAAGGAGAGAACCAACTCCTACAAGTTATATTCTGACTCCCCACTAAGTAAATAAATAAAATAAAGAAAATCTGAGGAATAGAAAAAAAAGACCAGTTGGTTATTTAGTTTTTTTCTTTCCTGTCTTCTCCTTTTTCTACTTTTTCTTTTCTCTCCCACTCTGACCCCAATCTCTTATGATAAAGTTTTACTATGCATCCCTGGCTGGCTTGGAATTTTGGAATTCACAATGTAGACTAGGCTGCCTTGGAATTAAGAGAGCTGCCTGCCTCAAACTCCCTAGTGCTGGGATTAAAGACATGTGTGTGACCATGCCTAGCTTTGCCATCTTAGAGTGATTTTTAACTTGTTTTGTGTGATTTCTTGGGTGAGTGGCAGGTATCTCTCTGGCTACAAACCAGCATAATAGCCATAAACATAGAGTGGCCTCTGTTTTCCCAGACTGGGCCATGGCTGTGGTATCTAAAGTTGAGCAGTTCTCTTCACCATTGCATCTTTGAGTCATCGTGTATATAAAGAAATAACAATATCAATTTTGTAAGGCTGTTGTGAGAATTAGCTAAACTGATTATAAAAATGATATCTTTAGCAAAATGACTATCTCTCTCCAATCATCTCAAGATTCTCCTGTTGCCTTTGTTATCATTATTTGAAACAATATCTGGATTTTGTTTTTATTTTTGTTTTTGGTTTTGGTTTTTCGAGACAGGGTTTCTCTGTGTAGCCCTGGCTGTCCTGGAACTCACTCTGTAGACCAGGCTGTCCTTGAACTCAGAAATCTGCCTGCCTCTGCCTTCCAAGTGCTAGGTGCTGGGATTAAAGGCATGCACTACCACTGACCACTGCCTGGCAATATCTGGATTCTTTCTTGTATCTTTCCATTTCTTTACCAGCTAGGCAGAGTCAAGAAAAGCCAACATTACAAGATGGAAGAACACTCACACCACTTGAATTGTTTGTGTGTTTGGTTCTTTTATATCTCAGTTTCTATGACTGAACCAATATCCTTAGTTCTTAATATAGTTGACAAATATAATTATCAGCTAGAGAAATTTAAAACAACTCCCCTAAATATCTAAATGATAAAGTCTTTTTAATCAAAAAACAACAGGTTAATCCTGGCTTTGGAATGGGAGAAATTACATTAAAATGAATACAGTGCGATTCATTCAAAACCTGAACTAAGCAACATATAATCCTATAAAGCCAGAGAGCTTTTTAGATCAAGGCCATAAAGGTAAATCAAACCCGAAATGAATGGATTAGCAGGAAGGAGAGCTACTGTTTTATTCTTTTGTACTGAGTAACAGAGAAGCAGCCTTTGTCAAATCTTGCTCTCTAATTCCTGTCTGGGAAAGCCTTGCTCTGGTTTGAAGGAGTGCCTGCAACATCTGTGAAGTTAAAAAGCGTCAGTAATCGAGATGGGTTTAACCCTCACTCACCAGCAGGTTCTCTACACACAACCCTAAGTGAAGACCTGAAGCATGATGGAAAACCCTCGATGGGATTGCTTCTACCCGTAGTTTTTCCCTGTTCTGTTTAGCTTCTGCTTAACCTGGATTAATGAAGTAGACGACCCTGTCTGTGGTGTCACAAGTCACGTTCTCAGAGTGAGAGGCAATGATCTCAGAGTGATAGGCAATGCTATACTTTAGCTTCATGAACCACCAAGTTCAGTGGTAGTTCCATATAGTGCAGTCTTTAGTAAGCTAAAAGGGGAAGGTAAATGGCCTGGGGTTTGCTCACGGAAGTTTCTGAATGAGAAAGGGGTGGGTGTCAGAAGACTAGTAATGAACAGCCAGGCCAAGTCGATAGAGAACATTTATATGAGGCTTAGTAGTTAAGCTGCTCTAAAATACCATGTTCCAGAATAAGTATCCCCGTTGTGGCTCTGAAATGTGTTTCTCTCTCTCTCTCTCTCTCTCTCTCTCTCTCTCTCTCTCTCTCTCTCGGTGTTATGGAGATTGAGGACAGAGGAAGATTTTTAACTGTGTAATCAAATAGTGGTAGAGTTTAATTAGAAACTGATGCTAGCATTAGTATTTATAACCTTGGGGTAAGCCGTTAGTTTGTTGGTGGTTACTCTGTTCTATTTACAGTAGTTAAATGGAAGTGGAAACAACCTAATTGTCCTGCAGCAGATGAAGGGATGATGATGACCCAAGTGGTTCATATACACAGCGCAATACTATCTATCTGAAAAGAAAAAAAGGAAATCATGACATTTCCAGGTAAATTGATGGAACTTAAAGAAATCATATGGGGTGAAGTGACCTGGAATCCAAAGGTCAAGTGCTACATGTTCTCATCCATGGTCTGAGCTCCAGAGGTCAGAAGTACAACACAGAGTAACTTTCAAAGCAGGAAACTATACAGAGATCATGGCAGAGGAGCCTGAGAGGGGACCAGCAAGATAAAGATGATATTAAGGGGTGAGCGGGGTCGGGATGGAGAAGATGGCTTTAATTGGGAAGGAAAGAGGGAGGGCAATAGAGAATCAAGAAGGAAAGGGACAAATAACACCAAGTTTGCCTGATCATATCTCAGGGAATCTTATTATTTTATATCTACCTAAAAATTACAGATATTTTAAACAAAGATCCCTTGGGCTGACAGGCTCTCCAAAGAGTCATAGACTAACAAAACCCCCAGTATCAGACATGAGAAACTTCCATTAGAGATTTGGGTCAGAATAGCCCAAGTGACTCCAAGTTACTTAATCCAAAACAAAATGGGCTATTGCTGTTGTCCTAGGTTGTCTCTCCAAGGCTGAAGTTAAGTCCATGTCAGTGAAGACACTGAACACAGGAGGATGATTCCAACTGGATTTAACCAGAAAGCCTCTTCCCTTCCATAGTACTAGAAAATATTGCCCAACTTGCAAGGGAAGGAAAGAATCATAGTCCTATCCAGCTGTGACACCTATGAGTCATAACAATGACCAACAGGGTAAAATGTCACTTAGGCTGCAATAGTGGTAGTCATACATGGGCAGTCACCAGTGCTGTCTAATTGAACTTAAGGCCCACTCAATGGGAGGGAAATCGTGCCTGGTGCTATAGAAACCTAACCAGCTACCTGGGGCTAGTGAGGTCATGAACCTTAGAAGACATCTAAGGCCACTTTGTTAGACCAACATACTTCCTAACTGCATTTTAACACTTATGGTTAGGATAAAGTGGAAAAAAGGTACCTTTATCAGGTCTGGGGCCTGGTATGTGTCTAAGAGATCACCCCATGCAACAGATCTAATCCCAGAGGTTTACTGGGGGAGAGGAGAGAGTTTGCTTTTGAGGCCATCTCAGAGTGTGGACATGAGAGAGAAATAGAGACACAGATAGAGACAGAGAGATGAGGAGACAGAGAGAAGCTTTTGAAGGAGGTTCATGTCACATAGGAAAATATGCACTGCACCTGAGTCACTGAAAGGCAGGCTGGTGGAGTACAAACTTTACAACACACATATCTACAGATAAGTGTAATTCTGACTCCTCATCAAAGAATCTTCTCTTTACAGTAAATGAAGACCATTACAAAACAACTCAGCTGGACACAATATAGAGAGAAACTGACCACTGCATATCCAGCCCCAATGGATACATCTAAAACATAGCTCATGTACCTAACTAAAGCTCAACGAAGATGGGGAAAGGAACAGACAGATTCTAAGACCAAAGAAGCAAAAAATGTGTCGTTAGACTGTCTCCAAGAATGGGTTACCTACACACCATCTAAACCATGACATTATCTGTAGCCATGCCAATGCAGAAAGATGAAAATCTCACAGGGTCCAAGCCCTAGACAGCTAACTACAGACAAGTAATGACTGCTGAGAGGGAGAGCTTATCTTTCCCAGGGATGTGCCCCAATTGGCTATCCAATATAAAATGGTCAGCTCCCAAATCATGTACAACATAAACAACAAAATCAGATTCACATGGTTGTCATTTTGTATGTGTGTGTGTGTGTGTGTGTGTGTAAAACAATAAGAAATTAAAAAGTTATCAATTAGAGAGGGAGTGAGGTGAGGACATGGAAGGAATTGGAGGGGGAAGGGGAAAGGTAAGGAAGGAAATGACATAATTATATTATATTTTTATTAAAGTATATTAAAAATAAAATAAAAATTCAAATACCTCCAAATAAAATCAAATTAAAATGATTGTTAAACATGTCTATTGGAACCTGTTCCATGAGAACCACCAAGTATATTATATTATTTACCTGCTAAGCTCTTTCTAGGGTGCTATGTATGCTCTTGTAAAACAAACCCAAAACAAGGATGCCAGGATTGAACTGGCACTAATTCTACTGGAAATGCTGTCATTTTACTTTCTTTTCCATTTATGATAAAATGGTTCTCTAGACATTTTCATTTTTATGCAGTTGCTGTGCAAATATGAGAATGCTTGTTCTCAATCACGTATCTTCTCTAAATCTCAATTCCATTCTAAAAGTCTGTGTAGCCACCTCCTTTGCTTCTGACCTCCACCCTCACATTTCCAAGTGCACAGAACTTTAAAGCTGATTATTTCTGACCATATGGGATCTGAGACTAGGATTAAAACCACCCTAGACAAATGCCATGCAGCCAATCGGCAACTGCTCCTGGAGGCCTGGGCAATACGGAGGAGAAAACATGCCAGAGCCTACTGTTTTCAAACGAGTTTCATTTCTCTAACAATTTGAATCTGCCAAGAGGAAACCGAGACAATCAAGTTTTGTGCCAAAAAGCCCCAAGCTCAAGGGCGAGCTGTATCCTCTCTTTAGCCTGCTGATGAGCAGAGGGCAGAAGGAGGTGATCCGGGAAGGAAGGAGATTCAAATGAGCAGGGCAGAAGCTCAGCATGCATTTGAGCACCTCCTCGGGATCCTTTGTGACCTTCAGAGCCATCGTTTGTACTTCATATCTCAAGGTCTCAATACAATTCGAGCTCATCATTTGCCTGATGGTCCCAGTACATATGCATCTGAAAATTATCTACAGTAGATCTTATTTCCCTATCCCCATCCCAGCTCCCTGAACAACTGTGTCACCAGAGGAATGAGCTAGGACAGAAGCCTCTTCCCTCTGCTTCCATTAACATAACTCACCCCCCAAATAAGGGACCCAGAAAGGCAACTTCCTGCCTCTTGGAGGAAAGAGAGGACATGGTCTGTTTACCCCAAGGAGTCTTAAGCACTAAGGTGTAGGTGCCTCCTCAGCCCACCCAGCAACAACCCTTCTGACGCCCAGTGTTTGAGGATCCAGACACCAACTGTTTACTACCCCAGGTCCAGGTGGCAAAACCTTATAGCTTATCCGGGAAGATGCTATCAGTCACAGTACCCAGTCACTGCATGGGATAAACGGCTGCCATTGCAAGCCTGGTGCTTGCTCATGAGGTGCAAGGTTTTCAGAACCACAAGCTTCTGATTCCTGAAGTGTGATGGCTTGAAAGAAGACTGGGTAGGATTCTATCTCCCTACCAACTATTTGCACGGCACTGAGCATTTTTAATAAGTGGTCTAAACTACAGGTTTCTCATCTTTAAAAAAGAGCATTTGAATATATCTTGTTGGATAATTGCATGGATTTTTTTTAATGACATCAAGCACACAAAACCATTGCAAACTTATCCGTCAGCACATGACCAATGCTCAGTAACTATAGCTTTTAAATTAGTATAACACATGGCATTAAATAACTCTCCTTATTTTAGTTTGGAATTGACCTCTAGAATTATATTGCCTTTGAAACCATTTCAAAAGATTTTTCTCTCAATTGTCTTCGGTTAATGCTGAAACCCTGTATAAGCAGAGTAGAGAGGAGCATCACCACAGCTGAGAAGGAATGCAAAACAGACGCTGTGTGTGGAATAAACTGGATGACCTTTTTGGAGGATGCCTCTCTAATAGCCACCAAAGCCATCAGAATTCCATCTCTCCAGATGCACCCAAAGGGCACGGCCAGAATCACTCTGGTTATGCTCATTACTGCCTGATAACAATGGAAGACAGTCTCCCATGTAGATGCCCGGGGAAATATGAAGAAGAACATTACACAGGCCTTAAAAATATCGCCAAAGAATACCAAACACCTTACATTCAGTCTCCAGCACAATACACACAAAAGAAGGGCATAAAAATAGTGAAATTAAGAAGGCTCCACACAAATTATATTACATTTTAAAATTTCATACAAAAAAATATAGCTGTCAAAATGCTAACACTTTTACACCAGCAGACTACATATATAGATGCTTTCATGTTAGTATTTCTGTTTGTGCCTTTTAAAAATTCAAATTATTTTGTTTGAAAAGAATCTGTAGTTGTTAGTAATTTTCAAATACTACATAGTGAATTTTCTTGTTCTTTAAATTTAAATTAACATTTTCTAAAAACTGTTTTAGTACAGGGTATCAGGTCATAGACTCAAGAGTAAAATGAACATATAAACAACAATATATTTTGTCCATAGTTTCCATAAAAGGATAGTTTAGTGATACATACTATGATTACATATATGAGCATACTTTCACTAGCTTTAAAAAAAGCTACTAAATTGTCATAGAAAGTCTGTGTATTTCTTTAAATATTCAATTAAAACCAGATGTGTACTCCTTATTTAAGAAATAGTTTCCAAATATCTTTTACTATCTCTTCTTTGTTAGGTCTTCGAATGTTCCTGACCTCACATAATAATTCTTCTCTTATGGCCCAGTAATTACTTCCTGGGCACCACTGGCCCACTCATGAACTCAATGAAGCATGAAATGCCTCTGTACTAAGCAATATTTCATATTTGGTACCTCGTGTATTAATTACTTCTTCTGTTTCCTGCTAATCATATCGAAAAAATAAAGTACACCTCATTCTGTCATGAACTGTCAATGAAGGCCATAGTAAAGGAGCGCAGAACCTTCATTTGTCAACCTGTTGAAAAATGCCAGGGTCCTCTCCCCTATACCAGCATCCTGGGGGTCGGGGGTCTGGGTGACTCATTTCCAGTTATGTAAAGCCAGCACTCAAAGCAGTGAGGAATCTTCTCTTGGCAGTTGCTGGCTCTCCTGTGAGCAAAGTAACAGACCTGAAGTTTAAGAAGCAGGTGATTCCTCTCGTACCTTCTTTTTTAGAGTCTGAAAAATAAAAAAACCCAGAGTCCAACTCAGTGTCAACAGAAGGTACACAGAACCGATTTCTTTTATAAAAAAATAAAATCAATAGTCAAATTATAATTTGCAATGAAAAATGATGCAAGAAGATGCTGGCTTATTAGCATTCTACTTAGTTACCATTTCAGATGATCAACGTTAAAATATAAATCAATTTGACAATCTGAGAGAGTGGTTTTAATCTCGAATTACAGGAGATGGGATCTTCATAGCTCTGTTCTTCCCTCACTCCTTTAATGCCAGTCATTCAGCCTGAACAGAAAAAAAAAAAATCAGGGGTGACACTTTTTGATTCAAGAGCTATGTTAAGCAGTTACAAAGCTGCTGTAATTTACAGCAAAGAATAAAGCCAGCCTGAGACACCTCAGCCCCAATTTGCTACACTTATTACACTTCATTGGCTACTGACTACTCAAAAGAAGAGAAATGAGAAGAAAAAAAAAACCTTATCTGAATAAGAAACTTTACTAGCATCAGCCTAATGAGAAATGATTGGCCTAAAATTACCCTGGCTACATCGATGGATCCAGATTAACACTATTTACGATGTTATGATTTCCTATTTCCCGAGTTACATAAAAGCCGAAGGAGTTACTGAAACAATACTAATGAGTCTATAGCTGTTTTTCGATGTCAGTTTAACTCTGGAGTCTAGCTAAATATTTCAGAATGGCACGTGGCTCTCTTAGGGGTATTGCAGCTCTTGAATTGATAGCTTTCCCAAAGAAACAAAACCATCTATAGCTATAAGGAGTCTGAGACTATAGATATGCTAATTGTGTTATTTCACTCACATATCGTAGAACACATTTTTCTAAGCACGATACATACAGAAATGGTACTTTGTTACTGACACCTCACAGCTCTGAGTAGGACAACATATTACCTAGGTTTGTCACCACACTGTCTTTAATCTTTAATTCATGGGTTGAGTGTGTGTGTGTGTGTGTGTGTGTGTGTGTGTGTGTGTGTGTGTGTGTAACACAGAGGGTCTCACTGTGGAGTCCTAACTGTCCTGGAACTTGCTTTGTAGACTAGCCTTGATCTACCAGCCTCTGCTTCCTGAGTGTGAGTATTGGGATCAAAGGCATGAGCTACCATCAATATCAATCAGTAGTAACCTCATGTGATTTTGCATATTCTCAGCTGATAACTTTCCAAAATATGTATCAGATAATAAAACTCCGATCTATGGAAGGCGACATCCAACAGCACTACTTGCAAGTCTATAGTATATACATATGTAAAAATATCTATTATTTAAAACTTTCCCTAAGAAACATAATAGAACGTGCAAAACCAATCCCCTCCCCTGATCACCAGTACTACTCCCAAGGCTCAAAACATTGGTATATTTTTTGTTTTGTTTTGTATTTAACAACAGGTGAATTCAATTATGAACAGCTAATTCAATTATGAAAAAAAATCACTCTATATCTGTATGTGTATAAATGTTTTGTGTGTGTGTGTGTGTGAGAGAGAGAGAGACAGAGACATAGGCAAAGAGACAGAAAGATTTTAAATAAATTTCAAGATGTATTATTCCTGGTTTCTTATTATTTTGGTTTGTAGGGGGTTTTACTTAGCTTTAATTAGTCTGAGAATTAAAAAAGAATAAAAAACAGGGACTAGAGACATTGCATGGTTGTTAAGAGCACTGGTTGATCTTCTAGAGGACCTAGGTTCGATTCCCATCATGGACCTGGTGGGTCACAGTAGTCTAAGCCTCCAGATTCAGATTCCAGCTCCAAGGGTCTAACACTCCTTCTGGCCTCTGTGGACACTGCATACATATAGTGCATGTGCAGGCAAAGCAACCATACACAAAAATAAAAATAAATAAACCTCAAAAACCAGTTTTTTAAAGAAATGAACATATGTGCTGCTTAGAACTCAGAATGATTTCAGAGTAAAATCAGAAGGTTGTTGAGTAAAAGGAGCAGGAATGCTAATGCTGGAAAGCAGACAGCCCTTCCCATAAATCATAGGCTTATAGAAGTTAACAGTTTACCATTCTCTGTTGTTCAAGGTGCAGTTGTCCATCCCTACATCCATCCATCCATCTTGCAGTTACAAGATACACTGCTCAGAGAAAAATAATGTAGTATTTGAAAGTCTAAGGATGTTAGCATTCTACCAAAACTTCCTACACTGAAGTGTTGATATTATTAACACCTTTGAAAATTTACTATAGTAACTAATTTGCTATAGTCACTGGACAGAAATCATGTCATATGATTTACACTACTACAAAGTCTTTACTAACTTGGGTACCGTAAATTTGATCATTAATAATTTAGTGCTAAATCTCTTCTTTTAATGAAATGAGAGCGATCGTGATTATTATTAATGCTATTTTTAGTTAGTTTTAAATTATGTCATTATGATAAAACATTCTACTTAATTTAATATTTCAACTCAAAATTAATTTCCAAAGGCTTTAATTCTAGTCAGTATGCATAATTACAAGGCATTGTGATACTGCTGCTACTGATTCTCTAAAGTACGTTTAACAGTCAGGAGTGCTAAGGAGACATCACATTTGGGCAACTGCAGCTTAAAGTTGGTCTTGGTTTGTCAGATTCCCAATAAGCAGCTTCCTAACTCAGGAATTAAAGACTTATCTCATCTTTAAAGAAAAGGCAAGCAATAAAAACATTTTTATTGGATATGATCAAGGCATTACATAATTTCAAAGTACTGTGATGAATTTTATTTTCTCAAGAACAAAATGCTCTTTTAGAAAGCAATTAATATATTGGTCCAGAAAACACTCCTATGCTACCCCTTCCAATTCATAGCATGTGATAAATAGAAAAGTGTACTTTCACATGTTGTGAAATACTATGGTCATTTTCCATACTGACAGGTGTTAGGGTATGAGCAACTTGCAACTTAAGACCACCATCTACTGGCTCTGCCCAATGCTGCAGACGCTATCAGTGTAATAGCCTGCTCACTCTAAATTCATTCTACTGAAAGCACACTGCATCAGAGAGTTTGCCTAGCTGGTTGCCTAGATCATAAGCAGTACTTAACATTCAGTTTGCACATCTGTAGGGGCACTACTCATTATTCAACAAGCATTCATAACCAGATCTGTTGTGTCAGATATTACCTTCAGTGATTAATATCAGATATTTTCCCCATGCAAGCCTGGTACTCTTGAATCACACTTGATTGATAGTCAGGCATATCAAAATTTATGTCCTGTCAGAAAAACATATTCTAAGAAAGTCAAAATTCTATTTAAGACCCAAACAGAAAGGCATTTTGCTGATGACGCCTCTCTGTACTAATCACATCTAGTATTCAAGAGCTATGCACTGATTTTGGTGGTGTATTTCAACTAGAAAGGACCTTAGAACTTTCACAGTCTTATCTAGAGACTTCAAATCCCTCTGGTTAGCAATATTAAGAGTAGAAGTTAAGCTAAGCATAGTTGTCACCCACATTTGTAGCCCCATCATTCAGAAGTTCAGGGAAGCGGGTTTCAAGTTCAAGGTGAGTCTGGGCAACATAGTGAAACCTCAAAAAAATCAAAAACTTGAATTAGATTTTCTAAGTTTGCTAAGTAGATCCCAGCCAACTGAAGTCTTGCTTTTATGTTTAGAGACAAAGAATTCTGGTGATGGCACATTGACTTCATACCCTGCACTAATCACCCTAGAAAATATAATTACTTGTTTGCCAGGTTTCTCAAACCACTTCATCCATTTCTTCAAGAAATGCATAAAAACTCCTCCACTGTGCATAGTCAGGCAAAAAGTACCAGCCCAACTAGCATCCTTTAGAGCTGGAGTTAAAGGTGGTGCTATCTCCCCCACCCTCCCCAAGAGCAGTGCCTGCTCGTGACCACCGACTCATCTCTCCAGCTCATTCCCTGAATTTCTTCTAGGCATTTCACCAACTCAAACAAAAGTTCTAGGATCTGAGAAGCTTGTACTCCCCTTGTTTTTATTCTTAATTCATCGATGCTCAGCCCTGGACTCTACCTAGCTGCTCTAGCATTATTAGAAATACAGTTCCTTTCTGCCATATGCTAGCCCATCACCAAACCTACTTCTGTGAGCTCCAGTTCTGCATCTACACATGAGACCAGGGCCATCCTCCCTTCATGTGGTACCCAATTCCTGTTCTCAGAATACTGTGGGTTTCCTCTCATCCATCACCCTCAGTGACTTTCTTTAAAACATAATGTATACCTCATAACTCTTTAACTTAAAACTTTCTAATTAAAACCCCGACCTTAGTGCCCAGTGTGTTGGGCCTGGGCTCCATTTGTCTTCACTTCCTTATATTCTTTGGACAATGGGTTCTGCAGGTATGTTAAACTCATTCTCTCCTTGGGGTTTTCTTATGTGAGAATCCCTACTAGGGACATTTCTTTGGATCTTTAGAAGGTAGATTAATCCCATCACCTGGAGTTTGAAAACTTGGCTTATTACAAGTTCTAGCCTACTCATTTTGGAAATATATAACTCTTCACTTCCCAATCACTTTATTAAGTTATCCAATAAAAATATAATAAAGGCCTCAGGCTCTGTAGTAGATAACAGAATAGAGTTTTCCACTGGACAATATAACAGTTCCTTAAAGAGGGCTTTCTTGAGTATTCAGTCCATGAAACCAGACCTCAACCTCTATCACTTTTATCCTTTATTTTCAGCACATAAATTACTGCTACTTGACCTTTAAAATGTTACTAGCCTAATGTCAGTGTAATCCCGGTAGAATATGTCCTTCATGACAACAGAACTTGTCGGCCTTGTTTGTCATGTGACTTGCAGAGACAGAGGAGTCTACCATACTTCTTAGAAGCTCAGTAAATGTTGGCTGAATTAATGACAAATTATCCAATAACTAATTAGTTGATTAGGGAATTGGTTTTTCTTTACTGCTAATTGTCCATGGAAAGGGCAAGGCGTGAAAGTTCCTTCAGTGAGGTATCTGCTTATTCATCAATACCTCATCAATGGCTACTCTAGCCCAGTCCTTGTGGCACAGATCTTGGGAATACTTCCTCCTTTCTTCTGTGCTGCCTTGCTAAGGAGCAGTGCAGTGCAGTGTCTCAAATGCAAGCTCCTCCGACAGATTTCCTAGGTTTCGACCCCCTTCTGAAGGCTTGCTGTTAGAACCTGAGGTAACCTGACCAGTCTGTGTTTCTGCTTCTTCCTCTGTCAAGCAGAAGTGAGGGTGGTGCCCATCTCAGTATTTGTGAAGAACTATTAAATTCATCCAAGGCAAAGATGTGGACTAGGGCATGAAGGTGTGGGGAGGGTTTCAGTTGCTCCCCAGATTATTCAGCTAACTTCGTGGAGCCACTTCTTCCTGTATAGCTCCCTCACTCAGCTCCTCCTGAAAGCTTATATGAAATGTCCTCAGAGTCTCATAATCCCCAGAGGATTAACACTGCAGTTTTTCTTCAACTATTTTCTCAATTTAACTGTAACTCTCTCTACTCTATTTTCCTTCTTTGTGCAACAGGAACACTTCCAGTCAGTCCAGGGGATTGCCATGGGATTTAGTATAGTGAGCTACTGCTTCTGCAGAGATGCCAGCCATGTCCTCCAGGTCTACAATCTCAGCCTGTGAGCCAGTGGCCTGGCTCTCTTGTTACAAGAAATAGAAATGGTTATGGATAGTCTACCTCTCCCCTCTCCCCCCTCCCCCCTCTCCCCCCTCTCCAGGTGTAAAATCTTAGCCTGTGAGCCAGTGGCCTGGCTCTCTTGTTATAAGAAATAGAAATGGTTATGGATAGTCTCTCTCTCTCTCTCTCCCTCTCCCCCTCCCCCTCCCCTCCCCCTCTCCCTCTGTGTGTATGTGTGTGTGTGTGTGTGTGTGTGTGTGTGCATGCGCACACACCTGTCTGTCTCTGTGTCTCTCCATCTCTCTTTCTGTTTTTCTCTGTCTCTCTGAGTATGCATTTGTATGTGTGTATCTATGTCTGTCTGTGCCTCTCTCCATCTTTGTCTCTCTTTCTTTCTCTGTCTCTCTCTGTCTCAGTTTCTCTCTGTCTCTCTCTGTCTCTGTCATCTCTGTCTCTCTGTCTCTCTGTCTCTCTGTCTCTCTCTCTCTCTCACCCACACACACACACATACACACACACACACACACACACACACACACCACTGTGAGACATCCTGTAGGATCCAAGGAAAAGCAAATGGACCTAAAGGTGATAGGAACCGAAGTAGACTTAAGTAACTTACAGGAACTAAAATGTACTATCAGCCGGGTCCTAACGCCAGGAAGATTGAGTGTTGCAACATTCGTGTGTCTTTTTTTCTATAAGAGCCAAATCACAGAGGAATACTTTTCAGCAATTCTGGCCCAGGGCCACATGCCCTCTCCTCAGCAGGAAGCAGCCATTGTAATACCATGTTACTGGGTGTAGATGAATAACAACTGCTCACAGAGCTGCCAGCGGCAACATGTGGTACAGTTCTAGCCACCTTGGAGCCTCTGCAGGCTGTCCCAGAGTTCAGTCGTCACTTTTTGGTCCCTGGGAACTACTTTAAGAGTTATTCATTGAACCCTGACATCCAACACTTATTAACTGCCTTGTTAAATTGTAACTTACGTCTGTAGTAGTTACTTTTCTGTGGCTATAAACCCGTGTCCTCCAGATCTAAAATCCCATCCTTTGTCCAGTGGCCTGACTCTCCTGTTGCAAGAAATTGTTATGGGTAGAGTCTCTCTCTCCATGTGGTGTTGATAAAACACCATGATCAAGGCAAATAGAGAAGGAAGGGATTCTTTGGACTTACAGTTCCAGTGGGGTAAGAATCCATCAAGACAAAGAAGCATGGCAGCAAGTGACAGGCATGGCTGCCAGAGAAGAGTGCTGAGCTGTCTCAGTCTCGGCAGGAAGCAGAGAGAACAAGCTAGCTGTGGACGAAGTTATAAGTTTCAAAGCTCCCCCCCCCAATGACGTACTTCCTCCAACAAGGCCACACCTCCTAAACCTCCCCCAAACTGAGGAACCAGTATTCAAATATGGCAACCTGGGTGGGGCATTTTTCAAACCTTCATAGCATCTTTAAAATAACTGACTCAGTTGCAATTTCCTCATGAAGCAGCATTAGTATACCCGTAGAAAAACTCCTGTGTTCCTTGGGTGAAGAAATGGACACATGCATTTGCAAGTACAAATCGTCCGGGTGAAGTGGATAAACTTCCCTGAATGTGTCTTTTATGTCTGTTCTCTTCTTCAAGAAGAGATTACCCAGGACCTGCCAGGTATAAGCTGTATACTGAGTCTTCTTCCATGAAACAAATCCCTGGTGGTTGAAGATGCAGGAGTTTGTAGGGCTGCAAAGGGATGGTTTGGTCTCCCCGGTAGAGCACTGGGTTTGAGATAGCCGGAGACCCAACAGGGACATGGCCTTTCAGGGATGGCACTTATCTGTTGTAGTAATTATTTAAACTCGGCCTCTGGTCAAGCTGACTATCTAAGCTGCGGTGGCTCTCCCTAGCTCAACTGCCATGTTTCTCGGCCTGAGGCCACATGCATGCCAAAGCTAGAAATGGCCATAAAGAAACACCAGCCCTGCCACCCACAAGATGCCAGCGTGGGAGATGGCTCTGCCAATCTTCCACACTGTCTCCGCAAGACTGGCCATTGCCCAGACCATCCTGTCATCCACACAGGCCCAGTAGAAAGAGACCCATACAATCAGAAGTATAACCCAATACCCAACCTGGATATACCAACTACCTTTGACTGCTACAGACACGTGAACATCCGCCTCCCTCTCCTCTCCTCTCCTCTCCTCTCCTCTCCTCTCCTCTCCTCTCCTCTCCTCTCCTCCCCTCCCCTCCCCTCCCCCCCCCCTCCTTTCCTCCCCCCCCCCCCCATTCAGTATAGAGCTGCCATGCCATGCCTC
>NW_021604678.1:7233623-7251170 GCF_004785775.1 Grammomys surdaster
TCTCTCTCTCTCTCTCTCTCTCTCTCTCTCTCTCTCTCTCTCTCTGGTTCCTCTCCTAGCTCCTCCTCTTCCTTTTCCTCCTCTCCTCCTTACACCTCCTCTTCCTCTTCCTCTCCTAACTCCTCCCACATTAGCTCCTCCTACACTTATCTCCCCACGGGATTCCAGACTCCTCCCACATGCGACCTGTATCTCCGTTAACCTGCACCTTGTAGACACGTTTGGCTCAGAGTAGCCCCTCCCAGAGAGGTTTTGTGTCATCATCCAGGTAGAGGGCATGACTAACAGAGATTTCTATATTTATGAGTCACCTAAGGTGCGGGGGGGAGGGTAGCTAATTAAGTTATTTTAACCAGTTCCTCCTCTTTCCCCCTTCCTAATTAAGCCAGCTCCCCCTGGCTTTTATGGGTGGGGTATGCACATCCAGACCCAACAACCACACCATGAACAATAAACTTCTTGTAAATCTACGGACTCCACGTGTTTTTGGAGGTTGCCACTGACAAAGCTTACAGCCTTGATGTGAAAGCCTCTGGGACTCTGCCACCTGCCCCCTTGCTCCCCCCCCCCCCCCGTCGCTGCAGTGCCAGCCGAGAACATGTGTGCGGTTTTTTCCCATAGGAGTTGAGGTAAGAGAATGCAAGGAACAAAAAAATGACGTGGCAAAGAGGCAGGAAAAGTCAAAGCAGGAAAATCCCATCGACTGGTGATTGGGTAAAGTTAATTTTGCAGTTGCTAATGGCAGTAGTTATGGGAGTCCAAGAAATAGAAACACAGCCAAGAAGTGGGAAAAAGAACATCTCCTTACTCAATTCCTTTTAACTGAATTTTAAAAAGGAACACCTTGCAATGCCACACACTTTGGAATTGGTACAGGTAAGTCTTTGGGGACTACACAGGCTAGTTCAGCTTTCACTATCTTTCTAGTATTTTAAATGTGTTCCTATAGAAAACAAGAAAAAGAGCAAGAGAGTGAGATTCTGGGTAGGAGCCTGAAGGTTTAAAAAGAGTTCTTGTTTTTTTTATTAATTACAATGAATTGGCTGTTCTAAGTCTGAAGGTCAGTATCCACTAAGACAGATTCCTTCATGCAAGCAATTGAATGAGATGTGTAAGGACTTTCAGCAATAGAAAACACATGATAAAAACAACGTAGTCTTTTAAAAATAACAAATGTATTGACTAAGTAATTGAGCACTGGTTTGGTTAAGGCTTTGCCTTCCAACTTCACGATGCTCTCATAGCTAAATTAACAAGTATAGATACCAAGCAAGTTTGTTGGTATCTAACAAAATGCTAGACTACCTTTAAATGATGTTGGTTACTGCATATCTTTTTAATCCCTATATTTTTTCATTTCTAACATCTTTCATTTGATTTCATCTTTCTATTGATTTTCTCATCTCAATTCTATAGTCTTTACTCACTCGTAAGTAACCAAAATATTTCAATTTCTCTGCATGTGTGAGAAGGAGGAGCAGTTCATTACATGTTTGCTGAATGAATAAATAAAAAATGTTCTGTGGGATAAAGCCTCCATGGCAAACTATATTGCCTAAAATAACATATTTTAGTAGAAAAAAAATGTATCTTAAATTTCCTTTCTCATCCCAGGACCTCGTTAAGTACCTCCAATATCAAACATGTAACTCCCTTGGAAATCTCCATCATAGCTGTTCTCTATTTCCTACAAATTTAAAGGAAAAAGACAATATTGCATTTGAACATGGCTATGTATATGTGTTTTCATTTGCCTGGGTTTCCATGTGTGTGCATATGCCTGTGTATGTGTGCACATGTGTGCGTATGTGTGTACATGTGTACGCATATGTGTGCCTGTGTGTGTGCATTTGTGTGTGTGTATGTGCTGCATAACCTCATAAACAATCAGAAAGAAGAAGCTGACAGGATAGAAGAAATTTTGTCAGGATAAAATAAACTTGTCCAAATAGTACTCTAAATCCTGACCCCTGATAGAGAAGCTGTTCTGCTCAAGGCTGAACCCAGAGCTTCCTAGTGTGAATCGGAAAGGAGATCCTCAAAAGCACCAGTACCAGTAGAAAGAATGAGTTGAGATCCCTTTTCATATAACACTTTATTAGATTCTCATGTCAGTTTTGTAAGGTGGGGTTCATCTTAACATTGCAGATGAAGTAAAAAGACCAAAGAGATGAAGCCGCTTGCCAAAGATCCTACAGACTGAATGACTAGCATGAAACCTGTGCCCCATCACTTTGTAGCCTATGTATAATCTCTGTGCCCAACTTGTTGAGTGGATAAACCAGCATTGTTCCCAATGGGATGCATAGATATTTTTATTTTTACTCTGGGAAATAGATGAAATAGATGTGAATATACCCTTTCTAGGGTGATAGTGCTGGCTCTCTGTTGCACAGTTAAAGTGTTCAGTGCCCCCCTCCTTGCTTTGCAAACCCCAGGTAAAGCTTCCTTTGCCCACACTTCACCTCTTGTTCTTCACAGCTCAGTACTAATCATGCCCATAATGCAGTGTAGAATTGCCAACCTCATCCTGATGATGTAGTTATTTCCAATTGGCACTTGGGAGCAGTGAGGATAGGAGGCATTACTCATAGCCAAGAGTACAGATGTTTCTAATTGCTTTCCATTACCAAGAATAACAGCTGTTTACATCTATCAGCAAATAATTCACAAGAGCTCCAGACTATTAAGATAACACACCCCACCTGGTCACCATCACAAGTTGTCAAGGCCAAGATAGAGGCTGCCAGAATCCCCTTCTGCATTTCTGTTCACCAACTGACAGCATGTGTCACCTTCAGATATCCTTATGCTACCCCACAAGCTCTGGCTTCTTGGTGGCCTGACACATCAAATGGACATATGGATTCTTCATGGCTTTGCAGTAAATGTTTTATGGTTATCTTGCAGCCAAGGGTAGCTGACATGGAGAAGCTAGGGAATTGCAAATAGCCTGATGGAAGAATTTCCACACTTATTTTTTTCTGTAGAAGAGGAAGAAGTGTTATTCTTACAGGAGATTGACAGCTGTGATGTGCTCAACTTCCTTTAATGTGCCAGCAAATTGCAGTAGGTGATAGATTGTGTAGCTCAATAGCATCCCAGGGACCTGGTCACGTGCTTGGGTACAATTCCCCCAAATGGACAGTGTTGACAGCTCAGTGAACTTTATCACATACTTTTATTGGCCACAGAAGGATACAGATATTCCAACACATCATAGATACTGGAGTCTAAAAAGTCCAGCAGCCTCTCCTGGTCAATGCAGCATTGATCCTCACAGCATGTTGGTTTTGGCCTCATTCAAAGTGGCTCAGGCAATTAGTCTCTACCATTTGTTTTCCCTGTGAAAACAGTTCCAGGGCCCAGTATAATTTAATACATTCTAGCATCTCTTAACATCTATGTTGACTTATAACATAGTTAAGCACATTTTTGCGTGTTTTATTTTTACTTGTATTCACTGTATATGTGTTATGTTACAAAATGACACTCTTATGCAGCTGTCTGTTGTACAATTAGCATCTTTCCCTCATGTTCCCCTCCCCTCTGTTCCCACTCCTGTTACCGCTCTTTGTTTCTCTAGAGAGTTTCCCACCCATATATGTATCTCACACACACACACACATATACACATATACATATGTGATTTTGTGTGTCTATATTAAATCCAGGAACTACACGTGAGAGAGAGAGAGAGAGAGAGAGAGAGAGAGAGAGAGAGAGAGAGACAAGCCATATGACATTTGTCCTTCTGATACTAGCTTAACTCGTTTCCTATGAGTATCTTTACTTGCATTCATTTTCCTACAAATGACTCAAATTCTTCTTTATGGCCAAAAAAACCTGGTTGTGTGTGTATAGTGTATTTGCTTTTTCCATTTGTCCCAGAACAGCCATTGCAAATAGTGCAACAAAAAATTTTGATATGCAAGGATCTGTATAGCACATTGACTTAGAGTTCCTTGAGTAAATGTCTAGGAGTGTTACAGCTAGGTCTTAGAGTAGATCTTTATAATTTTGTGAGGAATCTCCACAATAAATTGCATAGTGACTGGACTTATGTTTCACTTCGAGTGTATAAGGGTTCCTGTTTATCCACAGCGTTGTCAACATTTATTGTTAAATGTTTTCTTGATGGCTGCCATTCTGACTAGAGTGAGACAGAATCCCAACTTAATTTTAGTTTGCATTTCACGGAGGGTTAGTGAGGCTGAGGATTTGTGCACATGCTTATTGGTCATTTGTGTTTCCTCTTTTCAGAATTGTTCATTTTGTTAGCCCATTTCTTAATTGAGTTGCCTCCTTTCCCCCTTCCCCCTGCTTCTTCCTTTTCTTTTTCGGCAGTACTCAATTCATGCATTGGAATCACTCTACCCCTGAGTTAGGTCTAGCCTTTAATTGGGTTGTTTGAGTTCTTTAGCTGGGGCAGGTCCCCTGGCATACGCGTGATTATCACAGATCATCTCTACCATTTTTGTGTGAAAATGAGCATCTCAGCGTTACTTGGGGAAATGTTAATCTGATCTGGTTTCAACGGCAAGCAGAGTACAGATGTTGAATGTGCCGTGCTGACTCACTGCTTGTAGGCCCACCATTAAGCAGCAGCACAAGCTCCCGTAAGCTGTCAAGAAACCACGACATTGATTTTACAAAAGCAAACATAGTTCATGTGTATTTAAAATAAAAAACAAGAGTGTCTCCAGTTGTTCCTCAGCACAGTTCCACTCAGAAGTCAGGGACAATTTCCTGTGTGAGTTGAACTACGTTGAGAATCTTGCAAGTTAAAATGTCTGAGATGGTTTGTCATTTCTTTTGTACTTTTCCACTTGAAATTGGTCCTAATTACATGCAGAGCAATAAAATATAAACTCTGTACTAACCAATGCCTGACCTTAGAGGAATAAATAGCTTTTCCGGGGTAACTTGGACAGAGTCATAAAGCAGGGTAAGTTCTGGGCATCAGTCTCCTTGAAACTTGTTCATCTTCTGGTAATTCTTCTTCATTTCTTCTTACATATGAAAGCAATCTGACAGAGTGAAAGATAACTTTAATATAGGCTTTATAATGGTACACACTGTAAATGTCAGGATCTAGTACACTGTAACTTATTTCTTCTCCAACGTAGATGAAAGAAAACTAGCATTTATCTCAGAGAATGTTTTTTTATTTTTCATTTGGAAATGATTGTTAATTTAAAGAACTTTGAAAAACTTTGCCTGTCCTTCAGATTTTTCCTACCCAGATTTACCAAAACTCTGGACTTTCAAATATCCCATTGCTACTGTCCATGTTGAAATATCAGCAAATAAGCATACTCTTCATAAACATTACAAACTCGCTTTCACATGTGTTTTTAAAGGATGAAGGAAAACAGCCAATTATTAATGCAATTGCAAGTGGAATGACGCTAATACAGGACGGGTGAACACACTTGCTTTGGGCTGGCATGATATGGCATGCGAGTTGGCATGCAGTGTTAAGTGAACATACGGCAGGCAGAAGCTGCTGTTCCCTCTGAGGAAGCAGCAACGGAAACGTCAGCTCACATAGTATTGAAGACACACACCCTAAAGCTCCCCAGAGCTGTGAAGGCTGAGTGCATATGCCATTTCACAGCCATAGGACTGGGGGATAGCTCTATTGGGGTGTCACACCAACATTTGTGAGATCTGGAAGTCCATTTCTCCCAAAAGCAGAGGAAATACAACTAGAGGTTTACACCAAAGCCACTGGGTCTGTGCAGTATCAGGTAATATTTCATTCGATTTTAGTTACTGTGACAAAACACCCGAGACAGATAAACTTAAAAAAGAAAAGATTATTGACTCCTGATTTAGGAGGTTTTCATCCATGGTCACTTAACTCTATTATTTTATGTGCTTTAATGAGACAGATCGTAATACTGGGGAGCATGCTGTAGAACAGAGCTACAAAGCATTTGTCATACATATATATGATATATATATAATATATCATATACATCATACATATATATACATATATGTGTATGCATGCATATACATATATATATATATATATATATATATATATATATATATACACACACACACACACACACATGTCATATATCTGGAGAGAAAGAAATAGAAACAGAGAGGAAGAGACATAGAAACTGAGAGACAGAGACAGATCAAGCAAGCTCAGCCTTCAAGGACACACTCTCAGTGATCTATTTTTTCCTAGTAGGCTTCACTTCCTGAAGTTTTTACTTCCTCCAATAACCCAGAAAATTTGGAATCAATAAGTTAATCAATAGATGAGGTCTGAGCCCTTGTGATCTAGTTCCATCCCACACCTCTGATCATTGCTGTATCACTTTCAGTATGTGAGGGATATTTCAGATGCGAACCACAGCAGACCACAACACTTAGGAGTTTTATCATAAAGAAACTTCCTCCTGGGTAGACTTTAGCCACTCAAGGGCTTTAACTCTGTCTCCAAATAAGTGTGTGTGTACAACTGGAAGGTGAGTGATGCTTCTGGCTACTAAACCTCACAGTGAAGAGGATGGAAACATTCCAGGACTTGTTCAAACATTTAGCTTTAGGAAAATTCCACTTCTACAGTGTTCCATCCTGTATCTCCAAGCCTCTTGCCAAGGGCGATGCTCATAACTCTGAAGCTTTATCTGACTTTTACCCAAGTCTCTACTTCTGAGTTCATTCTGCTTTCTGTGGCAGGAAATGCATTTGGTAAGAGATGGTAGACCAATGTTTTTTGAACACTATTATTGTTTCTCTTAACTCTCTCTCAATCAAACTGTTCAATGAGCTGTACCAGGAGGAAGATCATGATAAAAGCCTTTCTTGCTATTTATATCTACTCAAAACATTTCTCTTCACTTAAAAATATCATATTCCAATATGTGACTGATTATTTACATTCAAAGGCCTTTATTAATAAAAATTGACTGGATTAAATATGCTTTTTATCTTTCAATGTATTTTTTACTTAAATGAACAGCTTTGATTTCATCATTTAGTCAAACAGTGACTTCGTAGGGAATAGAAGAGAGGTCTATGGGTCTGGTTGCAACTCCCACATAAGAGCTCCATGCACTATGGTGACTGGAAAAGCTCACCAAATGTCATCAACTGAATGAAGACATATACATTTTTTTCTCCTCCCTCCCAATCTTCCCACACACACACAACCCCAACTCCCACTGAAAGAATATCGACCTGGAGGTATGCTAAACTGTCAGGTTTTGTAAGAACTTTGCTTCTGGCAATTTACATTAGCCAACTACAGGGACCAGGACAGCAAACTACTAGACAGTATAGGACTTCTGCCACCTAAGTAGCCCAAACCTGGTTTCCATGTCTGAAAAGCTGGGTTTTGTAGGAAGCCGCAGCTTGTGCTGGCAGAATCTGCCATTGCAAGATGGCGCTGGCATCCGGTGTTCCTCCTAGTAAACAAGTAAACCACGCATGTGCCATGGTAAAAGCGCGCCAAAGTCACAGGCCATCCCAGGGCGTTTTGGCGCACAACGAGTAAGCAGCCAATCAGAGGTGAATACACCGCTCCAAGGGTATATAAGCAGTGCTTTTTCCGGGCCTGGGGTCTTCTTCCTCCATTTTGGTTTGGAATAAACGTTTGCTGCGGAAGGATTCTGGGGTGTTGCTGCGTGTTTTCCTTGCTGGCGAGGTGGGCGCGCGTCACAGCTGGTGCCAAGAACCCGGGAAATTCACCATCACCGGCGCTGTTTGAGAAGACCCTCCACTCGCGGAGTAGATCCAGAACCGCAGGACAAGGTAAAGCTCTGAGAGACATGTTTGGCCTTGATCTATTTCATCTCCCTCCCCAGGCGGCATTCGTTCTCTTCCTTCTGGTTTTGCGGGATGAGAAATGCCACTCGACTGTAGTGGCGGGCCCGGGAGTGCTAGACGGATTACAGGCCAGCAGGTCAGAAACAGAGGGAAAGAAGCACTTAAGAATTCAGAAAAAAAAAAGAAGCTCATAAAAAAGGCATGCCTAAGAAAATAGACCCCCCCAAGGACCCTCGATCCGCGGGGGTGAAAGATGAGGGAAAGGACGCCCTGGGTGAGTTAAAAACGAAGGAAAGAGAATCCCCCAAAAGAAAATCTCTTTATCCGGTAAAGGAGCCAGAGGTTTTGGGGCTTAGTGGCTCTGAGTCGGAGGAGCTAACTTCCTCTGAAGAGGAAAGAGCTGCTTCAGGTGGAAAGAGCAGGGTTAAAAGGAATTGGAAAACTAAGAAAAAAAAAACAGGGTACTGAGGTGTTTAAATAGCTGCCTGCTACATCTCCAATGAACGAGATGAAAAGTTACATCTTGAATATGAGAGAGAGAGAAAGGGTTTTAGAAATACAGGTGTCCTCTCTCTGAGCTGTGTCAGAAAAAAGAATGAAAAGGCTATTTCAGAGCTCTCCTAGGAAAAGAAAGAAATTCGGGAGACGTCCTGAATTTCTCTTTATTTAGCTCCTAGATGTCCTTCTTTGTTGTCTGTCCTTGGCGCGCCAATGTCCACGTGTTTGTGTTTGTCTTTTGTTTCATTGTCTAAATGTTCTGTGTTTGTTACATGTTCAAAAGAAAAGATCGTTAAAACTGCTTAATACAACCTTTGGGCTAGTTTAACTTTGTTTTAAAGGCAGTCTTAATTTACACAGCAGAGGCTGATAAGCTACGCTACACCTGTAGCTAAGAGTTGAGCTGAGCTGAAAAAGCCTTTTCAGGAATTGAAGTTGGCATAAGCTGCTTTTAAAAGAGACCAGTAGCTTTTTGGGTTTTATAAGGAAGCTAAGAGTTGTTTTGTCCTAGAAAAATCTCTGTGACAAGGTGCTTTTCTCTTGAAATTACAGCTAGAAAAAGCAACAAATTTTGCTTGGTCTAAAAATAAGATATGTAGCCATTTCATTTTGTTTCTAATTTGTTTTAAAAGTATAAAAATGTTCTACATGTCTTGGTTATAGACTATTGGCTTAAATTATTGGGCATGATTAGAAATTTACAACTTTGGTAACAGAAAGTTGGCGTAAAACTAACTCAAGGTTGGAGTCATTCAGAAACCAGGTGTATAAAAAGTAAGATTTTAAAACAGTATCTCTTCAATGAGATAGTAAAAGCTGCTTCACACACTCACATATAAGAATTGGCAGCATAACTTTGTAACCTAAAGGTAATCTACTTGGTCTTGATTTTAGAGAAAATAGCTTGTTTAAATTGGTTTTGCTTTTGCTTCTCAAAATTAATGGTTATACTCTAATGTTACAAAAGAAATTTAAAAATTTAGTTAAACTGCCAGTATTCCATTGGCTACAGTTGGCAGTTCAATTGTGAGTTTAGAATTCATGAATGCTCAGACAGGCACGTAGACTGGGATCTTAACATGCTTGTAGGAGAAGGTCAGTGTGATGTTAATCAGGTTGAACTGCCTACACAGCTCTCAGACCATACAAGCAAAGACAGACTTAGATACATTCGTCTTTGCGATGAAATTGCACCCTCATACAATCAGGGTCTGGCCATAGCTTACACAGAACCGTAGAGATAAAAGATGTTTTAAATGTGGAAATTTAGATAGTTTTTAAAGTGACTGTCCCAGGAACAGAGGCTTGAGCAACAGTCAGGTGACCAAGGTTACATGACAAACTTGTCCTTGGTGCAGGAAGGATAATCCTTGGGCCAGGCCTCAGGATATAGGCCAAGATTAAAAACATTTACATTTAAATTAAGGCTATACACAGAGTGGGTGAGGCAGGAGCTTGGATTTCAGACATTCCTTTTGTCCTGACCTGCCTCTAGAAGAGTGTTTTCTAGAATTTGTTTATTGCCTTGTTTGTTCCTTAGGGAGGTGTCAGCCTCAGACTCAAAAGAAATTCAAAACAGCTTATGGGCCAGGAGTTAGAGATAATGAAACTTTTTACCCTCAATTTTTTAAATCTGGACAGTCAAGGCCACACGGCTGCTGACCGTCACTGTTTAGAGCCTGACAGGCCAAAAGAGATGGTCAAATGGAAGGACATCTTGACCAGATAATGGAAAGGCCCGGATCCTATTTTAATAAAAGCCAGGGGAGCGGTTTGTGTTTTTCCGAAGGAAGAAGACAACCCGTTTTGGCTACCAAAGTGACTGACGCGACGACTCGAGATATTAGAAGATGACACCCAGGCGGACCCTCCAAACTCTGATGACAGCCCCGTGCTGATCCAAGGGATACAGGTTCCTAGTATATCGGGGGAACAATGATGGACCATATTATCTGCCTTTCCAAAACCCATACCAGTCAGACATAATGTAGCTAATCTGTCCAGGAAATTGTCTCAATATCTTGCAGGAAATTGGTCAGAAAACTTCGATGAGACACTCAAAAATTGAGAGCAGCTGTGGTGAACATCAACTCGACGCTCGTGGATCTATCCCTGACTGAGGGACTCTCCTCCTGGATCTCTTCAGCTTTCTTTTTCTTTTCTTTTTTTTTAAGTGGGTGGGAGTAGGCCTGTTTGGTACGCCCTATGTTGCGGATTAGTGTTCATGCTTTGGTTGGTTTGCAAACTCAGAGCTCAACAAAATCGTGACAAGGCTATTATTGCCCAGGCGCTTGTGGCCATAGAACTAGGGGCTTCCCCTGCAGTGTGGCTATCACTGCTTCGAAAATAAGTAGTCTCCCCCTCACTAGTGGTGGTGCTATGTTGGGCCGTCAGCCGTTGCACCCCAAAGGATTTGCCCATTGCACTGGGTCGGTGAGTAGTCTTGGCCTGGCTGGTCCTTGTCTGTGTAGCTGTGGTACCTGAATTTGAGGCAAACAGCCCTTGCACCCCTCGGAGATGACTCCATTGCACAGGGATGGGTGTTTGTATCTCTTTCTGTTTCCCTTAGCCCTTGCACCCAGAGGACTTGTTTCCATTGCACCTGGTAGGGTAAGGGAGACCGTCTTAAACTATTAGTCCTTGTACGCTTATTCCCCCAAGATGGAATTTGCTTGATCAGGCTTGAGTTTGAGTCATGATTGGTACCACGGTAGACAGGCCAAGGGCAGCTCCATCTTTACAGATTCCTCAGCCACTGCACCCCAAGGGCTTTTGGTAAAGACACCCTATGAAGCCTCAAACATATCTGTACACAGTCCCTGCCCACTAAGGTGTTCGTTCCACGGATAGTAGGTCTGGTAAGTCAATGACGGAGTGGACGGATAAGCCTCGGCCACCTAAGACAGGGCAGGCCCGGGTGGGGAGGCTGACCCAGTGACGGGTAAGAGTTTGAGCACTGCCCTCCAAAGAGACTCAGACCCGCCGTGAGACCCCCAAATATGGGAGTTACGAAACCTTCCCAGGGATCTCAACTACCACCCTCTGTAATAAAACAAAAAAGGGGGAGATGTAGGAAGCCGCAGCTTGTGCTGGCAGAATCCGCCATTGCAAGATGGCGCTGGCATCCAGTGTTCCTCCTAGTAAACAAGTAAACCACGCATGTGCCATGGTAAAAGTGCACCAAAGTCACAGCCCATCCCAGGGCGTTTTGGCGCACAATGAGTAAGCAGCCAATCAGAGGTGAATACACCGCTCCAAGGGTATATAAGCAGTGCTTTTTCCGGGCCTGGGGTCTTCTTCCTCCATTTTCATTTTGGAATAAACGTTTGCTGCGGAAGGATCCTGGTGTGTTGCCGCGTGTTTTCCTTGCTGGCGAGGTGGGCGCGCATCACAGGGTTTCTTTTGTCTCTCTCTGGGAAATTCTGTATGTGTTATCTATCTGTCTGTCTATCTATCTATCTATCTATCTATCTATCTATTTTTGTGGTTGATATCATTAGTGAATGGCTCCATCTGATTTGATGTTATTTTCAGAGGTGAGGAAGAACCCAATCATCAGGCATACCAGGATGCCTTTAGAATGAAAACTATCCATGCTGTATGTAGTGCCTAACCTGCCCTCCATAGAGGGTTCACCTCTGCAAATACTCACCACAGTAGACACCATCACGAAATGGCAAGTGAACAGGGCTTGGCAGAGACCCTGAACATCTCATGCTCTGTTAAAGCCCTGAATTCCCCTCCAATGATGCTATAAGGAAGTGAGTAGGTGAGAGCAGATGGGTAGGAGAGAGGGGCATCTAAGTTTTATGGATAAATTGGAAGGGAAAGCCAGGGATGTGAGTGAACTGGCCTGCAGAGTGCCTAGCTGGCAAATGGACGAAACACACACCTGTCAAACACCAAAGAACAAAGAAGGCTTTGAAAGGGATTTCAAACATAATTCTGAAGAAGAGAAATAACCCGTGACCCATCAAATAGAAACCCAAAGTTGTGAGATGGGAAAGGTGACTGCCTAGACTCCTTTAGGACAGATCAAGGACAAGGGATATTTGTTATTATTTGTTTCATGCAAACTCATGTTTCACACACATCTCTAACTCTAAAACATCACACTGTGCTCCTTGACGCCTGTGGGATTTCTCTGCTGTCAAGCTTAGCAACTTCTTCCTTCCTAACTTTCAGTGAGCATTCTAGCTCTTCCTTGTGTCCAGCAATATAAATGGAATTGTACTTATAGTGAGTTGATTATTCAGCTTTCTCCAAGATCACATTATGATTGTTTAAAGCCTATGAATCGTGAAATTTCTCATCATACAAACTGTAATTTCAAAAAGTTGTAGGCTCCCCTTAGATGCACACAGTTCTTTCCAAAGTGGCCATAATTAGCAGATCTTTGAAAATTTGTAGAGAATGGATAGTCTCGTGTATAAACACTAGATGATGGATAGATACATGGCCTTCTGAACTTCAGCATCTTATGTGTGTTATTATTAAGTCATTTCTCCAAAGGAGCACAGTATATAGAATTTTTAGTGTTTTTAATGGATTGTTTTACAGAGACAATCTAATAGACCAGCATTTAACACAAAACCTTCCATGGTGCTGTTCTGCAGAGTTCTGTACACATGCAAGCCATTTCTCTTCAACCCAAAGGACTTAAAATGGCACAGACACAACTACACTGCAGAGAGCTACCTCACTTTCCCACAGTCCCCAAATCCTAGGCAGACTCCTCAGTGATTATTTACTTTTGGTCAGTCCACATGTGACTTTTGGCTTAGGCTCAGGGCCACTGTACCCCTATTCTATTCCTGCTCTTCCTTTCAAGTCATTAGTGAAAATTAATGTGATAATCACGACTTTCGGATCCTTAGACACTATTATTTACATAGTTTATTTAGTAAATATGATGTCGGTACATCATGACTTTCAGAATATATGCAATGTTTCCTCAGAGGTGTTTTAGAGGTCATCTGGACTCGGACTCAACCAAACCAGCATCTGAAATATAGAGGAGAGGGCTGTCTGGTTTCCTGGTGTCCAGTCAGACTAAAATTAAGAGCCAATCTTTGCCAAAGTTATTAACAAGAGACAACATTTAAAAGTTATAACTAAGCAATTTGTGTAGCTCTTGTGTCATTTATTTTAGCCCTTTCAAAAGATACTAGTCAAAACTGTGTCTATTTGCTTACCACTCTGAAAGCCTACTAACACAATTTTAAAATGTGATATATACCCCAAAGGCCCAAGCACATCTAGTGATGACTTTATAGCACTACAGAAGCAATATTTGGAACAGACTTTCTTACAGGGAAGAATTGGAGTGAGTCAGTTAAATATTTATAAATTGTGTGTGTCTATGTGTGAGTGTGGTGTGTGTGTATGTGTGTGTTGTGTGTATGTGTATCTATGAGTATGTGTGGTGTGTGTGTATATGTGTGTGTGGTGTGTGAATGTATGTGTATCTATGTGTGTGCATATGTGTGTGTGGTATGTGTTTATGTGTATGTGGTGTGTGTATGTATGTGTGTATGTGTGTCTATGTGTGTGTCAATATACCTATGTGCTATGTGGTATGTGTGTGTGTGGTATGTATATGTATGTATGTGAGTATATGTGTGAGTATGTGTATAGGTGTATGTGCAATCTGCAAGAAAAGTTAGAAGACA
Organism: Grammomys surdaster; assembly: GCF_004785775.1. Lineage (NCBI taxonomy): Eukaryota > Metazoa > Chordata > Mammalia > Rodentia > Muridae > Grammomys > Grammomys surdaster. Next base: position 7,247,588 of record NW_021604678.1, read on the forward strand.
ACAATATTTATTATATCTAGTAACCTCATGTGAAGATGCTCTCAGAATATGTCTTCTAGGAAATACAGAGAACCATACTGAGAACCCAATGTAGGAGTAGGTGAACACATAGAACCAGCCTACACATAAGGCACTTTTGACTTGAGATCTTATAATTCGTCAAACAGGGGGGATCCAGTTCCCTGGGCAAGCTTCCTTTTCCTATTTCTTCTTTGCACAGTACTACCCAACAAACCACAACCAACAACAACCTTCAGCAACCAACCAACCATGCACCCTGCCTCACTGCCTCTCGGGGCCCTAGCATTTATACACCTTCTGAACAGTCCCCAGAATTCCAAATATCACACAATTGTAGAAACTCTCTCCCGCTGGCAAAATCATGCACCTGCCCGAGCACGAAGCAAACCATAGCTTCTGTGGACAATATGAACCAGCCCCAGGTCCCACCCCGGGATTAAGATGAAAATATATTCTTATAATATTTCTGTGTTTCTAAAAGAAACTCAAAACTCTAATGTTGTCACTACATAAATATGTACGAGTAGTAGACACAGTCACACGGCCCTCTCATGCACGCTCACCACTGCCTGTCCCAGCAGCCTGATTTCTAACAACACAGACTGGTGCCAGCTTGTTCTCTATTTCATCTAGACATAGCCATGTGCTATTTTGTGAGACTCTTCCGTGTTAGTGTGTGTAATTACAGTTCATTACCATGTATGTAACGTCTCCCTGTGTGGCTACAGCATACTGATTCACTTATTCTGTGGTTGAGGATCTATTACGATAAAATTCTGTAGATTGTTCATGGGTTTCGTGCATTGTAAAACTGTAATACTCTTGCAAACACAATTTCATGTCTCTGAGTAAAAACATATCTGCATTTCAGGTGACTAATTGCAGTGACAGGTCAGTGTGTGTGTGTGTGTGTGTGTGTGTGTGTGTGTGTGTGTGTAGTTAAGCTTCATTTGGCTTTGGCAAACAAATATAAAATAGCTTTTCTCATTTTTCTAATGGATTTCTTGTTTTCAAAAATTTTTTTGAAATATTATCCACAGTGGATATGTGCTTTGATGTGATTTGATCTCACCTGTTTTGTCTTTTTTACTCTCTTAAAATATCATTCAGAGAACAATAGTACTGTATTAATCAGGATTTTCTGAAGGAACAAAACTTACAGAAAAAAAATATATATGTATATATATGCATATATACATATATACATTTATTAGATTAGCTTAAAGAATGTGGTCCAATTAGTCCAACGGGAGCTATCTCATGACAGAAAACGCTGAGAATCTGGTAATTGATTGTTCAGTCTCCAAGACTGGATGCTTGCAGACTCAATCTGGTGCTGGAGTCCCAGAGAGTGGCTGGTCATTTGTCTGTATTGGAATCCTGAAGAACATGGATTTAGTACCAGCAGCAACAGGACTGATGAACTGGGCAGAAAGAGTTAGGGCAAGCTGGCAAAAAGCAAAAACGCTTTCTTTTATGTCCTTTTATTTGGACAGCCATTGGAGGATGTGACCCAGATTTAGGGTGGAGCTTCCTGCATCAAATATTCTGATTAAGAAAATCTCTCCGAGGAGTGCCTAGCAGCTTGGGTTTTAGTTGATTTCAAATGTAGTCAAGTTGGCAACCAAATTTAGCCATCAGAACTATTTAACTTTTATATAGTCTATGCATTTTAAAAGCTTTTCTTGAGGGAATCCTTTCTCATTGTTGGTAAAGATGTAAATTGGCAAAGCCATTATGGAAAAATGTGTGGAGGCTCCACAAAAAATGTGAAAATTTAAAAATAGAGGTTCCATATGATATAGCAATTCCACTTTGAAGAATATATCTAAAAGATTTAAGAATATTGTCTTACAGCAGTAACTGTGTTCCTGCACTCTCTGTGGTGTCCATCATTTAAATCGAAAATTAAATCCAGCAAGTGGATGAAAAAGCAGATATTTCAAACACACGATACACACATTCATACATACATGGACACACACACATGCATATAGACACTCACACACATGCATACACATATGCACATACATGTACACACACATGGATACACATATGCATGTACACATATACACACATATGCACACACACTCACACAAGCATACACACATGCACACACACATGCATACCACATGTACATAAACATACACACATATGGGTACACATACATGTTCACACATACACACACACACACTACTCAACCTTGAAAGAAGGAAATTCTGTCATTTGCAACATGTTGATAAATCATAGAAGACCCTGTGTTAAATGAAACAATCTAAATTTAAAAAAAAATCATAGGATCTCACTTGGATGAAGAATCTAGTAAGATAAAACTCATTTAAAAAATGGGGCAGGGGTCTGCCAGAGACTTATAGATAGGGGAAATGAGGACAATATCAAACCTGACGCACACTGTGAAGCTTTGCTAATAATGCATGCATCAACTTTACTAACAGAGCAGCTCTTAACACAGAAAAGTGACCATGCGTGTTAATCACTGTGACAATGCACCTTTTAGCTGAAGTTTATTTTAGCTCATAGTTTCTTAGGTCTCATGCATGGTTGGTTGGCCCTGTGTTTTCAGGGCCCATGGCAAGGTATATTGTGGTAGAAGGGTAGGATAGAGGAAACTACTCACTGGGTAACTAGGAAGCAAAGAGGAGAGCCATAGCTACCAGCATGTTCTTCCCGGGTAGTTCCAAAAGACTCCTTCCTTCTGCTAGGAAGCAAATGGTGCCTAAATACTCCAGTACTCCCTGGTAAGTACACAGGCTGGTGATCAAGCCTTTAACAGAGAGGACTTTGGGGATATTTATGATCCAGTCCACAGCATGATGTGAAGATGGATATGTCAATCAGCTTGATTTGATGCAGTCATTCCACAATGTACTAATAGATCAAAACACCTAGTTGTATATTTTGAATCTATGCAGATTGTATTTGTATATAAATGTGAAAAAGAATGTCCTTTCAGAATGATCTGGAGCCCTGAAGGAGATAGGGATTCCACAGGAAGACAAACAGAGTCAAATAATCTGGACCCTTGGGAGCTCTCAGAGATTGAACCACTAAATGAAGAGCATTCACAATCTGGGCCAAGGCCCCTAGCACATGTGTAGAAAATATGTAACTTGGTCTTCATGCAGGTCCTCCAGCAACTGAGCGAGAGCTGTCCCTAAAGCTGTTGCTAGTCTGTGAAATTTGTTCTCCTGGCCAGCTTGCCTTGCCTGGACACAGTGGGAGAGGATGTGCCTAGCCCTGCAAGGACTTGATGGGCCAGGATTGGGGGATACCCAGTGGCCAGACCTCTACCCTCTCAGAGGAAAAGAGGGGGGTGGGACTGTGTGAGTGGGAAAAACGGGGTGGGGGTGGACAGCGACCAGGATGTAAAGCGAATAAATAAATTAATTAGTAGGGGAAAAATCAATGCCCTTTAAACCTACCACTAAATCTGGAGGCCTGAGATATTTAGTTTTCCAGATCAGTGTAGTACCAGTTTTAGTTATAGCTTTCTCTCTCTCTCTCTCTCTCTCTCTCTCTCTCTCTCTCTCTCTCTCTCTCT
>NW_021604678.1:7251180-7320635 GCF_004785775.1 Grammomys surdaster
TCTCTCTCTCTCTCTCTCTCTCTCTCTCTCTCTCTCTCTCTCTCTCTGTGTGTGTGTGTGTGTGTGTGTGTGTGTGTTTCTTGTCTTCCTATTAGGCATACAAATCAAAATGACTTCCCAAACCTCATGGAGTGTAATATTCTCCTTTCTCTCTTGTAATTCATGTTGACTTTACCTTCAGGCTGAACCCACCCAGCAGAAGGTGTAAAGGTTAGGTCTGTTTCAGCTGATTGTACCCCCAGACTCAAAGGTAATGGTCTGGTTTGTTTCTACTAGAAGACTAGAAATGCCATCTTCCCCTTGGCCTTAGCAGATGGCAGGAGATGCGTGTGAGCCAGCATTCTTGAGTGTGTGTAAAAGCTTGCAGTGTTAAGAATGCAGGGAACCTGGACAGAGGAAGCAAATGACATCATCTACTTTACTCCGATACAGAGTTCTCACTCTGTCAATGGCTTTGTTTGTTTTGTTGTTGTTTTGTTTGTTTGTTTGAGAGAAGTCCTCTTTATCATATAGCTCTGGCTGTCCTGGAACTCCCTATGTACATCAGGCTGGCCTCGATCTCTCAGAAGATCTCAGGAAACCTCTGCTTCCTGTTTCCTGGGATTAAAGGTTTGCATCATCAAGCCAGGCTTCTTTATGTGTTTTTGTGAGCTGGGCACAGTGGTGCACACCTATAATCCCAACACATGGGAGGATGAGCCAAGAGGATCTCAAGTTTAGAGGCTAGGATCCTCTCTCAAAATTGTGTGTGTGTGTGTGTGTGTGTGTGTGTGTGTGTGTACACATACATAAACATAAGCACACAAGACATAAACACACAAGTATATAACTGGGAATTTACTTCCTATGAGGTTCTTTGACGGTTATATGTAAAATTATTTGTAAAGTTTTCCAATAACTATTTACCTAATATGAATACAGACTTTCTCAACCCAGGATAACTCTAGTTTCTTATCTGACTTATATACCTCTTGGAATTTTTGCTGAGACCAAGTGATAAAGGACCTGGAAATGCTATCCAAAGAGTTAGGCAGGTCCAGTATTGGTGTTTACTATGATACCATGACTAGTCAAACTCAGCACCACACAGACAATGATTAACATCTTTAGTGCACTTTATTTACTTTTAAGCATCATAGCAATAGGTAGTCATGTGAATGCAGTTGAAACAATGCATATAAAATGCCTAGCATGGAAGTTGGCTAAAGTAGTTTCAAAGTCAATTATTATGTTTTATAACTATGCCAGAAATATAACCAAACAAGAAGATGGAGTAAAAAAATCACTGATTCAAGTAATAGCATTATTTTGCAAGGAAAGAACCAATTACATCTTTGTGTCTACAATATATAATTTTGTTTTACTACTATTCACATTTATTACTTCTTTTCTATCTCTTTCCAGTGTTTTCTCCCCACAACTTAAAACCAAATATTATGTACAAAATATTTTAAAATTCTAAAATTTGTACTTTTAGATATTATGAAATGAATGGAGTTTTAACATATAAGACTCTCAAATTGTATCCAAATATTACTTTTTGTTTGTTTTCTTTTTATTTATTTTTATTGGATATTTTATTTACATTTCAGATGTTATCCTCTTATCCCATTCCCCCACAAACACCCAGGAACCCACTAGCCCATCGCCCCTCCTCCAGCTTCTCTGAGTATGTGCCCCTACCTACCCCCCAAATATTACTTTTTAAGAACCCCAGGGACTTGAAAGTAGCTTTATAAGCTTTTTCTCCATGCCTAAGCTTAACTTATGTAAAATGATAACCAACATACTATCAAAATTAAGTGAGAAAAAGTTTATAAAACAATTGCAATGCTTTCACAGAATAGCCTCTATTCAAATGTCAACTAATGTATACATAGTATATATGTGCCTATATATATGCATCAATATTGTTTCTTCTGAGAAAATATCAACATTTTAAAAGTTTTCTTTAAATGTTCATAAATAAGATATTATACATATCACCCATAAATTATTTCACTTAATAAAAATGTATTAAACTCAGTATGTTTCGACACTGTGCTATCCTTTAAGGAGCAGCAGATACAAAGATGGGTACTGATACTGTGATAATGGATATGCTTTTAAAATGACGTATGCTGGTCTGCTGGTCTTGGGAACTTCTTATTTTAGTTTTTACTTTTAGCTCTAAGGATAATTTACAAATTTACAATGAGAATGTACCTGTCATGCTACACTGGAACAATTTTGTTTGCTCTGAGGACACAAAAGGAGCTAAAAATTTTTATGCATATATATATATATATATATATATATATATATATATATATATATGTTGCAAAGTACCAGATTTTTTTTGTGTGATGAACGTAAGATAGATAAGCAGAAATGCACGTGTCTTGAAAGATGTCTGTAAAATCTACAATGATTAATCTTTCTGGAGTGAGTCAGCTGAGGTGGATCTGCATGAGCCATTCATCAGACACCACCCATCCATCACACAGAGCCTGTCACACAGCACATAGGGCCTGCCATTCCTGCCTCAGGCCTGGATTCCTGGGATTCTATTCTCTCTAAGGCAGAGCTAGCCTGGGGAAGTTATTTATATTTGTCTGAAAAGGAAGAATATGGAACTATTCATACTCAATGCTATTGATTCTACTGAAGAGGTCAACAAAAACTACACTGCACTTTGACACATAGTTCATCTATTTTGGAGAGTGGAAGTCTGGCAGTGCCCTCAATTCACACTGAAAGTCTGTACACTGTGCTTGCTGCTGCATGCATATCATTAATACCTTTCATTAAAAAAAGAACCTGGGCCACTTCCCTTCCGCCCCTGCCTAGTCCTTTGGGCTGGGGCAGACACAGAGTTGGTCTGCTCCTGTCCTGTGGAGATACTGAAACCTGAGTCATCCTAGAGGAGCCACTGCACTCAGAGCAGCAGACACCAAGTTGGTTTTCACTTGGGAGATATCATATCCTGAGCCATCCTAGAGGATCCACTGCACCCAGAGCAGAAGGATTTCTAGATCCAAGAGGTGGCCTGAGTCCCAGGAGTTCTTCCACCCAGGAGATTAGGATCATAAGACCACAGAGACATCTGGACTCTGAGGAGCTCTGCAACAAGCAAGATAACTGGAAATACAGACTCCAGTCTTACACAGTGAGGGCAGGTAACACTAGAGTTAACCAGATGGCGAAAGGCAAGCACAAGAACATAAACAACAGAAACCAAAGTTTCTTGGCATCATAAGTACCAAGTTCTCCCAATATAGCAAGCCCTGGACACCCCATCACACCTGGAAAGCAGGATTCAGAATTAAAACACTTCTCATGATGATGATAGAGGATTATAAGAAGGACATAAGTAACTCCCTTAAAGAAATACAGGAGAGTACAAGTAAACAGGTAGAAGCCCTTAAAGAGGAATCACAGAAATCCCTTAAAGAAATGCAAGAAAACACAAAGAAGGAATTAAACAAAAACATTCAGGATCTGAAAATGGAAATAGAAACAACAAAAAAATCTCAAAGGGAGACAACCATGGAGATAGAAAACCTAAGAAAGAGATCAGGAGTCATAGACGCAAGCATCACCAACCGAATACAAGAGATAGAAGAGAGAATCTCAAATGCAGAAGATTCGGTAGAAAATAATGACACAATTGTCAAAGAAAATGCAGAATGCAAAAAACTCCTAACACAAAACATCCAGGAAATCCAGGACACAATGAGAAGACCAAACCTAAGGATAATAGGTATAGATGAGAATGAAGATTCCCAACTTAAAGGGCCAGTAAATATCTTCAACAAAATTATTGAGGAAAACTTCCCTAACCTAAAGAACAAGATGCCCATAAACATACAAGAAGCCTACAGAACACCAAATAGACTAGACCAGAAAAGAAATACCTCCTGTCACATAATAATCAAAACATCAGATGCACAAAACAAAGAAAAAATACTAAAAGCAGTAAGGGAAAAAGGTCAAGTAACATATAAAGGCAGACCTATAAGAATTACACCAGACTTCTCACCAGAGACTATAAATGCCAGAAGAGCCTGGACTGACATCATACAGACCCTAAGAGAACACAATTGCCAGCCAAGATTACTATACCCAGCAAAACTCTCAATCACTATAGATGGTGAAACCAAGATATTCCATGACAAAACCAAATTTGCACAGTATTTTCCCACAAACCCAGCACTTCAAAGGATAATTGATGGAAAATGCCAACACAAGGAGGGAAACTACAACCTAGAAAAAGCAAGGAAGTAATCTTCCAACAACCCAAAAAGAAGATAGCTATACAAACATAACTCTACCTCTAATAACAAAAATAACAGGAAGCCACAATCATTTTTCCTTAATATCTCTTAACATCAATGGTCTCAATTCCCCAATAAAAAGACGCAGACTATCAGACTGGATACACAAACAAGACCCAGAATTTTGCTGCATACAAGAAACGGACCTCAGTGACAAAGACAGACGCTACCTCAGAATAAAAGGGTGGAAAACAATTTTCCAAGCCAATGGTCCCAAGAAACAAGCTGGAGTAGCCATTCTAATATCAAATAAAATCAACTTTCATCCAAAATTAATCAAAAAAGATAAAGAAGGACACTTCATACTCATCAAAGGAAAAATCTACCAAAGTGAACTCTCAATTCTGAGCATCTATGCTCCAAATGCAAGGGCACCTACAAACATAAAACAAACTTTACTAAAGCTCAAAACACACATTATACCTCACACAATAATAGTGGGGGATTTCAACACCCCACTCTCAGCAATGGACAGATCATGGAAACAGAAACTAAACTGAGACACTTTGACATTAACAGAAGTTATGAACCAAATGGACTTAACAGACATCTATAGAACATTTCATCCTAAAACAAAAGAATATACCTTTTTCTCAGCACCTCATGGTACCTTCTCCAAAATAGACCATATAATTGGTCACAAAACAGGCCTCTACAGATACAAAAAGATTGAAATAATCCCTTGTATCTCATCAGATCACTACGGACTAAGACTTGTCTTTAATAATGACAAAACCAATGGAAAACCCACGTGCATATGGAAACTGAACAACTCTCTACTCAATGATGACTTGGTCAAGGAAGAAATAAAGAAAGAAATTAAAGAAATTTTAGAATTCAATGAAAATGAGGACACATCATACCAAAACTTGTGGGAATCCATGAAGGCAGTGCTAAGAGGAAAACTCATAGCTCTAAGTGCCTACAAAAAGAAACTGGAAAGAGCACACACTAACAACTTGACTGCACAACTAAAAGCTCTAGAACAAAAAGAAGCAAATACACCCAGGAGGAGTAGAAGGCAGGAAATAATCAAACTCAGGGCTGAAATCAACCAAATAGAAACAGAAAGAACAACGCAAAATATCAACAAAACCAGGAGCTGGTTCTTTGAGAAAATCAACAAGATACATAAACCGTTAGCCAGATTAACCAGAGGGCACAGAGACAATATCCAAATTAATCAAATCAGAACTGAAAAGGGAGACATAACAACAGAAAGTGAAGAAATTCAAAAAATCATCAGATCCTACTACAAAGGCCTATACTCAACAAAACTGGAAAACCTGGATGAAATGGACAATTTCCTAGACAGATACCAGGTACCAAAGTTAAACCAGGAGCAGATAAACCATCTAAATAGTCCCATAACCCCTAAGGAAATAGCAGCAGTCATTAAAAGTCTCCCCACTGAAAAAAGCCAAGGACCAGATGGTTTTAGTGCTGAATTCTATCAGACCTTCAAGGAAGACCTAATACCAATTCTCTTCAAACTGTTCCACAAAATAGAAAGAGAAGGAACACTACCCAATTCGTTCTATGAAGCTACAATTACACTCATACCCAAACCCCACAAAGACCCGACAAAGAAAGAGAACTTCAGACCAATCTCCCTTATGAACAGCGATGCAAAAATACTCAATAAAATTCTAGCAAACCGAATCCAAGAACACATCAAAACAATCATCCATCATGATCAAATATGTTTTATCCCAGGAATGCAGGGATGGTTCAATATTCGGAAATCCATCAATGTAATCCACTATATAAACAAACTCAAAGAAAAAAAAACACATGATCATCTCACTAGATGCTGAGAAAGCATTTGAAAAAAATTCAACATCCCTTCATGATAAAAGTCTTGGAAAGATCAGGAATTCAAGGCCCCTACCTAAACATAGTAAAAGCAATTTACAGCAAACCAGTAGCCAACATCAAGCTAAATGGAGAGAAACTTGAAGCAATCCCACTAAGATCAGGGACTAGACAAGGCTGCCCACTCTCCCCCTACCTATTCAATATAGTGCTGGAAGTCCTAGCCAGAGCAATTAGACAACAAAAAGAAGTCAAAGGGATACAAATAGGAAAGGAAGAAGTCAAAATATCACTATTTGCAGATGATATGATGGTATACTTAAGTGACCCCCAAACTTCCACAAGAGAACTCCTAAACCTGATAAACAACTTCAGCAAAGTGGCTGGTTATAAAATCAACTCAAACAAATCAGTAGCCTTTATCTACATGAAAGATAAACAGACTGAAAAAGAAATTAGGGAAATGACACCCTTCACAATAGTTGCAAATAATATAAAATACCTTGGTGTGAATCTAACCAAGCAAGTGAATGACCTGTACAAGAAGAACTTCAAGTCTCTGAAGAAAGAAAGCGAAGAAGATCTCAGAAGATGGAAAGATGTCCCATGCTCATGGATTGGCAGGATTAATATAATAAAAATGGCCACCTTGCCAAAAGCAATCTACAGATTCAATGCAATCCCCATTAAAATCCCAACTCAATTCTTCACAGAGTTAGAAAAGGAAATTCTCAAATTCATATAGAATAACAAAAAACCCAGGATAGCGAAAACTATTCTCAACAATAAAGAACTTCTGGAGGAATCACCATCCCTGACCTCAAGCTGTACTAAGAGCAATAGTGATAAAAACTACCTGGTATTGGTACAGAGACAGGCAGGAAGATCAGTGGAATAGAATTGAAGACCCAGAAATGAACCCACACTCCTATGGTCATTTGATCTTTGACAAAGGAGCTAAAACTGTCCAGTGGCAAAAGGACAGCATTTTCAACAAATGGTGCTGGTTCAACTGGAGGACAACATGTAGAAGAATGAAAATTGATCCATTCTTATCTCCTTGTACAAAGCTCAAGTCTAAGTGGATAAAGGACCTCCACATAAAACCAGATACACTGAAACTAATAGAAGAGAAGGTGGGGAAGAGCCTTGAATACTTGGGCACAGGGGAAAAGTTCCTGAACAGAACACCAATGGCATATGCTCTGAGATCAAGAATTGACAAATGGGACTTCATAAAATTGCAAAGTTTCTGTAAGGCAAAGGACACTGTCAATAGGACAAAACGACAACCAACAAATTGGGAAAAGATCTTTACCAATCCTACATCTGATAGAGGGCTAATATCCAATATATACAAAGAACTCAAGAAATTAGACTCCAGACAACCAAATAACCCTATTAAAAATGGGGTATAGAGCTTAACAAAGAATTTTCAACGGAAGAAACTTGAATGGCCAAGAAGCACCTAAAGAAATGTTCAGTATCCTTAGTTGTCAGGGAAATGCAAATCAAAACAACCCTGAGATTCCATCTCACACCAGTCAGAATGGCTAAGATTAAAAACTCAGGTGATAGTAGATGCTGGCGAGGGTGTGGAGAAAGAGGAACACTCCGCCATTGTTGGTGGGACTGCAAGATGGTGCAACCACTTTGGAAATCAGTCTGGCGGTTCCTCAGAAAATTGGATATGGCATTACCTGAGGATCCAGCTATACCACTCCTAGGCATATACTCAGAAGATGCTCGAACATATAACAAGGACATATGCTCAACTTTGTTCATAGCAGCCTTATTTATAATAGCCAGGAGCTGGAAAGAACCCAGATGTCCTTCAACTGAGGAATGCATTCAAAAAATGTGGTATATTTACACAATGAAATATTACTCAACTATTAAAAACAATGAATTCGAGAGGTTCCTAGGTAAATGGATGGAACTAGAAATTATCATCCTGAGTGAATTAAGCCAGTCACAAAAGAACACACATGGTATTCACTCACTGATTATTGGATATTAGCCCAGAACCTTGAAATGCCCAAGATGCAACTCACAGGCCACATGAAGCTCATAAAGAAGGAAGACCAAGTGGGGGTGATTCGGTCCTTCTTAGAAGGAGCAACAAAATACTCAAGGGAGCAAATATGGAGACAAAGTGAGAGACAGAAACTGAAGGATGGGCCATCTGAAGACCTTTCCACCTGAGTATCCATCCCATGTGCAATCACCAAAGGTAGATGCTGATATGGAAGTCAGGAAGTGCATGCTGATAAGAGCCTGATATGGATGTCTCCTCAGAGGCCTTCAAGAGTCTGACATATTCAGAGGCAGATGCTCACAACTAGCCATTGAACTGATAATGGGGTTCTCAATGGAGGAGTTAGAGTGAGGACTGAAGGAGCTGAAAGGGTTTGTGACCCTATGAGGAGAGCAACAATACCAACCAACCACAGCTCCCAGGGTCTAAACCACCAGCCTGGGAGCACTTAGGGAGGGATCCAGGGCTTCAGCTGAACATGTAAGAGTGTAGGGCCCTGCTGGGCATAGGTGGGAGAAGAGATCCTTGACCTCATGAAGGCTGGACGCCCCAGGGGGTGGGAATTTTGAGGGTGGGGAAGTGGGAGTGGGGGGGTATGTATCGGTTACAACCACAGAGACGAAGGAGGAGGGGTAAGGGGATAGAAGGTTCCTGGGTGGGTGGGGGATGGGGTAAGGGGACAACATATGAAATGTAAATAAAACATCCAATAAAAAAAATTAAAAAAAGAGAACCTGGCACCCCTACACCTACTGGAGCATATTTACCAATCCCTATTCTTAAAATTGTTTGCACATTCCTCATTTCTTCTAAAGTATTCTGTAGTCAGACATTCACTAGTCTCCAAAATCACACATATGAGAATGACAATGGCTTAATTCTTGCCATTCTGAACAAGCAAACTCTGTAATGTTCCTCTGTAAGAAAAACCGAAAGATTCTCCTCCTACTTTATAGCTATTCTCTCCAACTGGTTCTTAAGGGTCAGATGTTGACTTGCCTCAGAACTCAGCTTTTCTTAATTCTTCTACCCCAGATAATCTCTTCCTGGCCAGTGACTTTATAAGTATCATCATAGCAATGGATGCCACAACATATAACCCGGACTGATGTCTCCCAAATTCCACATACTTGTATCCAGCTGCCTATTCAATGACTCCCTTTGACGGAATAAGATACATTCAAGTTTTATATATCGAAATCAAACTCTTGATCTGTCTCTGGTCCAATATGACTATAAGGTCACTGTAACGCATGCCTATAATCTTGGGAGGCAAAGGCAGAAGATCACAGTAATTTAAAAGCAGCCTGGGCTACATAGAGTTCTGCATCAACTAGGGCTACATGCAAATATATATATGTATATTTGTTGGGAGCCGACACCTAGCAGAAAGCGGCTATCATCTTTACAGCCATCTCGAACCTTATACCCTGACAAGAGACTTGTTTTTCAACAGCACACAACAGCTGAGCACACTCTGATAAACATCTTGTTTTTCTCACATATCTTGTTTTGCTGTTTAGTGCCACCAGCTCCAAGGCACACGTGGTCTCCACACTCCTAGGTGTACGTGGTCTCCTCACTGCTAGCTAGGTGCATGTGATATCCACACTGCAAGGCACATGATGTAGTGCCTTCAGCTGTGCTTGTCCACGAGGGCAAGACACGTGGTAAAGGGTACAAATACCCAGGATTTCCTTCCAATAAACAAGACTTGATCAGACTCCCTGTCTTGTCTCCATTCTTCGCGTCTCTGTCCCCACTCTCTCTCTTGCTAGGCCCTGAACCGCGGACTGGAGCAGCAGAACGGGCCGTTACAAAGTGCCCTCCCCCTGAACGTGAGGCAGCTTGGGCGTTGGGCGTTTTTATACATAATATATATATATAATTATATATATATGTATATATATATATATATATGTATGTATGTATGCATATATATATAATTTTATATGTATAAAATTGTAGTCTATGCCTTCATTACCTATACTATCAGCTAAAAGTTCTGTTGACTTTAACTTGAAAATATATTCCACATCTAATTATTTTTCACCCTTCTACTTTCCTGGACCCAGTTGTTATAATTTCACTACTATAACTTCTCTTCTAAAACTTCATTGACCCCTAACTTCCTCCATTGCATTCTATCCTGTCTTTTTGTGCATTCTTCATTTATATGTACTTTATAAAGATTTCTTCTCCATTTTATGCATATAAATGAGAGCCTACATGTGTGAATGAACATCGTGCACACATGTGCCTAGTGAATGAGGAATCCAGAAGAGGGCATTGGATCTCCTGGAACTGGAGTTGTAGACATCTGGCCACTCACCAGAACTTGGTGCTGAGAACTAAACCCTGGCTCTTGGCTGTAGCAGCAAGCCATCTCTCCAGGTCTCATCCACAGGCACCTTCTGAAGTTATACATTATGGGGTTCTTCGTAAGAAAGCTGTGAACATAGTGTGAACTATGGAAGGAGCCGAATCAAAATGTTCTTCCCACATGGCCTTGTAGACCTGCAGGAGCTTTGGTAAGCGAATGCCCTTGAAAGAAAACACGTGAAGGAAATACTCTGGTATGTTTCTGTTATCTCTGTGGAAAAGGCAAAGGTCTGGAAGGACTAGTGTTGTCTCTTTTTACATGAGGAAAGATGATAAAACACATCACCAGATATTTCCTCATTGAACTTGAATTTGTTTAAGTTCGTGTTTTGTTTGCTTTAGTAATAAAAGTGAGAAGTGTCTTTGCATTTGTCTTGAGCTCAAAGGTTTGGAGTTCCTAGATTATCTCCACGCAGATCTTTGGCTTATCTTTTTTGTTTGATGGTTTGTTTGTTTATGTTGGTTCAAACTACCGGACTTTGCCACCTTTAATCCTTAGAGACTAAAACTTCACTAGCCACAGGACAGTGGATAAGTGGTGCCCAGTGTGGTTTTGAAGAGTAGGTTGGAGATCTCCTAAGGTTCATCAGCCCAATAAGCTAACCCAGTGTATCTATAGTAAGTAGGATTCAAGGGCTGAGGCCCCCAGTGACACAAAAATAAGACAAAATCAAAGTGAAAGTGCAGAACTTAAGTGGAGTAGTATCTGAAGTGTTTAAGGGTTTTATTTAAAACATCTGGCATACAAACTTCCCAAACTTCCAGCGAGAACTTCCAGGTTCTGTCTGAGGACATTGAAAGGCACGATTACTTCCTCCATTCCAACCCCCACCCACAGTCCCCGAGACATTAAGGGGAAAGGACTGGAAAAGGTGGTGGGACTTTCAGACAGGTTCATGGCAGCATGGGGGTGTTAAAGTTAACTGAGGAAAGAAATAAAGCTTTGAAATAGAAAATGGAGGGGCATAGGCTGAAATCAGCAGCAAAGCAAGTCTGTGTAATACTACATGAATAGCATCCTCTCTAGGTTGACCTGTTGCCCAGGTTATTTCACAAAGCGTCTACACAGACGAAGACATATTTTTGCTTGCCAAATTCTGGGAGTATAGGAATATCCATTTGCCAATGTCCATTTGTTGTTGTCCCTCAAGGATTAGTTCTGAAATGGTCTAATTCCCAATTCAGAAAAAAATTAAACACTCTAGAACTATGGGGCTCTGGGGGAAAGGGTTGTTGTTGTTGCTTACCTGATTCTTGCTTAGAAGAAATTTTGCTTGCAAAAGTTGAGCAGGATTGTGAGTTCCAGCCAGTAAGTGGTCTTTCAGGCAGGTGTAAGTAAAGACCGGCAGGAGACTAAAGTATTCAGTCAGTACTGGTACTGAAACTTGGCACTCTTTCTTCTTTGGTTGTTTTGTCATATTCAAATTCATTTGTTTCTTTTTTATTTTATTTTGTTTTATCGTTATTATTATTCCTTGGATGCCTGTGTGTTTTCTAAAGGGGGTGTATGGATACAAGGGGAGGGGTGATGGGGAGGAACTAGAAGGAGTAAGGGGAGAGGAGTACATAGCTGGGATATATTGTGTGAAAAAAATCTATTTTCAGTAAAAGAAAAATTCTAACATCTGCATAAGAACACTTTGATTCTTAATGAACCTCTGTAATCAATTTATAAGCCAATGCTCAGGGAGTTAGAGTCCAACCCTTTATGCATTCTTTACACAAGTGTGCTCATCAATTAAATAAAACAATACAAAGGAAGGGGTGAACTCACTGTTTAGAACATGTTGTGATTATGAGTATAAGACTGTAAACTGTGTTAGGAACAGAAATGATCAGCTTTAGTGGGTAAAATAATGGTATTTTCAAGATTTTAAGTGAGGGCTTTAGTTTTCATGAATGAAGTTATAATTTCCTTTTTCCTGGATTCAACTAAAGTTTTCACCTCATAATCCACTGAGCTTAAATACATAATTACATTTAAACAAATTTTTTAAAATGGAATTTTTGAATATTTCTATTTTTAAAAAACTGTCCAAGAGTTTAGAGAATATATGTGTATGTATGTGTATGTGTGTGTGTGTGTGTATATATATATATATTTGGAAACATCAGAGTGCTAGAAATGTTACAATTATCCTGATTTCAAATGCTTTGAATACTATTTTACTAACAATTAGATAATAAATACTAAATGCAAAGGACAGTAAGTAAAGGCTATATTGATGTCTATGGCTTAGTGTTTAAAAAGTGGTTCAACAAAACTAGCCCAGTCAGAGGCAGAGCATCAAAGCTGTCTTGTTGAGAAGACAATGAAGCATATAAACCAAGATGTTTCCTCTCAATATGACTCCATGGTAAGAAGAGGGACAAGAGGCAAACATTGTTAAAAATGGAGCAAGAGGATCTGGAAAATTAAATTGCTTCACAATTTTTGTTCTTTCAAACATCATCTACAATTAACATTGTTTATATCAAACATATATAAAAGAAGGGCATGACTCCCAAAGCTTCCTTTCTTGGTTGTAATGTCTCCTTTGTGACAGTGACAACCTTAAGAGAATTGAGGGAAAGAGTTATTTTTTCCATGATTTTTTTCCACCTTCTTTGAAATTACCCAAGGTAATAATCATCACATCAGGCTTTGCCCTAAAACACCCGCTGAAGCCGAGGAGACTCACAGGTCTCAGCGTGGAGAGCATCATGACTGGTGGTCTGTGCCCCAGTTCTTCCTCAACTGCTGTTCTTCTATAAAACCTCTGCCCCATTATCAGAGCACCGACCACCCATTTCCTACTTGTCTGAGCTCTAGAAAATTATTTAGGAAAGAATTAAACCCAGAACCCTGTTGATGACCCGAGGAGATGCCATTCTCCATTCCTTCCATTCAACAGTGAAACTTCTTAAACAGGCAGAAGCTTAACTCTCATTTCTAATTAGAAATGGCTGCAGGAACCACAGGTTTCTCTCTTTTGGGTCAAATATTAAATAGATATTGTTTGGAATTACTGTATTCCTAAGTTATAGTTCATATCCTAGGCTAACAACTGAACCTAACAGTACACTATTATCTACTGATTTATTTGAAATATGTAAATCACACAGAATTTTCTTTTAAATTTCCTACAGGATATTAAGATATAATGAGATGGAAAGTACAATAATTTGTGAAGGGAAAGTTTGATATAAAGCTTATAGATAGAACAAACTATGTGGCACTAGGGAGCGTATATAATACTAAATGGAGAAAGAACACTCAGTAAAGAAATACGGTTAGGTGGAGGTCCTCTCTGTGAATCTGGGATTCAGACTTCACTAGAGAAAGGAGTGGAACTCATTGGCAGGCAAAGAGATCTAATGGCTTCCCCAGGCCAAACTGATTGAAGGTTAACTGGTAAAAGACTTTGCAGTCCAAACTGGAATTCCATTCCAGGATGCCAATGGTCTGAGACCAGCAGGTAGATGGCCACAGCAGGCTGGGAGGAATTAAAAGGAAGTACTTGGGGTTGGGTCCCTTCAAGGTTTTCCCCTTCTATGTTAGTGTGTACACTGGTGTCATCATTGTCTGGGGCTTGTTCAGGCAACAATGTCAACCGTAGACATCAGGGGAAAACTGAGTAGAGAAATGGCCTTCTGGAGGGAAGAGCCCTGGTTTGATTATCTGGGATCATAAGCCTACAGATAACATTTTATGTATTGAAGAGGATGTTTACGTATTGAGGAGTGTGTGTGTGTGTGTGTGTGTGTGACTGTGTGTGTCTCTGTATGTGTCTGTGTAACAACAGTTAAAGAAAAGGAGGGCATGAATTTGAGAGAGAGCAAGGGTTTGGAGGGAGGAAAGAGAAAGGAAGAAATATAATTATGTTACAGTTTCAAAAACAGTGTTAAAAACTAAAATAAATACAAGTTTCTTAAATGCACAGAATTAAATAGTAAAACATTAAAAGCAAGAAAGTTCTCCTTAAGGGATGAGGTCACAACTGTAAAGATTTAGTGATTACAAAACATCTTGGGAATCTGCTCACAGTGCCAGTAATACTTGACAGGAAGCCATCCCCAAGATTGCCACTGAAGCTCAGTGGATACATGTACCATTAGATGTCTTCCATATGTGCTATTGGCAACCCTTCATCAGGACTGAGGAGCATCTGGAAGCACATTGGAACTATGAAGAAAAGCCCTCTTTATTCTCAATGTTCCTATAGTGACCCCTACTGATACAGTATAACATTATGTCAACTGCAAAAAAAAAAAAAAAGTGTTTGGGGCCTGTCTCTAACAGTACACAGCCTGTAATAATGCATGGATTAAGAGCAGAAAAGCCAAAATATTACCAACAGTTTGTTACTCAGTTTCCATATTAACCCTTACCACGCATGTGATCTTTCCTACCGCTACAACAATGACTTTAAACATATACTTCAAAAAATACAGCTATCCTACTTGAAAGTATCAAAATTCTTATCCCTTTCCCAAAGAAGAGTGTCCCTTGTAGTCATGAATCTGCTGCAGGCTATGCTAACTATTCTTCATATCCTGTCACGATAAAATAGAATACGTAAAGACTAAGTTATAAGGGTAACCTCCACAAACAATACCCTAGCAAAAAAAGAGTGAAAAGGAATGAAAATAACGAATGGTTGCCATATTCCAAGGCTTCAAACTGAATATTTGGAAAATACACTATGGTTCTTGTTTCTTCATTTGGTCACTATATACATGGATGATTTCCTGTTTCTGATATCAACACTGTATTTGTCTGGCTGATAGCCAGGAACTCTGCTAGCTAATCCTTTACCTGGTAGAGTAATCCAAATTCCCATTCCCAAAAGATCTCATCCTCAGTCAGCCTGCTCCTTGTTGCTGTTGCCATAGCTGCAGTTTTTCTGATGATTTATCAGTGTGGCCAGAAAGCATTAAAAAGCGTCTTGGAGAACCCACCTTAGCCTCCTTGCTGGTTTCTCTTTAATCACTGGAATCAGTCACATCAGCCAGGACCTCTGCTTCTTTCTTTCATTTTGCATGTTTTCCTCCCAGTGATATAAGAAGTCCACAGGAGCCAGGTGGGGTCATTGCTGTATGCACCCAGGAAGCCATAGGCTCTTGTGTCATCTGTCTTGGTGTCTGAGATCCACAATAGAGCAAAGCTCACTTTATCAGTGACAGGAAACAGGAGTTCTGAGATGGGTTCCTATGTGTTATTTTGAAAACTTGTTCATTCTAACTCTTAATTCCCAGATTCATGTATTGCTAGTAAGCCCTGTCTCTTGTCAGTTAGAGCAGCCTACTTTTGAGTGATGAGTCATGGGGTAAGGTTAATTCATTCTATCAAGATGTGCTCATTGATGCTTCCCCCCCTTTCAAACAAGTCTTTTGATCATATATATAATAAAATGAGTAAGGCAAGTAATTCTGTTGCAGAAGAATTGGAGGAAAGAAAGACAATTTTGTCTTCAAATTACATCTATTGCAAATCTCCAATTTCTTAAGAATGAAACACATTACATGCAATTAATCAGCCAGAAAGATTTGGTTTGAACACCCTGGAGATGGTGCTATGCTGAGGACTCCTTGTTTCCCCACAGTCAGTAGGTTAGATACTCAGCAGTAGTGTTAACAGCTCTGGTAAGGAAACATCCTGATGGTAATCCTGTGTACAGTATACATATCTGACACTGAACAAAGCTGAAAAAATGGAACTGTTCAATAAAAAACACCCCATTTTATCTTCCTCATTAATTTGAAAAGAATTTATTTTTAAATGTTGTTCGTGTGGGCTTCTTCCTCATGTGTACCACATGTAGGCTTGGTCTCTGTGGAAGTGAGAAGACAGTGGATCCTCTAGAGCTGGAGTTATGGATGGTTGTGAGCCACCATGCACGTGCTGAGAACCTCTGCAAGAGTAACAAATTCTGTTAACTACAGTTATCTCTGCAGCCCCTCATTTCCCTAATTATAAAGATGGACAAGTTCTTGATCATCTTGTTAAACTCTTAGCAATGGCATGTGAATATGCACCTGTACTTCTGCCTATCTTTTCTCAGTATGTAGTAGATAATAGATATCAGCATTAGAATAATGTCAATGATATATACAAGTTGAATTTCTACAAAATGAATAACACTCCATAGTTAGTTAACCCAGCCACATGAATCATGAGTCCACCTGACGTCCAAGCCTATCTCCCTGTAGGACTGAATCCTAAGAGCATTCATTGTCACCTTTTGTCTTAATTAGTTTAGGGTTTTACTACTGTAAACAGACACCATGACTAAAGCAATTCCTATAAGGACAACACTTAACTGGGGCTGGCTTGCAGGTTCAGAGGTTCAGTCCATGGTGGCATCCAGGAAGGCATGGTGCAGGAGGAGCTGAGAGTTCTACATCTTTATCTGAAGACTGCTAGCAGAATACTGGCTTTCAAGCAACTAGCATGAGGTTCTTAAAGCCCAAGCCCACAGTGACACACCTACTCCAACAAGGCCACACCTCCAAATAGTGCCACCCCATAGACCAAGCATATACAAACCATCATACCCATACCTTTCAACTTAATATTAATTCTCTCCCAATCCCCTGAGTGACTCTAGACTTACACATTCCTCTATGACTCCTGCCATGGAAAAATTTCAACAAATTTACTTGCTTTCTGCCTAACTCAATGTCTTCACACATCTGAATTTCCACTGATGACTACATAACCCACTAACATAATACAAAAATATGACATTAGTGCCCATGGCATGAACCTTGACCAAGAGAGACAGAAGAGACATTTACTTGAATAGTAAAGCCATTAATTTCTTCTTGTGTTACTGATCCCAAAAGACAGGACCTGCAGACACCCTCTCCAGACATCCTCTCAGAAAACAGTGCTTGTGGCAGGGTGTGTGTGTAGGGGTATGAGCAGGGGGTGGGGATACCTGTAGGCAGCTAGTTTTATGAACATTGAAATTACCCAGTAAAGTACTAGTATATAATGATTGTCTCCAGCTCTGCTTTCTAGGTAGTCTGGGCTAATTTATGCCATATGTACTCTGTGATATTTTGAAGGGAAATTGTGATGTATAGTATATACCTTTCTTAATAGACTTCTTGTATTTTCTCTGGCTTTTAATATTGAATTTCCATAATTAGTCTTAGTTAGTGTGTGGTAACCCAGGTTGTACTTTAGATTTTCAGTCCATAATTAATTTTAAATGTTAAGCTGTAGTAATTTATAAATTGCAACCTACATTCTTGCCAAAAGAAAAAAAGGTTTTAAAAACTCATAAATTAGATCATATGGAAATTTTTTAAACTCAGAAACTATTTCATAATGGCCATAGTAGTGTGAGTTTTGGTAGCATTAAACAGCTGCTTTCCTCCACTACTCCAGTGATCTGACCACGCTGGTATTTAATGAGTGGCTACAGACCATACTAAATAGGTGCTTCATTCAGCCAGTGAATGAAAAATCAGATGCCAAGGTGAAAAATTCTTGTTCTTTGGTGGTAGCTAGAGCCACTGTCTATTTGGTGTATTCCCTATGAAGCTCTGAAGTTGCCCATATCAACTTCAAACTGGATCCTGTAGCACCTTTAAAAGATGTTTTCTTTGTGTAAAATTCAGACATGTATTAAATTAGTCATAGAGCCTCTGTTCTGCAGAAGCAAAACCAATTGATTTTGAATCAATTGAAATTGCCATTAGCATTTGTATCTCTGAACTTATACTTAAAATACTGAGCATACAATACAAGATCACACTTAGCATGCCAGCACTAGGTAACTGAGGCCAGGGAATGGCTGTAAGTTTAAGAGCAGCTTGGGTTACAAGGTGAGTGACTCATTCCAGGTCAGCTTGGGCTACAGTGTAAGATCCGGTCTCAAAATCAATCCATCTAAATGGGTAAATTTTGTGATTTGTGTTGTACTATCATAAAGGTTTTCTCCTTTCATTTGTGTGTCTACACATGCACACAAAGATGCCAGAGCACAGGCCAGAGAAGACTGTGTGTTATGGCGTTCTTGTGGTGGTCATATAATACTACACTGGAAGTCAGTTCTCACCTTCTGCCTTCGAATGTCTCTTCTCAAACTTCCTGGTGATTCTGTCCCTGTCTCTCCTCTCAGTCGGCTCTGGGATTACAGACGAGTGCCAACAGATTCAGCTTTTCACATAAGTTCTGGGGATCGTCGCACGTGCTCTCGCCAGGAGCACCTCATCATCCTATAAAGGTGTTCTTTGTGCTTTTTAAAATGCATTTTTATATTTGTGCATGTGTATATGTATATGCATGTGTGCCTCGTTTGTGCAGACTCACAGTGGCCAGAAGAGGGTGTTGGATTCCCTAGAGCTGAAGCTGTGAGGTGGCTGTGAGCCACCCTATGAGGGTGTTGGGAACCAAACTTGGGACCTTTGGAAGAGCAGCATGTTGCCTTAATCACTGACCATCTCTCTAGCTGCCCCAAGGTGATATTTTTAAAGAAGAAAATCATAGGTTATTGTTAAGAAATGAGCAGATATAAAGGAGTTTGCCTGTTAACCAAACACATTGGACACAGCTTCTTTCTAAGGCTAAAATCTCATATGTTCTACTAATTTAAAACTATCTCCAGATACCCACACACATGTCTGTATGACTGACAGTATGGGTGAGCAGCTGGGTAGGGCTACAGATCACCTATCCAACCTTGTAATTCAGCTGTGATCTCCAATTCCCTGCAGCTGCCCTCATGGCTGATCACATATCCCTCTGGCATCGGGTGAATTTTAGCTAGAAATAAAAGACACTTTGCACTATCCAATTAAGCACCTAGGTCTCATCCTTAGAGGCCACTGGAATATGCTAATCATCATTGCTTATAAAAGACAGTTGCTTGTACTATAAGAAAGGGGAACTCTCAAGGGAGGCAGGTTGATGGTATTTCATACTGAAGAAAAGACCTTTGAGCATTTGCCAGGCATTGAGAAGGGGTCAGGCAGAACCCAGTAAAAGTAGGCAGTTTTCCCATCTTCCTGTTACTAACACTTGACATGCTGAGTTGACTTATCAGACAGATGGTGGGCCCCCACCCTTGTGACCAATGCTGCCGCTCATGCATGGGGGCCACATTAAAATGCTCCATACTCACTGTGGCTCTGGTCCCCAGTTCCTTCCCCCTTGGCTGTATGGGCTTCTTTCCTTGCTGATTTCAGAAAGGAAACACCACAGAGGGGAACTTTAAAGAAAAAAAAAATGTTAAAAGTAGTGATTCTGCTTAAATAGTATATTCTGACAATAAAATCCTACTACAGTTACTGTCCACAATGTCAGTTATGATTTTAATAAAATAAAAAAAAGAGGACATAAAGTTCAGAGGGAGATAGGGGAACACAAGGAAGAGATGGAGGGGGTCGTCGTGGGTAGACATGACCAATATACATTGCATAGCTGTATGACATTTTATATAAAAAAATCATTTAAAAAGATTTTAAGCAAATCAAAATTTCCTCTAATTTAGGAGTTATAAATACATCTATTCCTTGGATTGATGTGTACTTTCTTCAAAATTTAAAATCAGGCTAAAATAATTTTAGATTTAGGTCTTTCTGATATTAAGGGACAACTTTTTACCCCACAACATGGGTTTTGCACATAATTTTAACTTAATTTAAAGGTTTTGCTGAGACAGATCCTCACCTAGGCCTGTGTTGAATCTGGTATTTACTAGAGACTAACCTTGAATTTCTGATCCTTCGGCCTCAACTTCCCAAGTGCTGGGATTGCAGGCGTGCATTGCTCTACATCACTGTGCATTCTGCGTTTGTTTGTTTGTTTGTTTGTTTGTTTGTTGTTTAGATCCTTTTTAACTCAGGTGGTAGCTCAGATTTTTACTTGGAGCTTATTTCATTCATCAGCTGTTCTCAACCTTTTTGGGGTTGAGTGCCTCTTTCACAGGAGTCACCTAAGACCATCCTGCATACCAGACATTCACATTACAACTCATAACAGCAAAATTACATTCATGAAGTAGCAACAAAAACAATTTGTGGTTGAGGGTCACCACAGCATGTGGAACTGTACTGAGGGGTCGCAGCATTAGGATGGTTGAGAACCAGTGTTTTAGATAATAACCTAAGAAATTGCAAAATGCAACATGTAGATATGAACCACTTTTCAAACTGAGAAAATGTAGGTTTAGTAACAAAAAAAAAACAAACCAAAACCCATAAACATGATTATGTTTGTATAGGTAGTCCATCAAAATAGGTTATAAAAATTAATCTATAGTAAGTTTTTAGCAACAAGAATTAAACCAAATATTTTGTGTATCTTCCTTACATAAATTGAAATTTCTGGAAAATGTTTACATGTTTAGAAGTGTTGGGTCAACTTATGGATAAACACTCCCAAATTTCAGGTGTGAGTTGAAAAATTAAGCTATGTTCTAGCTGTGTTCCAATTGTTATGACTGTACCTTGACATACACCACAAGCATAGGCTATGTCAGAGAATTGTCAATAACTATACTGTTGACACCAAGAAGAGGGAGCTATACATACTTTATTAAGCTCACACTTAAGGCAGAAAGACATCATTCCTTCTCAACCTACAATAATCTGTTTAAAAATGTTGACAAAATATCAGACAGGTTACTATCTATCTTTTTCATGGAGACATTGTGATGTCCATTGTACTGGTTGCTCTGGGTAATTGGTTTGATATGGCTATTTGCTTACATAGATTGGATTCAGATTTTTTCCCTTTCAAGCTGAAGCTGTTTTCATTCACACTTGGGGTCTTCCATCTGTCCATGAAACCAGTTAACTCACCATCACACTGGCTCAGAGGTGCTAGTTTTCCATCTGGTAAACCCTGAAGAGAACCCTGAAATCAGGGAAGCATGAATCCTGTGGGTGCTCTCAACTCCAGGGCTGATGAGTCCAAAGGGACAGGGTTTCCTCTCGAGTCAGTACATGCTTAAAGTGATGCAAACTGGGGCTGTATCTGGCTTCCTGTACACCAGAGAGGAAAGCTACTGGTAAGTTAGGGAAGACATTTTTTAAAAGCTGTTAAACAAAAAAGTGCACCTTCTGACACCCTCTCCCATGTCCTTTCATTGTGCCTGACCCCCAGGGTCATTAATATTTCAGTACTGGCTAATCAGCAAGGAGTCTTTATTTCAACACAATGGTATACGGTAAATTAGAATGAATTAGGAGACGGAAACAAAATTAACATAATGATTAGGGTAAAAGAAGACTGGAGGATAATTCTCAAAAACGCTTGCTTCTTCAGCTCTTTCCAGAGTGAATCTTAGTTTGTTCAAACACACAACAAAAATGCATGACTAATGTTGCTCATAGGATTTGAAGAAAAGTGGACATTGCTAGTAATGAGATTTGAAAGAGAGTTTTCTTCTTAGAATTTCTAATTTTAAAATTCAGATAAGTTCTTTATTCATATTAAACCCAAACCCAAGATGCTCATGCATTTTATCATGCTTGTTTACGAAGAATCTGTATCTTCCAAAGACCCTGGCTTCATCATCATACATTAACATTTTGGTTTTTTACCCTCCATCCCATGCCATAGGCTTTTCTAGAAAGACATTGGGGGGAAAAAAAACCACCCTAAATAGGAGAACTGGTCTACCACAGGAAGAGGACAGCAGCAGCAGCAGCATACCTCATAAACAATATAGTCATAAATATTAAAATTTACAGCATAGAATCCACTAGTCACCATCTTCTCTTTGGGACCATCTACTTCATTGTCTCCCTGGAGTGTCAGTTTTGATTTGTAACTTCTGCTTAAAATGCCTATGTTCTTTGACTAAATTGTTTTCTTTAAGGACCTAGAACTACCCATTGTTTTAATCATTATGAAATTACTATGGAAAAATTTAAACATATAAAAGTGAATAATTCATTTAATTATTATAATAATTTTTCATGCACCATGTTCTAGATAGAGCAATTATCAAAATATTTCAAATTCTATTTTATCAGTAACCTTAAAAGTATTCTGCCTCCAACAGGTTATTTAAAAAGAGAAACAGACACTGTATTATTTTATTGAAAAATGCACGGTGGACAGTGTTACCCACAGATGATATAAACTCTCCACTTATTGTCTCACCAAAACTACAATGTGGATTTGCAGTAGGAAAAGAACCAAAACTTGAAAGTCTGTGTATGTGTGTGTGTGTGTATTTGTTTTTTATTTAAAGTATTCAAAAATTGTGTCTTTTATTCACAGTTTATATTTTTGTACATATTATTAGGGATAAGCTATTTTTGATGATGAGTAAACAGGCTCGCCCTCAGAGAACCCTCTGTCCTACTTCTGAATTTACTTGTGATATGACCATATTCATTATAACCTCAGAGGAGAAAAAAAAAACTTGTAAAAATGACAACAAACAAAAAAGACAAACAAACAAAAACAATTAAAACTAATCTTATTCTGGGCATTCCAGAAAGTTTTTTGGTATATATACCTAGCTATACTATAAGTAGTTAGTTTTTATGAGATGGTTAAAAAGGGCAGTGATGAAACCTTTCTATTTTTTTCCTTTTTTTTGGAGGGGGAGTCTATGACATTGCTGTTTGTTTTATATTTTTTATCTTGTTTGATGTGTGGATGAAATCATGTCCACAGTAAACTGGAATTTATGTATCTGTGAAAGATTAGAAATATATTTTAAAACTTGCATAGTCACAAGAATATTGTCATACATGAAAAATGAACAATAAGCTCTAGTCAATAAATACCATCATTAATTAGGTCATATGTACTCCATATATATTTATAAATGTATATATAGTCATACATATCTCTTTGTGTGCTCATATGTGTCTATATATACATGCTGCTTTTATAGGATTTTACTCTTTTGGGAGGAATGGGGGACAGAATGAAATGTACCCCAAGCTGTCTTCAAATTGGTTATATAGCTGACCACCCTGCCTCTACATTCCATGCCCTGAGATAACAGGTGTACACAGCTGGCCCAGCTTTATAGAAAGGAACTTTGCTGATAGCAAGATTTAATGATATTTCACATGCTCTTTTTCCTTATAATTTTAGTACACTGATAGTAGATGCATAAACTTGGTCACATTTAAGTTTAATTACATTTTGGCAATAATATAAAATTAAAACATCCATTTTGTCTCCTAATTTTCTCTCATCAACGGACACATGTTATTAGATAGCCTCTCTTTTCATAGCATCAGAACAACCAGCTTGTTGTCAAACTGACTCTTCCACTAGGAAACGTGGCATGGCTTTTGCAGGTGTAAAGATACAAGATGTAAATCATCTCAGTTCCCAAAGGACAAACAGTTCCCACAAATGTTGTTTCTATGGGCAAGAGATTTGGTTGCAAAGATTACAAGATGAAAGGTGAATAAGGCCCAAGGTTGCCAGGCGTGGGGGTTGGTGACTGATTGAGGTACTCTCCTCTGAAACACTTAGGATTCTAAGCCAGTGAGATCTATGGAAATAGTTCCCTCCTTAGCAATTCCTTCTGTGTTTCAGATCCCCCATCTCGCTTTGCCAAGAGAAGCTTGCCAGTTTACCATTTCCACAACTAACACTATGCCAGCCCAGTAGACGTCTTAGTCTAGGAGGATACATAGTTATTTATTACTTTTGTAATAAATAACTAAGAATTTATTACTTTTGTAAAATTAACAAAAGAGCCAGTGCCACTATAGCCTCTAAGTGCTGTCTACAGTGTTTTAGAAGTGTTTTAGAAAACAGTTCTGGAATATTGAATACTCATAGTGAATATTCACACTATCATGCAAGGCTCTGATGATGCAAACACAAAATTTCTTCATGAAATGCTTCAAAAAAAGTATACTTTGAATAAGAAATCAGAAAATTTAAAATCTGCAAACACTAAGGCCATAAAGTATTCTGTATATATACATAAAACTCAGGGCCTTTCACACATATTGTACAATGTTTTTCTAGAATACCTAATTCCAGAAGATTTCAGAACTATGCATCTGATACTAAATCATTTTCAAATGGGTTTGAAAGTTCTCGAAACATTATCATAATGTTATATGACCTTAGTATTCAAACCCAGAAGACTTCACAGTTAACATCACATAGAAACTTTAAAATTGGATAAATTGTTATTGCATTGGGGAGCTTTTGGATAAGGTGTATGTCAACTCTGTTTTTGAAATTTTGATCTGTCTGATAGCATCTTTTCTGAAGAGGCCACTCTCATTTTTAAAAACTTCTCATGAGCAATCCTTACCACAGGCACAATAGAAATCTGGGAACACTGGTTGTACTAAATTTTTTCTTTTTTCCTCTCAGCTTTTTAAAATTTAACTTATTCTTTGATAATTTCATAGATTATGTAATGTATTCTGATTTCTCTCTCACCCTGGCCCCACTTAACTCCCTTCTCTGTGTCTAGCACTATTCCTCCCACCAGTCTTTTCCTACCTTGATGTCTGTCTGTTTGGCTTATGTACCTCTGGACTTTAGTAGGGTCTTGTCTATGACCATGGAATTGGCAATAGCCACTTGAGCCTTATGTATACACCAATCATAACATTGAAACCAGTGGCTCATTCTCTTTGCATCCATCAGTGGACTATAATTCAGCAGTAAGTGGAAGATCCTATGATTATCTCTACCGTCAATCATAGTCTATTGCAAGGGCCTGTTTATTGCAGACCCAGAACAAGTGATCACTGTTGCTGTGGATTCATCTTTGCATAGATTGGGTCATTTCTAAAATAAATTTCACCTCTCTCCTCTCTATCTCCCAGCCCTTACATTCTTTCTGTCCCTCTTCAGCAATGTTCCCTAAACAATATGTGTGTTGGAGGGGTGGGGAATATAAAGGACATGTTTAGGACTAAGTGCTAATCTATCTTGAAATGATAGACATTTTATGAAATCTTTTAAAACATCTGGAAGGATGTAATAGAAGACACTGACTGGACATCAGTAAATATAGGCAGCATCATGATTCATTGCACAATCAGACTTTCAGTTTTTCAAAACAGTATAATGGAGTCCTCAGTAGGAGGACTTACTCTCTGCTATTTGTAGCCTGTGTGAACTGAAGACAATTATATGCTATCTCCACTCCACACCACAGCACGTGTGTGTGTGTGTGTGTGTGTCTAACAACTGACCCCTAAAAAGGGTTATTATAAAGCTTATATGAAATATTGCTCCCCAAGAATAAAGATTACAGAAGACATGTGAAAATAATTGCCAAATGTTACATAGTGTTATTACTAAAAGGTGTATCATTTAAATCCAAAAATCCAGATCTTATTGTGAGTTCTACATTTGTTTATTACTAAGCAGAGTTTTCATAATTAACTAAATCATCTCAACTCTTATATGCCTGGCAGGTTACATAATCTCTTAGACCCTAGTTTCACATCTGCATAGCTACATATGTTAAAATACACTATATAAATATTTAGAGAAAATATCTAAAAATGGAAACATATAGTGCTTTTTTTTATAAAATACTAAAGTAATAGTGGAGAAAGGGCAAATGCTGTAAATGTAATTGGGTATGCATATGATAAGCTCAAACACCAATCTCTACCTTGTATTGCAGACAAAATATATCACATAAAAGCTAACAATAAGATATGGAATAATTGTAATCTTGACTTATACAAAGATTTCTTATGGAGCATCCTTAATGTACAACCCATACAAGAAAGTAATATTGTATATATTGGTATGACAAAGCATAAAGACTTTTTGATCTATAAAGATACCATTGGTACAAAGAAAATGGGAGGCTACTGATAGAGATGAACTGTTTGCAGATCATATGTCTAGTAAAAGACTTAATTTAAACTGCATGAAGAAATCTTAAACATATTAAAGAAATAAACAATGAGAGTGAAAGATGGGTAAATAATTTAGGAGGGCAGTTCAACAAAAAGATACAGTGGTATGCGACCCCTCAGTCAACAATAGGCAGAATACATGATGGTGTTTCCAGAAGATGATTAAAAACTGCACTTTCTGTCACCTGTTGACACTGTAGCTGCTGTAAGATCACAATAAATTGCATTCTGTATTGTAATGATGTTGGTATAAACTTATATACTGTGCCAACAGTTACAGTGCCATAAACTTACATCCCACATTACTGGCTAAGAAGGAGACTGATAAGTTGGACTAGACCTCAACATGAAATAACCAAAACAGAGCAAGACTGTAAGGAGAATTACTGAGGAGGTGAGCAGTGGTCAGACTGAAGAGTCAACAAGACGGTAAGGAGAATTACTGAGGAGGTGAGCAGTGGTCAGACTGAAGAGTCAATGGGCACGCCTGGTCTATATCATGTCTTGACTTCACTTAAGGGTTCCTTATCTAGCCATTTAGCTAGATCACAAATTATCTCTGTTTCCTGAGGTATTTACTTTCTCTCAAAATGAACTAAGCCAAATATGAGAGCAGTTTCTAAATTAGATTCAAATATATTCAGTTATTCTTATCAGCATTAGAACATTCTCAAAAAATATTCTACAAACACAAACTCCTTACTGTCCATATCACTCTCAATTTACTGAAATAATTTTCCTATTCTTTTCACCTACTCAGTCCTCAATTTAATCCCTGTGGTGGTTTGAATGAGAATGTTTCCCTGTTGGCTCATATGTTTGAATGCTTGGCCTCTACTTAGTGGAACTGTTTGGGAAGGATTAATGAGAGTGGCCTTGTTGGAGGAGATGTGTCACTGGGAATGAGCTTTCAGGTTTCAAAAGTTTATGCCAGAATCAATGTCTCTATATCCACTTGTTGCCTGCAGATCACGCTGTAAAGCTCTCAGCTACTGATCTAGCACCATGTCTGTCTACTTCCCACCATCATGATCATGGACTAACCCTCTAAAACTGTAAACAGCTTCAAATGAAATGTTTTTTCTATAAGTTGTCTTGGTCATTGTGTCTCTTCACAGCAATAGAACAGTAACTAAGTCAACCCTGCTTAACTTCAATCAGACAGTGGCATCTATGGTGGTCACCAATAACATTCATCTTGCCACTAATGATGATTTTCTTCTTCTTCTTCTTCTTCTTCTTCTTCTTCTTCTTCTTCTTCTTCTTCTTCTTCTTCTTCCTCTTCCTCTTCCTCTTCCTCTTCCTCTTCCTCTTCCTCTTCCTCTTCTTCTCCTTCTTCTTCTTTTGGTTTTTCTAGACAGGGTTTCTCTGTATAGCCCTGGCTGTCCTGGAACTCACTCTGTAGACCAGGCTGGCCTCGAACTCAGAAATCCACCTGCCTCTGCCTCCCAAGTGCTTGGATTAAAGGTGTGTGCCACCACTGCCCGGCTCACTAATGATCTTCTATTTGACCCATTTCTAATTTGTGTGGACAGCACTCAGTCCCTCCTTCTTCAGACAGTCATCTCTTCTCTTTGGTTTCTGGGACACCTGAGATTCTCTGTTTAAATTTCCTGTCTCTTGAAAATTCCTCTCAGTCTACACTAGTCATTGGTTGGTTCTCAAAATCCATCCCCTACTTCTCTAATAGAAATTACGTTATCTCTGGCCATTAAATTAGTTCTTATATTCAGGTCTATATATAATAAGCATAGAAGATGTGTGCAACTTCCATGTTCCTTTAAAAAAAAATCTTAGTTCTAATTCTCCTTCTTTGTCCTTCTGGAGATAAAGTCTATAAATAGTCTGGACAGTACAGCATAAAAAAAAGTCTTCTGATATTTTTTCTACTAGCAATCACCTTTGTCTGAGAAATCTTCAGTGCACTTCAGACATGTAAGTCTATAAAGTAGGAACACAAACCAAACATATTAATGAGATGGATGCTGTGGTGATTTGAATAAAAATATATTGGCCTCACTTAAATTTGAGATCTAGCTAAATGGCTAGATAAAGAACCCTTAAGTGAAGCTCATATATTTGAATGTTTGGTCATTTAGGAGTGGCACTATTGGGAATCTTAACTTTGTTGGAGTAGGTGTGGCCTTGATGGAAGAACTGTATTGCTGTGGGGATAAGCTTTGAGGTTTCATATGCTCAGGATATGCCCAGTGTACACAGAGCTCCTTCTCCAGCACATCTGCCTGCATGCCATCATATATTCTGCCATGATAATAATGGAATAAAGTTCTGAATCTGTAAGCCAAACCAAATGAGATGTTTTTACTTATGAGCTTTGTTGTGGTCACAGTGTCTTTTCACAGCAATAGAACACAAAGACAGAAGTGCTTGTTTATTTTTACAGAAAATTCTATCATGGCTGAATGGATCAACCTACAGAATCTCTGGTGATTTTGTTTTTGTTTTGTTTTTCAGAGTTGAATGATATTTTGTGCTCTAATCATCAATGCGCACAGAACATTCCTTTACATAAATATGCAGTACTCAGTGGCAGAAGCATGTTTAGGACAAGTTCAGAAATTGTTTTACATTCTGTCTTAATCCAGAGTTAAATCCACTTAGTTCTTTTAAAAAATACTTTAATATTTATTTTATGTTTTACACGAACAAGTGCTTTTCTTAACCATGTGCCTGTGCACCACATGCGCCTGATGCCTGAGGAGGTCCTAAAAATAGCATTGGATTTCCTGTAACTGTAACTACAGATGGCTATGAACCTTTGTGTGGGTGCTGGGAACTAAACCTGGATCCTCTGCAAGAGCAATTAGTACTCTTAACCACAGAGACATCTCTCTGTCCCCTAATGATGTTTTTTTTTTCCTTAAGGGAACTCAATAGTAACTCAAGCAGCAATATTTGAAATCAAACTTCTAACAAAATATAACCTAAAGATATACTAACTTGGTAATTGCACACTGAGAAATGACGATAGGAAACTACTAAAAGCCTGTTTTCTGTAATTAACTTTCATGTTTATCTGAAAGCAGAAAATTTTGTATGTACTATAACAACACTGCAAATCATAGCACAGTAGTCTTAAATCTAAGTTGAGGTCTGTGGTGGTTTGCATATTCTTGGCTCATGGGAAGTGGCACTATTAGGAGGTGTGGCCTTGTTAAAGGAAGGGTGTTACTATGTAGGCAGGCTTTGAAGACTCCTTGTGTTCAAGGTTGGATCAAGACGTAGAACTTTAGGATCCTTTTCCAGCATTTTGTCTGTCTGAACACTGCCGTGCTTCCCATCATGATGATAATGGACTGAACCTCTGAAACTACAAGCCAACTCCAATGAAATGTTTTCCTTTATAAAAGTTGCCTTGATCATGGTGCCTCTTTATAGCAATGAAACCCTAAGACAAACCCTTGTTTTTGCATAGCATGACAGTATTAGCAGCATAAACTACACTCTCAATTCACATGTAGAGAACGAATTCAGGGACACACAGGTAAGCTCTGCCTGAAACACCTTGGGTTACACTGTGCTTGATTTTGAATTAATGATTAGTTGCTGCATGCTGTTGTTGACAAATGTTTGCCTCCTGCTTCCTGTTACTCAACACTATGTGTGGCTCTGATCTGCAGTATAAGTACCTGTGAAGGTGGAGTAGGGATACAAACTGGAGAACCAGGGAACATGAAATGAGCCCATGCCTGTCCATATTGAATTATGTGTTTTTCCATCAGTGTTTTGGAGAAAGACAAATGGGGACAGGGGTGGATATCATTCTAGAAAGTTGATGACATTTATTTTGCTATAGTAAGAAAAAAATTTATAAAGCTGACAAATGTACTAACTGCTTTTCTGTAAAATTTGTATCATGAGGACAAGCAACTGAAAAGATTCATAATGTGTATGTATTTTCCATGATTTTTTAAACATACTATATAGAGAGGAGTTAACAAGTGACCGGATAGAAGGTAGGTTTTTGAAAGATGTGTAACCCTCTCTTCATGACTTTAGCCTATAACGCATATTAACAAAAAGCCACCAACTTCCAGCCTTGCAGATATAGAAAAGCCAACTACTTCTCACCAAAGAGTAGGAAATGAGGCCCAAGGACTATTTCAGCTTTTTTTCATTAAATCCATTAAGTCCTGTAGGTCAGAAAATATAATCCAGCCCATTGGCAGAACATAGATTAAGAGTGTTACTTTTACTCATGAGCCTGTTGTTTCTGATGGTGTCATGCTCACCACCTAATGCTGATAATTTTATACATAAAACTGATACCAGTTCAGCTCAGCTCGTCTTCCCTCCATGGTGCCCATTCTTGATCAAGCTGCAATTAAATCTTTTGAAAATACTTTAAAACTAGATCTCCTGCCTTCACACTAACCATTCAGGGATTGGCTTCACAGCCACCGTGACTTTAAACCAACTAAAGTTTAACCCTATGGGCTATCTGTTTAATAGATCAGAGCTATATCAAATGTTTTCACACAAAGAAACCCAACTTTTTCAGGATCTGTGGACACTGAAATGTCCAAACTCCAACTGCCAACAGCACAGCATTATTTTTTAGCTAACATTTTTGGACAATTTTATATTTATAGAATAGTTAAAAAAACAACATAGAAATCTCACAGTCTATGAGTTCTAGCAACACCTCACAGTGGCATTGTACATTTATTGGACTTACTGTACTAAGTGACACAGTATCATTGTCTAAGCATATAGACTATTTTCCTTAATTTAAAAATTATGTATCATTTACTAACTCTAATTACTTTGTAGACGTATTATAATATACTTCAATCATATTCAATTACACTGCTCACCCTAGCTCTCCTTCTTATATCTACTCCTTCATGCTCTTTATTTTGAGGGGTGGCAGATAAAGCACATAGTCCAGTTTATACTGCCCACATGTGCGAAGATGTGGGACCATCCATAAGAACATGATCTTCCTGCTTGTGATCACATCTTTAAGAGAAACCCACTGTCCCTCTTAGCAGTTATCAGCTGTCAAGAACTCCATGAGCTGAAAGCTCACGAGCTCTTCTCTCCTCTGATTTGAATGTCAATTGGCTTGTTCTTGGCCAGGTCTTGTGCAGATAACAACATGTGCTGTAAGTTCATGAGTGCAGTCATCATTCCATGGCCAGACGGCATTGCTTCACTCCAGTCCTCTCAAGATCTAACTCTTACAATCTTTACTGCCCCCTTTCTTCAATAGTCTCTTGATTCCTAGGGTAAGGAGTATGGTATAGATATTCTATTTGGGAGCCATTTTGTCTGCTTCTGTGACAGCTTGCCTGTAAGGCAGAGTCAGGTCAGTCCAGGATCTGCTGGCAGATAAGAGGGAATACACTTGTGACATATTCTTTCTAAAAGGGACTTGGCTACTCCACAAGGCCACACTTTCAGTTCTACTCCCTGGTGACTAAGCATTCAAAGAGATGAGCTCATGGGGCCCACTTTCATTCAAACCACCATTCTCACCCCAACAGTCATAACTCACAAAATCTACATCCCTAAAGTTCTCTGCATTACTTATAAGCAGCTCAACAGACCTGAGAATCTTCTCTTGGCAGCTCATCTGGTCAGTCTCCTTTCTAGCAGGTGTTCAGTGCTCTTGTATGCAGAACTCTTGGAAGGAGTTCCTAAAAATCTTGCAAGTTTTATTTTTACCAGATTAGTAACGTTTGTGTATTTCTGTGTCTCATGAACCTAACCATGCCTTCCTAAAGGGAACCAAGAAGACTGCTGTCCAACATATTGCTGAGATGAACCACCTAAGCAAATCAATTTAAAGGGAAAGGTTTATTTGGAAGTCACAGTTTTAGAGTGTTCAGTTCATGGACCCACAACCTCATCACTGTAGATTTGTAGGTTGGCAGAACATCATGGCTGAGAGAAAGGAGAAATGCAGAGATGCCCGTCTTACAAGGGGTGGGAAGTTTAGGGAGGATAGGACACAGGGTAAACACTTCTGAGGCTCACACTCACCCCCAGCAACACACTCTCTTCAAATGGAACCCTTTAGGAGACCATTCATGCATGGCCTCATCAGGGGGTTAATAACAAAGTTAGTGCCCTTGTGACTTGATCATCTCTTAAAAGCTTACAAGCTGAGAGCAAAATCTTTGAGACAGAAGTCTTTTTCTTGTGAGCCCCTATCATTATAGGTCATGAGTACAAATAAGTAGGAGAAAGATTTAAATTAAACAATAGCACAGACATCAGATTTGAAAACAACAGCATCAACAACGAAACTAAACTGGTCAGAAAATATGAGATTTGGAAACCTAAGAAAAACGATACTCTTAAGGAAGCTGAACTCTCTCTAGCATGTCCACAGTGTGAATAAAGAGTGGGATTTCAATGAAAAAGGAAGCCAATGGGTAGGAACAAAGCTTTCATAATATTTATGGGGTTTTGGGTGTGACTGGAAGTAAGTTGAGTTTTGTGATTTGGCTTTTGAATTTGACAACACTCACAAGAGCTGCTTGCTTGGCTCTGGCCTTGTGTCACTAGGCACCCATCATGTCAGTCTGTCTTCATGGAAATACTTTCACTCTCATGTCACATATGTCCCAGCAGGTGACCATTTCGTTAAAGTTTTCTGGACTTCTAGATATAAACCTTTGCTGTTCCTACATGCTTATGGAACTGCAAAGTGCAGAAATAGTACACCGTAGTTGATTTTTACTTTCATAAAGAAACCACTAGAAGGATAAAATAGAAGCTAAAATTGTTATGCATTCAACATAGAATTCATAGAAATGGAGAGCTACTATGACACAAAGAGAATCTGTTGTGTACTATACTTCAAAACTTTTAAACCATGTAAAGCTTACATTGTGAAACCTAATTAAATACATGTAAATTCCCAAATGGGAAACAAATAAATATAACTGCTGGCACATTCAAATGAACAACTTCGCCATGCAGAAAAACTTACTACAAGTTGCTGTTTCTCCCTGAGTATGACAGAGCATGCCTGTAACAGTGCTATTAGGGAATTGAAGGGAAGAGAACCATCATAAGTTTCACAGCAGCCTCTGCTACATCATGGAGCCCTGAGACTCTGACTCCAACAAAACATAAACTAACAACTGATTTTTAGCACAGTATTCTGGATGGAGCTCTGGGGTGGGGGTAGTCTAAAGAGAAAACCTGCAACTCACAGATACATTTTAAATTTGATTTAGAAATTATTGGTGCTATTTTAGAAACTTTTATATATATGCTGTTGGAAAATACAGCTCAATATCAGTGCTGCTAGGTGCTATTCTTTCAAACATGCAGCATGCACACACACACAAACATACACACATACACTCACACACACACATGGGTTGATCCATGGTCAAAGTTAGTGCACTTGTGACCTAATCACCTCTCAAAATGTATATGTATATATATATATATGTGTATGTATATATGTGTATGTGAGTTATATACATAATATATATGTATATCAAAATATGCCATATTCAAACTACAATTGAAATGGAATCATTTGTAGAAACAACACACACACACGCATATATTATCCATTGAAATGTCATACAGATAGTGAAATTTTGTAGGAAGAAGTTTAGATTTTATTTTTTTTAGTTCTCTAGTATAATGACAGATCTGAGACCATTAGAAAAGATACAAGGTGAAGTCATGACATTTATTATGAAAGGAAATGTTCGATATCTTCATTGGATATTCAGTTCTATTTATGACTTTTAATTTTTATTAAAGTAGCATATAAATTATTAGGGATTATTGTAGCATTTTCATGCACTCATGTCATTTTTCTTTGTTCATATCAATCTCTCCCTACATTGGCTGCATATGGTTTGAAAACAAAGTAGGTCTTTTAAAACTATGTGGTGATTGATGATTTTAGGGGCTTGTGCACAGACTGGGTAGTAATTTACTCTTACTATGTAAGAGAATGTGCATTGTTAGAAAATATATGGAGTGTTCTGAGAGGGAGTGCTAGAATTCATGTAATTTTCAAATTATTCTGAAAAGTAAATACATACAAAGGAAGAAAGAGAGAAAGAAAGACAGAGCAAGACAGAGAGACTATGCCAAAGTACAAGAACTACTAAAGGATAGTTCTATGTGATCACTGTACTATTCTTTCAACTTTTCATTATTTATGAAACTCTGAACAATATGTGAGCAATATGTCCTTGCAAGGAGTAAGCAAGGGGACATGTGTTACCCTGAGTCCATTTGCTCCTATGACTCTAGCATACCAGCGAGGCACTGGGAGCACTGGTAGTGGAGAATAAAGAAAAATGAAGGGCTTATCCAACAGCTTCCTATAAGCCAATATCATAACAGCTTGCTCATTAGATTAGTGTGATTACTTCTTTATTAAGCCTTATTTGAGCTGTCATCTGGTATCAATTAGGTCAGTTATAGTCTGTCAGGTCTACCAGAGGAAAATGGAACAAGGT
This sequence comes from Grammomys surdaster, assembly GCF_004785775.1. NCBI lineage: Eukaryota > Metazoa > Chordata > Mammalia > Rodentia > Muridae > Grammomys > Grammomys surdaster. The sequence continues at coordinate 7,286,022 of NW_021604678.1, forward strand.
CCATCATGGTATGAGTATGGCATAATTAAAGCAATGCAGATAATGGCTACTCTTCATTTACTCTTGTCCAATCACCCAAGCTCACACTGGATGTCCACTCAAGTCGCATGCTAAAGGGATGGGAGGAGGGAAAAGATAGTGACCAAACAGCTCCTAAAAAAATCTCGGTTCAGTCATCAAATCAAACCACTCATAAAGTGATGACTTATGTTTAAAATATATGAGACTATTATTACAAGAACTAACCAAAGCATAAAATGTACAATTTTATTTATAGATCTGTTCCCAATTGTTTAATTATAAGATATATGTGTATGTTGTTTGTAGTCCATTGCATATGCATATGGTATGAATAACTCTCAACAAAAAGAAGAAAGATGAATATTAATATTTTGGAAGAGGCAAACAGTTTTCATCAGTAGTGTTTACTTAGAAGAACAATATTTTGAACAGGCAGTATTTGAATTAGGCATAAGTTGATCGCTGACAAATCTAAGCAAAGCCCACATATTAAAATTTTACCTGTACAATAGTTATTTTACTAAATGTCAATTCAGTGTTAAAAGTAATATAATTCAAGGAATACACAGAAATTCAATTTAACAAGGGCATTAACAGAAAATAAAATGAGTGACTGAGGTTAGAAAAATTAATTAAAGCTTAAAACTTGATAAAATTTTATTCATATTCTCTTGATAGTAATGATATATGAGTGCTAATAATTATTATATGTTTTATAAGTGAATTATTAATTTTAATAAAGTTTTATAAATTTTAAGTTAGGCTTCAAGTTGCACAGCCTTTCTTAGAAGAAGAATGCTTTCAGAGAGAGATGAATATGACCATCACACTCTACACTGTCTAAGCTGTTCTCCCAACAAAGGGATGATATTAACTCTATTGTTTGTTTGTTTCCCACACAGGACACAGAAGGAGAAAGAAGGAAGGTGGAGGGAATAATGTGTGCACTCAAGTCCCTTTGCTTATTGAGGCCATAATTGGTCAGTGTCCTGATGACTTAAGACCATTACATCAATGCATCCTTTTCTTCACTGCAATGGAGAAAACTACTTAACTTGTCTTGGGACATGTCTCTTAGTATTTCTATGTGTCAGATAAGTCGGATTAATTTAAACGAAAAGAACTGAGTAACCATTGCCATCGAGCACCTATGCTCCTATTCAGTTTTGAGTTTGAACTTTTTATGACTTAGCTCCCCAAAGTCATTCAACCTTAACCAGAAGAATCAGGTAAGTACCAGAAAAGGAAAAGTGCTTTCAGTGACTTAGGAGTTTTCCTCCCTCTCTCCCTCCCTTCCTCTCTCTTTCCCTTCTTCCCTTCCTTCTCTCTTTCCTTTCTTTCTCTTCCTGCTTCCTTCCTTCCCTATTCTATTTTCTTTCTAGTTAGGTATGGTTTCCTTTTTAAGGAACCAAAGGCTCCAAGAATGTGATATATATGGCAACTAATCTCTTGGTTTCTCTAGATTGTCACTTTGCAGGTTGTATTTCTCTGTTAGTTGCCTAAATCCTCGTGGTGAGTAGAGGGTAGATACCTGTCAATGGCATACTTCTATCACTAAGATTTTAATTAGTTCTAGCCCAGCTATAATTGTGCTGTGATAAAGCTATTGACCAGAACACTTCATGCACTTACCTTTTTCTCCTAAAATTCAGGAAAATGTTTTATTTTTTTAAAAATTAAGAAGCCATTAAACCTATGTTTAAAGAGTGCACCTAGCTCAGCTTCAAACTCTGACTCAATTTTTATTATTATCTTTACTTGTGTGCATGTACCCATGTGTTGAGGGTTATTCCAGAGAGGACTGTAGAAGACATCAGATCCCCTGGAGCTGGCATTACAAGCTGTGGTAAAGGAAGCTTTACTCTCAAGCTTTGAGGAAGCTTGAGAAAAATCCAGCAAGACACCTCCCAGTGTTTCTTCCTCTATTCCTGTTTTACAAAAAAAGACACATTACTGCCCCAGTTTCTGCTAGCCCTTCCATGGCTTTCCATTCTGAGTTCAGTAGGCAATAGTTTTCCATTGCCTCCCAAGTGAGGTTGGGGAACCAGCTTACCATGACTCCCTGTAGTTCTAACAGAATATGGAGATGTTGGTCTGTGTCCTGATGTTGCCATTGGGCTATAGGAAAACGCAGCTTCACTAATCTGTGCACAATATGTGAGATGCCAGTGCATCTCTGTAATTTACAGTATGTCTAATGAGCAAGCCCCAATGAAGAGGTTTGTTGTCTACCATAAAACCAGATGGATGTAAGCAGTGATTAGAAGCAATTAACTCTGTTCAGCACTAAATAACGTTCTGTCATTAATGTACATTTTTCCACCTCATTAGAGGTATGGAGGAGTGCATGAGGAAGGAGCACTGAATTTGAATTTCAGATATGCATATGTTTGGAGGGGGAAAACCCAGCAATTTGCAAGGAACACCGGAGAACATACTGACAGAGCCTTGTTTGGGTACTAGCATGGTTATGCACTTGAATAAACTTGCTACCAGCCCTCAGGAGAACCAGAAAGTCATAAAGTCAAGTTCCATCAAGAAGCAAAACACATAACCAATAAGCAAATGACTATAAACTCCAATTTTACTATATTCTAACCATATGATCATAGCATGCTTTTAATAATTGGTAATTTTATGAAACATAAGTCTAGAAAATATAGTGTGGATTACTTAAAGTAAACTTTAAGCTCTTTTCAGCCTGAATCATAAAAAATGGTCACCAAGGTCTTCCCAGAATACATCAAGGATACACAACAGCATGAGGGCCACTTGATGACTTTATAGGATCAAGGATTAACAAGGATTCAAATACTAATGTTACTTCCTCACTAAAAGAAAAATATTACTTGCTTTTTGGGCTGGGGCAGACACAGAGTTGGTCTGCTCCTGTGGAGATACTGAATCCTGAGCCATCCTAGAGGACCCACTGCACTCGGAGCAGCTGGTGAGAACTCCATCTCACTCCCTAAGCCCCAGAGTTACATCTGGGAGCCAGGGACATTCAGGACCCACCAGCTACCCAAACCCCGCCCCTCTGGAATTCCACTTCCCTTCTGCCCTTGCTTGGTCCTTTGGGCTAGGGAAGACACAGAGTGGGTCTGCTCCTGTGGAGATACTGAATCCTGAGCCATCCTAGAGGAGCCACTGCACTCAGAGCAGCAGACACCGAGCTGGTTTGCACTTGGGAGACATCATATCCTGAGCCATCCTAGAGGAACCACTGTACCCAGAGCAGAAGGATTTCTAGATCCAAGAGGTGGCCTGAGTCCCAGGAGTTCTTCTACCCAGGAGATTAGGATCATAAGACCACAGAGACATCTGGACTCTGAGGAGCTCTGCCACAAGCAAGATAACTGGAAATACAGACTCCAGTCTTACACAGTGAGGGCAGGTAACACTAGAGTTAACCAGATGGCGAAAGGCAAGCGCAGGAACATAAGCAACAGAAACCAAAGTTTTCTTGGCATCATCAGTACCCAGTTCTCCCAACATAGCAAGCCCTGGATACCCCATCACACCAGAAAAGGAGGATTCAGAATTAAAATCACTTCTCATGATGATGATAGAGGATTATAAGAAGGACATAAGTAACTCCCTTAAAGAAATACAGGAGAGTACAAGTAAACAGGTAGAAGCCCTTAAAGAGGAATCACAGAAATCCCTTAAAGAACTGCAAGAAAACACAAAGAAGGAATTTAAAAAAAGCATTCAGGATCTGAAAATGGAAATAGAAACAACAAAGAAATCTCAAAGGGAGACAATCATGGAGATAGAAAACCTAAGAAAGAGATCAGGAGTCATAGACGCAAGCATCACCAACCGAATACAAGAGATAGAAGAGAGAATCTCAAGTGCAGAAGATACCATGGAAAATATTGACACAGTAGTCAAAATTAAAAGTGACTAACTTTGCTGCATGTTATCTGTTCACAAAAAGCAGCAGGAAACCAAGAGCACACACAAGTATGAGGGTATCCTCTTAGTTCTATCTGTTGCTTCCGGTGCATTCACATCTGTTGTCAAAACTGAGGATTCTTCCCACCTTCTTCCAGAAGTAAAAGTAAACATCCCTTCACACACTCACTAAGCTGATAAGAACCAAGCACTTTCCCTTGTACCCATCATCATTTGTGATGTGTGGTTAAATGTTCAGTCATTGGCTGGAGATGTAGCTGAATGGTGAGACAGATGCTGCAGTGTACATAGCCCGTCTGCACTTCAATCTGCAAACTATTCACCTCCAATGTTCAACCATTAGATTAGGGAGAAGTATTTGTGATATCTTCCTTGTTTCATGCATGGCTAGAAATAATCCTACCTTGGTTAATTTAAAACAACTTACCAACCAGACTGTAGTAAATTCCTTAAAATATAATAGCTAACTCAAAAAGCCAGCTCCAGTAAATCACCTTTCAGGGGCAGCCTGTCTATGTGTCCAGACTCGGCCCTCCAAAGCAGAGACATGAATGGCTTCTGCTTCTGCATTTAGCACATCTGATAACTAGGAGGATTTAGGACTAGGCATGCCAAATCAGTGAGTGAGAGCTGAGACATGACAGGGTTAAGTTCTGACCTTAACTCAATTCCAAACCAACATGAAATAGAAGTTAGAAAGGCAAGTGGATAAGTGGCTCCTTAACCACATGCATTTTGTAGTACAGAGTGCAATTATATTTTCATACTGTGGGATTCTGGCAGATACAAGGAAGTCACATAAAATATAGAACGAAAGGTTTCTTTCCTTCCCATAGTTTGAACAAATGATTCAGTTTGTTTCTAATTTTATAAAATGTCTTTTGCAAATATAAATCTGCAGGTCAATTCAAAATGGCAGTGAGACTATTTACCACCAAGCCATGGCACTAGTGACCTGTACCCCATGGGAAATAAATAAGTGGGATGCCATATCTGGGAACATTTCTGCTCACATATATTTGCCTGGTGTGGTGGTTATTCTTTGCTGTCAACTTGACTACATTTAGAATTTATTAAAATCCACAAATGGAGGCCACGCCTGTGAGGAATTTTTGTTTGTTTGTTTGATTTGAAGTAGGAAAATTCATTTCTAATCCAGATATTTGATTTAAGAAGACATATCTTTAATCCAGATCTTTTGAGCTTGGAAAAATGACCCATCTTTTTTTCTGAATTTGGGATGAGAAGACACACCTCTAATCTGGGCCACATCTTTTGCTGGAAGCCTCTATACAGGCATGGAAGAAGGAAACTTTTGCTCTTTGCCAGCTTGCTCTTTTTTGCTGTGTTAGCAAGTCCACTCTTTCACTGGAATTAGAACCTTCTTCTTCAGGATTCAGTGTTTACTGATGACCAGTTAAGACATCTAGCCTTGTGGACTGAACAACTACTGGATTCTTGGACTTTCAGTTCATAGGCAGTCATAGTTGGATTAGCTAGACCTTAGCCTGTAAGTCACCCTAATAAACCTCTTTCTATATGTAGGGATGTATTATATAAGTTCTGTTACTCTAGAGAACCCTGACTAATAATACCTGGCTGTGACTGTCTTCAGCACATAGCAACTGACTAGCCACCAACACTCCAACTCCATAAGCACTAGAAACTGACCATTGAGTGCAAGCTTCTCCCTACTGAGGTTGTGCTCCTGGATTACTGAGCTCATCACTTCATAACTCCTGTACTTTTTAACACCCTGGAATCAACATGTAAGTAGTATCTATTTTACATGGAGAGTATTGTTTGGGGGCTTTTGAAGAATAAGATGGAATATGAAATATTCTCTGTGCCCCAAAGAGTTTACAGACTACTCGTAGAACTAAAATCAGGAGGCTTGGGAAATAGTTCAGTCTGTAAAGTAGTTTGTCATGCTCAGGAAGATCAGGGTTTTATCTCTCAATCCTACATTTAAAATGAAAATCCAGGCATAGTTGTATCTACTTGTAATCCTAGTGATAGAGAGGCAGAGGCAGATATAGGTGTACACCTAGGGTCACTGGCAACCAGCCAGCCTAGCAAACTTGACAACCCCAGGCAGGGAAGGAATACTGTTGCAAAACCCAAGGTAGATGACACCCAACACTGGCCCCCATAAGCACATACACACATATGTATGCATGCATCCCCATAAGCATGCATGCACATACATACTCATACATACACAAATATCAAGAAATAAAAGCACAATAAGAGTTCTACACTTGTAAATTGGTAAAAATAAGTTATACATTTCACATATAATTATATGTAAATACATATAAGATATACATATTTATCACACACACATATAGAGTACATTACATCTTTTATTTACATGTCTCACAAAACAAGGCAGATGGTGCCTGAGGAATGATATCCAAAGTTGTCCTTTGGCATCCGCAAGTGTGCTCCCATCACCATGCAAGAGCACACATACAAAAATTATAAGAAAAGAAAATTAAGGTTCGTAGACAAACCTCAAGCACCTTAAAACAATTAACAGTCAAGAAAGATATTTCTTTTTTGTTCAGAATCCAGCACTTGACTAGCCTCATTGCTGACAATCCAGGAAGCAAGCAATGGTGAAAGCTATGACACTGTGCAGGACGAGGGCATAGCAAGGAGGACCTGGAGTCCTCACTTGGAGATGATTTCCTACCTTTGTAATAGCACCGAAACTAGGCTACAGAACTCGATTGACATGTGACTTAAAAGAAGTAAAATAGACCTTGGGAGAAATAACAGCACGGAGCTAAAAGAGAAAAGAAGCTTTCGGGAACTGGGACCAGTAGTATTACATTGCCCAACTGTCCACAGGAAACAGATACATCCCAGTAGCCCACGGGAAGCAGTGAGACACATCCTTGCTGCTTACAGGAATCAGACAGACACAGCCCAGTGGCCCACTGCAAACAGTCCTATTCTTTCTAATGGGCTGCGGAAAAACAGTCCTGTACATTCCATTGTTCCACAAGAAACAGTCCCACACATTCCAATATCCTGCTCATTCCAGTGGCCCACACAGTTCCACATATCCTAGTAACTCTTAGGAGTTCTTTGATTTGATTTGCTGATAATTCTTTTTAATCATGACCCCCCTCTCACACATTTTCAAGAAAATATGAGATTAGAAAACTCTGCTTCAGATGACAAGTAGGCATTTTGAAAATGTTTCATTTCACAGGCATTTATAGTGCTCGTTATGGGACATCTGCTATCCAGAAATTCTTAACACTCTCACTGTTTGAAAGCAGAAGTCTCATTGTACATTTTTTTGTTGTTGTTCTAGAAAATTCCAAGGAGACACCTGGTATTTGGCAGTTTTGAGTTTATGAGGACAGCTCTCAGGAGGTCATAAAAGTTGACTTTGCTTTCTAGAACATCTTCCAAGATAAAGTGTTGACAAACATACCTTGGGGAAGGCTACAGAGTTTCGATGCTGTCTGTCCTCAATTCTAGATGCTTTTAGAAAGGATAGCATTCTAAGGAATTTTACCTAGCTGCTTCTGTTTTTCTGCAAAGTGAGCCATTCAGGCATTGCATCTTCTCCAATTTCCTCGCCTCTTTCAGGGAAGCATATTGGGACAGAGCTCGCCAGCTGTCTGCTCCCTGTGCCTTCTGCCGACATTATCCCGAGGTACCGCCCCACCTTCTGGCCCTCCAGCTTGTGGGGGGTGGGGAGTAGGGAGGGGAACAGAGCTCTTCCTGCTCTGACATGTGTAACACAATGAAAAGAGCAGAAGGAATATGTATCTATACATATATATTTCTCTCTCTACATATAGACATGCATAGACTGATATGGAAAGTGTGTGCATGTGTATGCATGTGAATCCACACACCCCCTGCCAGCATTCCTATATGTATATATACATGGTATATAATCCATATGCTCTTTCTTTCTGCAGCACACATATGCAGCTGGGAATAACTACTGTGAAAAAATTTACATACTCACGAAAGACAGATTATCAAGCAGAAACAAGAATATATGGAATTTAGCTATTATAAATTCTCCTCATCTGCTGCCTGCCTTTATTAGAACACACTTCTTCAGCTCCAGAAAATATCTATTCTTTCGTAGTGCCTGCATAGGAAAGAGGTCCTGCTCTAATTTTTATATGTTATACTGGTCGTCCAGTTAGTGTCCTGTCTTTGTACAAACAGCAAGTATACTCAGAAGGTTAAAGAGTGACAATGCACTCTCCATGCAGTACATGGTAGCTGCATAGATGTTGAAATGAGCAAAAACTTGTCTAGTGTCAGGTAAATGGATAAATGGGCTCCAAGCAAACATGTGTGATAGCTACTGTGTACATGTCACTACACAAGGGCTCTGGGCATCCTCTGTGTCACCTAACCCTCCCCATGGTCTGGATGGGAAGTGCCATGACTCCTACCATTTTGCAAATAATGGAAAGGAGCTTTTAGAGAGATGAACTGAGTGACTGAAAGGCCAGGAACTGGCCACAGTATATCTGCCTCCACACCTGTCTCCCCACTTGCCAGCTTCTCCTGCCTCTGATGCAAGACATCTTAAGATGTGCATGGAGAAGTGGGCATGTGAGAGTGTTCTGGACGGAGAGGTTAACACCTTCAGTTAGGTTTTCTTCTATCACTTTTTTTTTTTACTGTAAATAGGAGGTAAGTTTCACTCATACAATTTGACAAATGTAATCTAAATTCAGTTCTTGCAGGTTTAGTTACAACAAACCTGATATAAAACAATTTAATTTAAAGATTAATTCTAAGGATGTAAACTTAAACAAGAAGTAAACCATTCCTTTTAAACCCTACTTTTCCTAGCAATAAATTCACTTTTATTGGAATCGATCAAGACAATTGGGACCTATTGACTTAGAAGACAATAGCAGAATTCCTACACTGGGTTTTCAATGGTTGTATTAACTATTCCAGGCCTCCACAATTCACTGAATGCGCCTTTAGTGTCCTGGAAATGCGGGTGATTAAGCATGCATGGGCTGAGTGACAAATGGCAGCAATCCTATGGCATTTCTCAGTGAAGATTTCTTGTTTGGGAATTTATAAGGAAGCAATCATTTAGTAAGATCTATGACCCCTTCAAACGCTTCCATTATTCATCCCACACAGATTGAGCTCAATCTCCCTGGTGTCTAAATTGCATCCTGATACTAATATAAGGTTTGGGGAGTGATCTTAACTCATTTAGGCCACTTGGTACTGTTAAGACTTGAGAAATGTATTTATGAAAAGATGTCATTTATTTAATATTTCTAAAAAACTGTCCAACCCACAAATTTCTCATAAGCCTTCCCTTTTGGGCACAAGACAAGCAGGTTTAGTATATAAACCTTAATGCTATTATCATACAAAAATTATACAAGCTTAGCGATGAGGCTGTACAAACAAAGGCTACTTTTCAATACTCATATTGAATTTGTACAGTCATCAAAAATCTGACCTGTATATTGGGGTGGTGTTTATTATTGTTAAATAAAACTCAAATAAGTATTTTTAGATGCTTGTATCTAATACCACAATCTAGAAAGAATTTCTATAAGAAGGGATAATTTTATGTAGTCAAAATACTCAAGCAAATTATGCATGGCTCAATTACCTTAGATATAGGATATTATTGTCAGTCTATCATCGACGCCAATTTAGGAACAAAATCAAATGCTTCAGTTCAATCAACGATATGGAATGCTCCTGAAAGGGCCATATGTTAAATGGCTGGTCCCCGGGCTCCTGGGTGGCTGTGGAGACTTCACACAGAAAAGGAGAAGGCCTCTTGTGAGGAGTTCAGGCTTTGTGAATGTTCCTTTGAAGGACACAGTGGCAGCCTCTCTAGTCCTCACTGTGAGACCAGGATGCTCCTTCATGCCTTCCCTCCACAATGAGCTTCTTCACCACAGGCTCCAAAGCAAGAAACCCCGTCAATTACTTGCTGATAAATGCAAAATAAACATATTAATAGGTTTATTATCGCAGATATTTTATAGTAACAAAAAGCTGTCTAGCACACTCAAGAACTTTTTCTCTTTTTCTTTCTTTCTTCCTTTCTTCCTTTCTTCCTTTCTTCCTTTCTTCCTTCCTTCCTTCCTTCCTTTCTGCAAGTTTAGGACTACTGCTTGTACTTAGCTTCTCCTTTATTGATGTTTAATCTATAAAGAACAAGTTTAATTCAGAGAGTTTCAACTCAGCTCATGTATAGGCTAAACCCTCACCCTTATCCAATAGACATGAAAAATATACATATCAGCCATTCAGAATATCTCTACTAAATGCCCTTCATAACAACCCATGCTGTTTTATACTTACATTCAGCAAGTTCTTAAGAGCTTAGTCCAATGACCATTGCTTTGTGTTTTCACAAGTTTTATATCAACCTTAGGAGAATGTTTATATTTTGTATTATATGATTTTTCAGATGAGGAAATGGAGATCCAGAGTGTAAATGCTCTTCTGGAAATGACCCCATTGATGGCAAGAACAAGCGGGATTAAAATCCAAGCCATCTGGTTCCAAAGTTAATCACCTTGACTTCTACCATTCTGGTGCAAACTGTAGTGATAACTGATGAGGTTTACTTTATCCAGACCCTGTGGTTCTTCTAAGTTCAAACTGTGTTAGTACGCCCTGCTTGCAAATCATGATCTTGTGTTTGTCCAGTGCTTTCAAGAGGATAAGAATTATACTTCCATGTTTTAAGCCAGCCTACATTGAATCTCACTAACAAACAGACATAGAAAACTCATAATTGTATTACAGAAGTTGCTCAAGGCATCATTAACCCTGGTTAAATAAAACAGAAAGAAAAAGGAAAAAAGAAAAAATTATCATCCTATTGGTTTTGTTTGTTTGTTTTCCTTTATTCTTTAAATGAATGTGATGTCTTTCTAAAAATTTTCTCTATAGAATAGTAAAAGCTATTGTAAACAAAAAAAGAAAATGGTTGCCGGATGCTACACGGTTGCAAACCTGGCTGCATGACACAGTTTCAGTTGTAGGCGCTCCATCAACCTGAATAGTGCACCTCTGGCTACAGATGGCATGCCTCTTTCTTGTATTCTTATCTACTTTGCCTTTGTCTATACCACAGTTTTCCTCAAATATGATTTTGGTAAAAATTTCTGGGAAAGGGATTGAAGGCATTACTGGTGAAGGAAATGGCTCTGGTGTCTATTAGGAACCAACTGCTCTGGCCTTGGTCATTCAAGCAGCCAACCCAGGCATAACAGGACAAGGGGTTCTGGAGGTGTAGGCTGACTGCCTTAATTGTTCTCTGGGAAATTTTAGCCAACTCATGATGATTCAGTTGTACCAGGAAACATTTGAAGCAGAAAATGTTTTTGAGAAATCTGAAGTTCTAGTAGTTAAGAGAATTGAAGACTCCAAGAAAATGGCACACTGGGCCTGCGTCACTAAGGACAGGGATGCCCATAGAAAATACAAGGGACAAGACAGAGGAAAAAAATAGCTGGGCTTACTGGATTAGTGAGCAATGGTGAGGCCCCCATGAGGGGAGATCTATAATGATACAAAGTTTGATTCAGAAATATTATTGGGGATAATTGAAAGATATATGTATAATAAAAAGATGAAGGATGCAGAGAAGACTTTGACCCCGTGAGGGCCATTGGATTACTGAACTGACCTTCCTGGAAAGACTGGGACACACTGATTTGACCCCCTGGGATTGCCTGCCTATGGAAATTAGGGTACAAATTTTGAGATAGAATTCAGACTAGTGACTAAGCCCTGGGGGACACTGCAAGAGGAATTAATATTGCATAGGGAGAACAGTTTGAAAAGTATTATAGAAATAAATATTTGGATGAGCTTAATAAACAGATTTTGCTGTTGTAGACTAGTTAAAAACTAACATTCCTCTGACCTGTTCAGCATCTTTTTGTTTTCATGCTATTTCTGTAACCACAAGTCTATACTCAGGTGACCTGTGATTTGGTAGTTTTTCCCAAGAGTTAAAAGTTAATGTATAACTTTCTTTAGCAGACACTGAACTGTGACTTTGTGTGTGCATTGTGGTTTTTAGTGAAATAGTTTTATGGGGTTATTTTTTTCAGGAAAATTAATGGGTTTGAGTGACATAATGAAAAGGCTTTTGATTGTGTATTATTAAATAATAAAGAAGTGTTTAACAGATAAAAAGATTGAGGTACACTCAGAAAGAAGAAGAAGAAGAAGAAGAAGGAGGAGGAGGAGGAGGAGGAGGAGGAGGAGGAGGAGGAGGAGGAGGAGGAAGAGAAGAAGAAACCTGAAAGCTGTGTCTGATCAGTTTCAGAACACAATGAGCCACCTGTATCAGCTTGCACCTGCATCATTGCCTGAGATTCTGTGCTTTGAGCCGATCCAAATCCTCCCATTCTCAAGAAGCCCAAAATGACTGAGACTGGTTTTCAGCAGATGGTAAGACAAATGAAGAGAGCAGTTACAAGAACACTCCCTATTCCCACCATCCCTGGTGATAACCCCTTGAAATGTGGCTTTCTTGGTCAATTAAACAAATACATTAGGCATATTAGCTTACTCTAGCTGACTTAACAGAACACTACAGGCCACGCAGCTTAAATACTAGCTGTATTTTTTTACAGCTCTGGAATCTGGAAACCCAAGGCTGGCTTAATTTCTGGGTGAAGCCTCTCTTCTGTCCTCAGGTGAGTCTTTCTTCTGTTCATCAACTGTACAGTCTTCTCTGGTGGTTCCTCCTGTCTTACAATGACAGCAATCCTTTGGGATCAGAAGCTGACCTCTTTGACCTCATTTAACCTCAATTACCTCCTTCCAGTCCTGACATCCAGAATGGTCACACTGGGAGGATACAGTCTCACCATGGTGAGGTATTAGGACTCGACCCAGGACAGTAGGTGCAGAATAATCTTTACCTTTTCTCTAGATCTTTAGATTTTTCTAGCCCTTATATCATATATACATTGCTATGCTGAAAAAGATTTGTCTATACCTTGATGTCATTCTACTGTATTAACTATCAGTGTTTATTAAAATAAAACTCATATTGAGTATGGTTGAATTTTCATATTGTGAACAATTTTGTTGCGATATATATTAGATACAGATATAGATATAGATATAGATATACATATACATATACATATACATATACATATACATATACATATACATATACATATACATATATTTGCATCTATGAAGTCTTTGACCAGTTCTTAACTTGTTTCTGAACACTGTCTTTCTAGCAGAGCAACAGTGAGTGGACTCACTGTTATTGTGATACTGCATATTGTTGAAATGTCCTTCAGAATATAACTCACTTCATGTTCTCACCAACTCTGCTTGAGCCAAGCCTTTATGAACCCTCACAAAGAATGAGTATTCTAATTTATGAACATTTGCTGTGCTATGTGAAAATGGACTTCTATTTGATGGAAAAATTTGCATTCTTACAACGTCTAAAGAGAACAAAGTTAGTCTTTGTTTTTCCTCTTTGGGGAATTGCCTGTTTAGTTGTCTTGTCTCTTCTATGGTTAGAAAGATTTGACTTTTCTGTCATTGAACTTTGTGAGAGCTATTAACCATCTGAATGTTACAACTGCTTCAAACATTTTCCCAGTTTATTTGTGAACTCTGTGTATATTTTTCAGATATGTTAAACATAAACGTTTCTACTGGGCTCTCCACTATGGCATCTGCCTCTAGAATTCTGGGCAGATAACACAATCATAGGTTCCTCTTTAAAAGCAACAACAAAAAAGCCTTAAGTACTTTTATCCTATGGACTGTAGACATTTTGTACACTCAGTATATTCTTTTCTCTCTGTTGACCATAAGTAAACTAGAAACAAACTTATAACCAGACCCAAATTGTAAAAGACACAGTGTGCACAGCTATACTTGATAAGACATTTCTTTGGCATTTTCTCAAATGTTTCTTCAGATCAGGAGTGGTGAGACACACGTGGAATCCTATTAGAAGGAAAAGGTGGGAAGACTAAAAGTTTGAGGATAGCCTGTGCTACAGAGCTATTTCCAGGTCAGCCTAGAAATGAAGACTTTAATTCTAAAAATAAAGTTTCCTAAGTCATGTGTGACACTTTGGGAGTATGTGTACATGTGTACACATGCACGCAAGTATGTTTTCATGGTTGCTCTGAATAATTTTGGAATTTGGAATACATTTACTTCCATTAATGGAATCAAATTTTCATTACTCAATCAAATATTAAGAAATCCCCTTCAGTTGTCAAATATTAAGAAGAAGAGAGGACCTTCAGTTGTTGTGATAATTTTTTTCATTGATGAGCCTTTTCTAGTTTCCTATAGCTTATGTATTCACTTAAAGATAATTCTAAAATGAAGCTCCAAAATGAAAGTGGTACTGTTGCTGAGATATTAATAATTCCATAAAAAGCACAAAATTTTAAAGCGTTACAAATACATGTTCAAAAACCACTATACGTTATAAACTTGTAGCAATACATTTATCTTACAATTTGTACATGCAGGGTTATTAACATGCCTATCTAGACCGTGGGGTGGGGGGGCACGCGTGTGTGTATGCACACATGCATGTGCATGTGTGTGTGTTTGTGTATACATGTATCTGACAAGACCGCTGAATTAAAATAGAGGCACTGGTTATTACTTGACTTAGCTAATGTGAAGCCTACATTAAATAGTGCACCAGGCGATTATAAAGCTGGAACAGAAACTTAAGTGGCCATAGAAATGCTCTGCGGCTTTGAATTATTTTAAGGGTGGCATTGTAGTGAAACACATGACAGCTAATATGTGAGTGTATCAGCAGCATCAACAGTCCTAAATTACAAGACTTCCTGAACACTTATAAACAGGTCCTGTTATTTACCAGCTCACCCCTTAATCTTAGAATGTTCGCTCTGTGTACACTCGCATAATGGCCACTAAAAAGTTTCCAAAGATGAATTCCATTTTATGTTCACATAAAACCAGAGACCTGAAGTTCAATTAAGAGCAACAGCATAAAGAGCAGGGAAGGGTAAACACTGCTTACGCATCTCAGGACACATTCGGGCTTTTTATCTTTATTCATGGATCAGGGCACTCAGAATGAAACCCAGAACCATATACATACAGGCCTCCTTTCCTACCACTGAGCTACACCACGACCAGTGCACACCTCTGGACAAATGCACCGAGAGCAGCTGCATTAGACAGGAGACTACAGACTGAAGTCAGGACACTGATAGTCTTCCAATGTTGTACTTAGGCAGACATGTCTAAGTAACTCAATAGACTCTTTGAAGGTGATTTTTTTTATTTCTATGTCCACAAATTTGGACATGTGTGTGGGCATAATGCAGCACAGGATGAAAAGAGCCACATGAAATACTTAATCGGAATACTTAAGGAGTCAATAAGAGATGTAACCCCCAAATAAATGGAAGTAAACAAAATTACCATAGATTCAAACACATAACATTTACAATGTTGGGACCGGAGAGATAGTTCTCCACTTAAGAGTACATCCTGCTGTTCTGCACGACTCTTATGGAGTTCTCAGAACCCATACCAGAATCCTCACAACTGCCTGTAACTCTGGTTCCAAACTGTCTTTTGGCATTTTATGACTGCATACACATAGAGACACACAGGTTCACACACATAGCTAGAAATAAAAATAAATATATTTTTTAAATCTACAGCCTTAAATACTAAACAACAGGAACAAAGATAAAGTGCACCCCTCCCAGAAAAAAGAAAAAAATCTGCCGTATGTCATTGTGTGGAAGGATGACTAACCTCTAATAGAAAAGAGGGTCTAAGAAATTACTGTGGGAAATTTTAGTGTCATACTATGAAAACAGAAGAGAGAGAGAGAGAGAGAGAGAGAGAGAGAGAGAGAGAGAGAGAGAGAGGCAAGATCAGATGATTCATGGAAAAAGTGACATAAATATCTGCAGAGTAAGCATTAATATTTTGTGTAAATTGGGTCAAATTCTATGTTTTAGCAGTAATACTGAGCACTGTTGAAGTTTACTGAGATCCACAATCTCACTAATTCCTGGTAAGCAGGGCCTGTTAATTCTGTAGCGTGGTCTTGGCTCATCTATAAACAACTTTCAGAAGAAATGAGTAATTCCTTGATAGAGCAGCACTGTTCCTATGAACTGAGCCGGGAGATTCCCTTATAGTTACAGAGGAATACCTTACGACATTATTATAATATAAAATCTTGTGAGTAATCTAAAGGTTGAGCAAATAAATGAACAGCTGTGTATTGTATTTTTAAATGATTTAAAATTTATGTTTAAAGAAATAGAAGAAAGAGCTAATAGGGCATCTGGAGGGGCAGGGGAGATGGTTTCTCTCAGCGAAGTGTCTATCATGCAAGCAGAAGCACTCAAGTGCAGAGTGCAAACCCCAAACCCAACAAGGAGAAGCTGGGTACAGTGTTTGCTTGTAATTTCGTACCAAAAAGGTTGAAACAAGAGGATCACTGGAGCCCAGTGGCCAGCAAGCATCTCAGTCAACTTGACAAGCTCAAAGCCAGTGAGAGACTCTGTTGAAAAGTCAAGATGGCTTCTAAGGAACAACTTTTGAGGTTGTCTTTAGGCCTCTAAGACTTGGGACTGCACACCCACATATGTATGCACATACATAGAAAAAATATCATGAAAAGTAAAAAAAAAGACAAATTCTACATATAGTATGATGTCTGTTTTTTGTTATATATGTCATATAAAACTGTTTATAAATACTCATGTATTATGTATACATGTGTAGCACGTGACATCTATATTAACATGGTTTTCAGTTGTGATATTTAGTTGATTTCCAGAAAACAACCCAGTTGGTAACTAGACAGAAAACAGACATGCAACATTGCAAAGCCTAGGACCCTGCCCTGAGCCTCCCGCGTAAAAGGTTTACAAAGGACCTATGTGTATAAGTGAAAGATGAACACCAACCAGTGACAAGAAAACTCACAGGGCGAGAGTCGCTAATTGAGTTGTTCCCTGCAGTAAGCTTTGCATCTGTCCTGTGGCTTCTGTGTGCAAACCAACTTTCTCCAGACTCTCCTGATGTTTCTTCTCCTAAGTAACTCCTATCCATCCCTCGCATCTCAAACACCACTCTCTTCTGTAAGGCAGAACAGTATCCAGAGAAAGTCAAGTTCCTGTGTCACAGAATATGTTCCCTTCTGTTCCTCCCTTTTATGCTTATCAAGAATGTGATTAAGTAAATGATTAATTGCTTTATCTTTTCCCAGAACTTATAATTTATGAGGGAAGGAACCAAGGCTGGCTGTCTTACTCACCTCCATATCTGCAAGAACCACCAGATGATAATAGCAGACAGCATAGTAAAACATGATGAGAACAATCCTGAGCTCTTGAAATGTCTGACTTAATTAAATTTCACAACATCTATGCCCAGTTATCAAAATTATCCTTTTGTGGGGTAAGCAGCACTTGAGTCTCACTCTAGCCTAGAATTCATGACATAACCTAAGCCTGTCCTCTAACTAGTGGTAATCCTGCTGCAATGGCCACCCAAGTGATGGTGTTTTAGGCATCAGCCACACACTCAGGTAAATTGTCCTTGCTTTAAAAAGAAGGAAACTGAATTACTAAGACCGAAAGTTACACATCCAGTAAAAGGTTCAAACTCACCTAATCCATGAATTTATTGAATCTATGCCTCCCTAGTGTAGTTTTCCCCATAAATATTAGAAGAATGAATGAGAAACGCATTAGCAGTAAAATGTGTACTTGCTATAAATTAAGCACCAGCAGGGACATGCCCTGTAGCAGCTGTAGCTCATCATTTCATGGTCACCTGACCATAAAAGAGACAGAAGACCCTAGCCTTACTATGGAAACACCAGGAACAAAGCCCCATAGACACCCTCATTAAAAATTCTAATATAATGATTTCCTGAGAATAATAGTCTGGTTGGGGTTTTCAATTCCAATGACAGGAATGTAAGCTTAAAAGGTTTAAGTAAAGGCACATATCTTTGTAATATGTGCATGCACCTGCAGCACTAATTATAGAAACTGACCAACCACAAAGCTCGCTCGTGTGTTCTCTCCTCTCTCTCTCTCTCTCTCTCTCTCTCTCTCTCTCTCTCTCTCTCTCTCTCTTCTCTCTCCTCTTCTCTTCTCTTCTCTTCTCTTCTCTTCTCTTCTCTTCTCTTCTCTTCTCTTCTCTCTCCTCCTCTCCCTGAATGCTTTTATTTCCTGTTAAAATCAGCTTTAAAAGAAGGGTCTGTAATTGCAAACAAGTTGTGCAGAATAAACAAGCCATTATTGTAATGAGGATGATTCTTGCTAAGGCTTATTTTTAAAAAGCCAAATTATAGACTTCCAGTCAAAATTGTATCTGGGTTTTCTGTCACTTGCTTTCAAATTTAGTCCTGATTTGCATTTCGCCTGACCTACTAGTTAGAGCACAAGTTCACAGAGCCCCTTCTGAAGCGGTAATGAGCTTGGGCACTAAGCAGCATGTAATTGCGTTCAACTGCATGCAAGTGTTTACTTTTTACTGCTGTGCGTCTGCCTCAGAGACTGTTGAGATGCAATTATGCATTACAAAATTTGCAAGTTGCCAGCCTTGCCTGGACTATTTTTGCCATGTTTCACATTTAAACTGTGTAAGTGCATAAGTAGAGGTATAAACAGCCAGGTTTTCCAGACTAGAAAATCACTGTTACTTAAATGGCAGAATTTCTGCTTTGTGGTTTCCTAGTTCCATGCCTTGCCTCGGTTGCATATCTTTTTAACCATCTGTTTCTTTCTGGCGACCAGTGACAGGGAAGCAAGCAACTGTATCTGCATTACTGTGTGGTTTGACATCTGGTGTCTAAATCCAACCGTGGTATTTATTTGTGAATCATTTAAATATGAGATCATATTAGTTACACTTGCAGATGACGTTTCATCAACATCCTCAGCCGTTTATGCTCAGATTGTGTGGCATTTTACCTAGAGAGAAAATAAGCATGTTTTCCTAGAGGTTGTGTACAATTTGTATATGTGGACATAAACGTGTGCACGTGTGCACGTGTGCATGTGCGTGTGTACATTCACCTGTGAGGGCTTGTGTGGAGGCCAAATGTTGACACCAGGATCTCTTCTCCAGTTCCTTCTCTGTCTTGTTCTTTTTAGACAGGGCCTCACACTGAATACAGGGCTTGCTGAGTTAGCTAGGCTGGGCCAGCAACCCCTAGGAATTACCCACATTAGCCTGCCAGCACCAGGTATAGCATCGAGTGCAGCTCAGACATGCAGTCAGGGGATCCTAGCTCAGATCCTCATGTGTGCACAGCAGCCGTTTTACTCACAGAGCTAAACTACTCTAGGTAATAAAGGTAAATTACATATGAATTAAAATAGAAATACCATATGTAATAGGTGATGTTAAACATACATCACAATACTTACCAGTGTTTCGAGAGTTCCCAACCTGTTCTTGGATAACGCTATTGAATCATGACACACAGCTAACATACTGGGAAAGAGTGCTGCTGAACCGGGCTGACCTGGAAATGATCGCTGTTGTCCCAGGAAGGAAAGGATTCTGAAGGCGCCCTCTTTTCTCATACCTACAAGTGTGCATTTAGAAGGAGACTAGCATAAGAAAACTGTAAAAATGTTCAACACCCTTGCCATCAGAGAAGTGCAAAATAAGAGCACTTTGAAATTTTATTTTATCCCACTCAGAATGGCTAAGACAAAAAACAAACACAGAAACAAACAAAAAACCCACAACAAATACTGTGGCTGTGGTGAAGTTACACACTGCTCATTGTTGGTGAGAATGCAAACTGGCACAGCCACTATGGAAGCCAGTCCGAGCAGTCCTCACAAACCTAAAGATAGCTCTACCTCAGGATCCAGTTATGTCACTCTTGAACATATATCCAAAGGATTCTAACTGTGCTATAACAGAGACAGCTCCTCAACCATATTATTTTCTGCCCTCTTCACAGCATCAGGACATCAGAACAACAGAAATGCGCACCATCAGATAAATGGGGAATGCAGAGGTGGACATTCACACTGAAATATTCAGTTACTAAGAAAATAAAATTCACAGGTACATGGGCAGAGCTGGAAGTGATCATTCTGAGAACCCAGACCGAGAAAGATATGTGTCTCACATTTTACTCTCATTGGAGGATGCAAGTTTTGAATTCAGATATTCATATATTTTGCCATACCCTTGGAACCCAGGAAACTACTAAGGACCATGGGGAGAGTCTTTTCCAAGGAAAGAAGGTAGAACACACTGGTGCATATAGTGAAAGGGGAGCAGCGGAACCAGAAGGCTTGTGCTGGGGTTGAGGAAGGGAGGGCAGTGTACAGGAGGGAATACCAGAGGATGCACGATACCAAAGATATCAGGAAAAAATCAAATGGAAACCTACTCCTGTAGATGCTTCTTAATGTTAATATATATACATATACACAAACTCTTAAAATGGAGTTGCCCTATAACAGAGCAGCAATACACACATACAAATACTTAAAGTACATACATACACATGCATACATACATACACATGTGTACATACATACACGCATACATACATACACATGCATACATACATACACATGCATACATACATACACATGCATACATACATACACATGCATACATACATACACATGCATACATACATATACATACATACACATGCATGCATACATACACATACATACATACACACAAACATACATACATGCATACACACATACATACAAATACTTAAAACAGGATTGCTCTGTAACAGAGCATCAATGCCTCTTCTAGACACCAGAACCTAATAAAAATCCCAGTGCCAGGGATGGGTTATCTTGTTTGGAATTGTTAACCTGTGATGTTTAGTGCTCTATAGAACTACCAGAGAAGTAATTACCAGTCTTAGTTGTGATCCCTGTGAACTACAATGACTAACCTGATGACTTATGCCTTCTCTTGCAATGGTGTTGTGGGCATCTTGGGAGTAACTAAGCACTTTCTGAGTAGACTGTGGATACTCACGCCTGGCCCCATTATCAGTGCAAGAGCTAATGGATAGACAGAGATAGGCTGTAGGTCCTAGGGGGAAACATTATTATTATTCTAAGTAGATATATTCTTAAACTGACTCCAAATGACTTGCCATTATCCTCATAATGTATATCTTAATCTCATCATAGAAGCTTCTATTAATAGGAGATAGTAATTAACACAAAGATCTACAACTGCCCAAAACACAGTGAACAAGAGACTGTAGAATGGTCAGTCCTAAATAGAACACATATACTGCACCCCTTTCTCCAAAGGTGAAGGGGCCATTACAGAGGAGGGGGTAGAAAGATTGTAGGAGTCAGTGGCAGTGGATGACTATAAGAAACATTTTCTGAGCATAGCAGGTCAGCTGCACATATAAACTCATAGCCATTGAGACAGAGGACAAGACCTGAGCGAGTTCAAACCAGACCAAATCTCTGCATAGAGAGGGAAATTGTGCACCAAGTCCCAACCCTAGCTGACAATCTAGTGGCAACTGTTTGCTGCTGGGTGAGGAAAAGTCTCTAAGAGTATAGCCTCTAGTAAGCTGACCACACTTCAGTGGAAGGACACACATCCAAGAACATTGGAGCAGCACCATTTGTATTGATTGAGAAGAAAATGTCATCAAGCTGGATAAATTTGATCAGAACACATGAAAATTCTCATAAAAGTATTTTAATGATAGAGACTAATAGGCCGGCAATAGGCTTTTCTAACATGCAGAACGTCCTGGGTTCAAATTTACATTATATTATTTATTTGTGTGCATGTGTTATATGTATGCCTATGGGCATGGGCCTGCTTCAGTGCCAATGGGGAGATCAGAATACAATTGGGAGGTGTCAGTTCTCTCTTTTCATCTTGTGGATTATGGGAATTGAACTCAACTGAGCCATCTCACAGGTCCAGGGCACTGGCTTTGTTCCCTAACATCCCTCAAGAAATGCAGTAAGTGACTAACAAAGGCTATAGTACAGTAGAATATTCTAGACCTTAGCAATGACCTAAATATGAAGGGAATGAAGCAATGACTTTGATATGTCTTGTGAACATCACTTAGGACTTAATTTACAAATAGTCATGATCTTCCTAAGAACCTATCAAACTTTCTTGGTTATTGTTTTATATGTTTGCTTAATATCAGTTGACAATCCAAGTAATTCTGGGACAATTCAGCTGGAAATAATCCTGCATTAAAATGTCATCTCAGAAAAGCAGCAAGATTTTGGTGATGTTCTCTGGTACATAAAAGGATGAGATCCATCCCATGGTGGAAGGAGAAAAATTAATCAGACCATGATGAACCTTCAAAAAATAGTTTTCTCATGCTTTTTCTCCTCAAAGATTTATGGCAAAAGTCTTGTGACCTTCATCTCAGAAACTGGGCATGTTATATTGTTTAAGAAAGTAGTTGAGGAATATTACTTTGTAGCTTCTGTGGACAAACTAACCAAAAGGCAAATCCAGTGTGACTAAGCGCATACCTACTAGATCTCTCAACAGAAAATAAATTCCCTTGCCATTTTCCATGTGCTCACCCATACCCTTCATCATCCTAAGGAAATGGTAGCCATCCTTTCTTACTTTCTTCAGTGTTACACTATCTGTAAAGTTTGGCTTGATGCTCCCTTATGTCCTGAAATAGCTCTCTGCTTCTATTCAGGTTCATAGAGAAACGGGCTTAGGTTATTTGTTTACATGACTAAGAGTCACCTTCTGTTGTAAAGAAGCTGTAGCATGCTCAGTGATGGCCTAGCATGGTAAAACAAGTGTTCGAGGGACCCTAAGATGCTACGAACTGTTTCAAAAGTTTAATGCTAAGTACCAGGCTACACAGGAAGCTCTTAAAGCAATGGCCTTCTAAAGCCACAGGAGAGGAAGCAAAAATCACTGCAGCCCCCTTAAGAAGCTTTGCTCACCATCACAGGTCAGTTCTGCACATATGTAACTGATATAAGTTACTTAAAATCTAAGAAAGCACACTTTGTCCTCATGAACTCATGTTGAGGAGAGGGACACAGGGTGAAAACATCTGGGCATGTAAGTCAATACACCATTGTGCCATGTAATTGAAAGAAGCTTACTAGAAGAATAAATGAAAGAAGGATAAACTCAAAATAAATCCAAAAGTTGTGAAAATAAGATATATATTGTTTAAATAAAAAATGGGAAAAATCACACTGTTTAAACTCCTCTTTGCTAGCCTTTGTTCTACCCTTACATGGACTTGTGTCCATTCCCCATTAGCTACTATAGTCAATTATTATGTATTTAGTAGTTCAGCAACCATGAATTTGCTCTCTTACCATGTGAATATTGGATCTGAATGGGCCTCACTAGCCTGGGGTCAGTGTTGGTGTTCTTTCTGGAGATTCAGGAATAGTCAGTCTGTCTGTCTTCTTCCCTCTTTCAGCTTTCAGGTGCTGTACACACTTTGGTTCATGGCCCCTTTCACTTTCAAAACAGTGATGTCAGGCCAGGAGTTTCTCATGTCTCACCTTCCTGGCATCCTCTGCCTTCCTTGTTCATATTTAACGGACCTTCTGATTACACGATTCTGCAGAGATAATCTAGAGTCATCAGAGCTAACTTTATCCACCTGACAGCCTTAATTCGATTCACATGCTCAACTGTCCTTTTGCCACGCTACCTCACATCTCTTCCAGTTCAACAGAAATACAGAAGAACCCCTGTGTGAGCTACACAGCAGCAACCTAACCCCTGTGTGAGCTACATGGCAGCAACCTATTCTAGGAAGAGAGCGCAGATCCCAGGAACTGTTCTGGTGTGAGCTCTATGACTAATCAGAAATAATAAATTGGACACATTCCTCAAATTTTCAATTATTTCTGGTAAAGTGAGTAGGCTGTCCTTGATGATCCCTACTGCTACTTTCAATTCAAATCTTCTCGATCCTGTGAATACAGTACATCTAATTAAACCTTTGAGTTAGAAGAGATTAAAGCCTAATTCATCATCATAGAAGCAAACACTTAGGAGAGAGCCATGCAGTGTTCTGGAAACAACGGCAGGGTCATCATTAATGATTTCTGGGTAGTTATCTGGGTTTCATGGAAAATTCAAGCTTCAAGTTTACACCTACAGAATAAAAATTTAGCCAATCTGGGTCATGAAGTCGGCAAGGGGAAAAAAAAACAAACGTGTGTAGTAGGGACAAATAATTGTATATTTTACAGCCAAAGAGAAACATCAGTAAAAGTCTTACAAAATAAAATAATAATAGGATTGTCCCTCATGTGTTACAAAGACAATACTGGAATGGTGGATAGAATTATTTTTAGTCACCTTGTTAATTATCATTAGTTTCCTACCTTCCAGTGTTTCATTACACTGGCTTACTATTCAGATATCACAAAAGTATTTCTACAATGACTTAAAAAAGCAAAACCTTAAAATTTTGATGTTTGCATTTAGACTTACCAGATTTAGACTGACTTAGACCTTCCTATACAGAAACATTCACTTAGACTAAAAGCATATTTTAAGTTATTCTAAAATTTTGATTTTATAAACTGAGAAAGGTCACACATATAGATGTCATTCAGTGAATAATCATTCAGATCAAAGTCACATTGAGCACCAGGCTAAGAGAGAGCTCGCTGGGTTCATCTATCACTTAGATTCCATTTCTACATCTCTGATTATTGTTTTTAGTAGTTAGAGTCCAAATTCGTAGTTATCTCACTGCTATAATTAATTTCACCCTATCTCTAATTTTAAATAACAGGGATGTGTCATTCTCATGGAATAGCTGATCTTTGTACACAGATAAAATTTAGATAAGACAGTACCCTTCCCATCCCCTTTGTCTTATGTGCCTTAGTTTTTTTGTTTGTTGTTTAAACTAGTTTATAGAGACAGAAACTGAGTGGTTAGAATACTTTTGTGACAAACCACTCACACTTGAGCCTGTGTCTAACTCTTAGCAGCTTAAATACTACATCTTAGTTTCTTCATCAGTAAAGTTGGATTAAAAATACTACTTCAAAGTATCATTATACATATAAGATGAGATCATACTTTAATATGCTTAAAACCAACACTGGGAAATAAACAAGCCAGATTTCCAGATAAGTGAAAGAGAAACTGCAAGAGTAGGATTTCCTATTACTTATACCAGAATATAGCCTGAGTGATCCACATGCCAACAATAAGGACCTTCAGAATATGATCATTTAGTTCCTTTTCAGCCTCACTCTTGGTTCCCTCCACTCTGAAAGGCACACCTGAAACCCTGAACATCACATCATTCAGGAAATGATTCTCAACTCTTACTGAGAAGTGAATAACTCTTAAAATGCTTGCTTGCTTGCTTGCTTGCTTGCTTGCTTGCTTTTGACAGAATCTTTCTATATAGCCCTGACTGTGTAGAAATCACTATATGTAACAAGCTAGCCTCAAACTCACAAAGATCAACCTTACTCTGCCTCTGAAGAGCTGGGATTAAAGGCATGCTTCAGCACAGCCAGCCTAGAATCATTTCTTTATGTGTAAGTTCCTCTTACCAAAGTCTCCTCTAGCAGATAGTCATAGTTTACTTTCACTTATTTTCAATGTCTGGCTCAATGGACACAGCAGCATGACTACCAGTCAGTTGTGAATGAATGCTCGAATGAATGAGTGGATGAATGAATGAATGAATAAATGAATGAGTGAATGAATGAATCAGTAAATGCTAAATGAATGAACAAATTACACTGATTCCTGCCAGAAGCCCAACCAGCTAAAGCTAATGTCAGTTTAATCTGTGAAGTTAAAGTAAAAAACAGTAAGAAGAAAACAATAACGAAAGCAGGTCAATGTTTTAAAATGCCATGCCCTATTTGTTATACATTTCATAGTTTAATTTTAAACTTTCTTCATATACAATAATATTTTTTATTAATTAGTGCATACTCAAAGCCAAATAATACATGCTTATTTTAAAATACTTTTGCAAAGTCTCATGTCTATAGAAAACATCCAATAAGAACTTCTGGAGACATAACACTGGAATTTGTTCTTTAGTTTTGAAATTCACAAAGGACTTCTGTTGATGTTCTCATCATGTTTGAAACTGAGCTTTCCTGAAATTGTTATTTATTGACAGGATAGATGACATTTGATGTGTTTTCTGCATAATGGCTTAGAGCATCTTGTTTCTTTATAAATTATTATCACGAGGTCTGCAGGTATCTCACAATTTTCTATCCTCAATTTCAGCCACTTCACTCTCATCAAGACTTCTTCAATTCTGGAAGCTGGTTCTGTTGATTACTTCTCTTTCTTATATTCTGAAACATTCTCCTTCTCTTGATTTCTTGCTTCCAACAGTTTCAGTTTCAATTCAGAAGTCTTAGAAGCAGTCCTTAGTCAAGTAGTAAGGTAGAATATATGGAAGGGGATCCCAGAGAGTTGGTGGATACAGAGCAATGTGGCCCTGAAGAGCAGAAGAGCACAAAACCACACGGCTCGCCCCCAGCTCCATTCTCTCAGGGAAGAAGGTAGGGCTCAGAGTGACTCCCATATATACAATGACATCATGGTGGTTTGAACATACTTGTCACAGGGAATGGCACTATGAGGTGTGGCTTTTTGGAGTAGGTGTGGCCTTGTTGGAGGACCTGTGTCACTGTTGGGGTGGGCTTTGAGATCCTCCTCCTAGTTGCCCGGAAGACAACAGTCTTCTTCTCTTTGCCTTTGGAACAAGATGTAGAACTCTCAGCTCTGCTTGCACCATGCCTGACTGAATGCTCTATGCTTCCTGCCTTGATGATATTGGATTGAACCTCTGAACATGTAAGGCAGCCCCAATTAAATGTTGCTGTTTTTGCCTTGTTTGGCCTCACTCGGAGAAGATGCACCTAGTCTTGTACAGACTTGAGCCCCCAAAGATGGGAGATGCCCTGGGGGAAGTGGGAGCAGAGGAGGGGAGTGTCCTCTCAGAGGCAAAGGGGAGGGGGAGTGAGATGAAGAACTATGGGAGGGGGAACTGGGAGGGGGAATGGGATGAAGAACTATGGGAGGGGGAGTGAGATGAAGAAGTGTGGGAGGGGGAACTGGGAGGGGGAATGGGATGAAGAAGTATGGGAGGGGGAACTGAGAGGGGGAGTGAGATGAAGAACTATGGGAGGGAGAACTTGGAGGGGGAGTGAGATGAAGAACTATGGGAGGGGGAACTGGGAGGGGGCAATGTCTGGAATGTAAATAAATAAAATAATTAATTAAAAATTAAAAATAAATGTAAAGAAACCAAAAAAATAAAATATCTCTGATCTCTCACACTGTCAAACAAACAAACAAATAAACAAACAAATAAATAAATAAATGTTTTTCTTTATAAAAGTTGCCTTGGTGATGATGTCTCTCACAGCAATGGAAGCCCTAACTAAGGCAGACATAGTGGGGACAAGGGAACCTGGAAGGGAGCCATTCACATATTCACATTTGTCTCATCCACTATTCCTCTTCCTCCTTCTGTTAATGTCTGTTATTTCTCCTCCCATTCAAACCAAACATTTAGAAAGAATAAATTGTGTTTTTTTTTTTACTTCCTTTGTCTCTTCCCCAGAATGTTGCTGGCTGGACACATCAGATGTCACCCTCTCTTAGGCATCCTTCTTTCCAAGAGTTCCCTCAAAGAAAAGTGTTAGACACCGTTGAACTCTTAGTTTATTTGATTCCTATATCAGGCCTCCTGCAATTTGCTCTCTTCAAGTTACCCATCTTATCCCTTTCTGTCCTGAATGAAAAAGATATGGCATTCTGCACCTCTCTCTCTCTCTCCCTCTGTCTCTGTTTCTGTCTCTCTCTCTCTCTTTCTCTCTCTCTCTCTCTCTCTCTCTCTCTCTCACACACACACACACACACACACACACACACACACACACACCAGTAAAACTGACAGGGGCCAACTTGGGGAAGAGCAAAGAACACATGTGGAAATCTCATAATGAAATCAATCAATTAAGCAAATTAATTAAAAGGAAAGCAAGCATTCAGCATGAGAGACTGTCTACAGGAGTGGTTTGCTGGTCCCTACTTTACTGCTGTAATGACCTGGTGCAAAGATGCTCTCAAAGGTGACACTACAGAAATGATGAAGATGGGCTGTCGGGAGGAGCTCTTAGAGAAGAAGAAAAGAACATAGACAGTGAAAATCCAGGGTAAGCCCGAATTTGACAAACAAGACATAGTCACAGGGTTGCAAGAACTTATGGTTAGGAAAGATACATGTGACCAGAAGTTTTTACTTCCCCAAATGGTAACTTTTCCTAATGGAAGACATGCTCCTGAGTAATCCAAAATCTCTTCTGTAGAAAAATACCTTTATTTAGAAAAAATAAATGAAGGCACAGTTCATTACCTTGACTCTCGCTTTGCAAATCTAAACTTCTTCATAGTTTATTTCTATTGTGCATTTCCATCATGAGAATGAATAATATTCTCATTTGTTCATTAAAAATTATTATGCAAAATAAAATCTGTCAGATAAGTCATGAGAACACTGAAGTTGCCACCATAGTTATATCTTTAAAGGGGAGAACTGTTTTTTTCACTCTGGACTGCAATGAGTAGATCTAGAGGAACCATCTTCAGGCAGAAGAGAGGACCCACAGGTTGAGAACACTTGCCGCTTTTAGAGAGGATGTGAATCCAGTTCCCAGAATCCATGTAGAACTCTGTGTATGTCCAGTGAATCCAACAAACATCCTGTGCTGACCTCCACAGGCATCCACACACGAATAAAATACAAATAAATCTTTAAGAAACTAACCTGCCGACACTGTGCATACAGCTGGCTGTTTTGGCAAAGACTCTACAGAGTCTTCAAAATAAGCCGAGTTCCCAGTGTCACTTTAGATGAACAGAAGGGAGACAAACAGGTGTAAAAAAGGTTAAAACATTCAACACAAGCGAAAGCAAACCACCCACTCTCAAAGCTGGAGTGGATCCTGTTAAAATGCTTCCCACGAGTACTCATGAAATACTAGAAGAAACAAATCCCATTTGCTAAAAGCCTACACAGCTTGTACTTTACTAGATGTTAGAAGAATAAACACGTTTCAGATCCTCCCCAGCCAAGTAAAAACACATTCCATCAATAGACTTACAGTGTTGACAAGCAGAGCCCCTAGCCCTCAGAAACCGAGAAACCAACGACATTTCCTAATGGGACAGCCCCAATTATTGAGGAGAACAAAAAACGCTACTTTTCTCTGTGCAGCACTTTTTAATTTCTTATTTGTCTTGAATAATTGGAAATGCTGCAGTTCCCCTGTAAGTCCTAAAAACGGAGTCATTAAGTAAAGGACGAGAGACTCCGGCAGCAGCAGGCTGTGGCGGGCAGCTATCTACACTCAGTGTGCAAAACCAGTTGGCTGGGTGAGCCTGGCACTGCGCATGCTCACTGGGATGGTCATTAGCCCCATTTTACAGCTGTCAGAAACAATAGATGTTATTCAGCCCAGACCTGGGATCTGAGGAAGGAGCTGAAAAATGTTGATGAAAAACAGGGAAGACTGTTTGAGAAAAACCTGTTTGAAAAATCTGACAAACCAAACAGAGAGATTTGGGGGGAGGGGGCAATTATTACAATATTAGAGTATTAAAATGTAATTTAAAAAATTACAAGAGTCAAACAATGGATACACATTCAGCCTGGCCTGAGAGGATTGTGACAACTGATTACACCAGCCCACAGATAATATACCTAATTTTTCTAAACTTGTCCCTGATGCCTGTGAGTCTATCAAGTATAAATACTGCACAGCTCTTATTATGTTCCTCGGATAGTCCATGGATTCTGAAGCTCGGATGACTTTAAGAGCCCCACAGTTGTTCATGTAACAGTCCAGACAATTCAGTGATTTGAGGAAAGAAGCAGCAAAGCGCTCACAGAATAGAAGCCCAGGCTACCTGTGCCCACCAGCCCACCAACACAAGCACTGTAGCGCCTATATGTTTTTATCGCCATTCAACAAAACCTATCTCACTAGACTTACTTAACGTTTATGTTTACAATGCTGGCACGTCCGAGAACATGCTTCCTCTTTTCCCCACAAGTGCTTGATGGCTTTTTAAAAGTAGTCATTTCAGCTTTAATAAGTAATTGTTCAAAGCAGAAAAGAAAGGAGAAAAAAATCTAAGATGGCGGCAGATTGACGATTCGTGCGTCCAGAGTTCTCCATCTTACTCCCAGAGACTTTATTTACACTGTTAAAAATGAAAGAGTGATTCTCCTGTCATCTGACGGATTAAATGTCAACTCAGATACTCCGGTTGGCAAAACGAATCTTGTAAAGAGCTTCGGGTTCCCGAGCCATTTTGAAGCATTTGTCCTCAGTTACTTAGGTTACTATTTGGATTCCTTCAACACATGATATCATTACCATGGTAGCCAGACTCAACAGGTACTTTGCTGATATATTTATTGTCTTTTTAAAGAAGTTTCAATATGTTGAGGAGACTGGGAACATGTTTGAGAGCGAATAGGCTTTGAGCATTTTTAAAGCGACGTTTCCTGAACAGCCACTGACCTGAAATATCTCCACATGGATCATCTGCAACCTTTAACAAGACATTTCTCAAGAAAATGGCGCCCCCCAAACACATATATGTGTGAGGACACACACACTATTCACACACAAAACACTGTTTTTAATAGCCAAGGGCGCTTTGGCACAATGCGGGGCGGTGGCTGTCAACATAAACAGATGGTCAAAAAAGTGGGCAAACACGTCGTGTGAACCAGCTCTGTAAATG
Organism: Grammomys surdaster; assembly: GCF_004785775.1. Taxonomy (NCBI): domain Eukaryota; kingdom Metazoa; phylum Chordata; class Mammalia; order Rodentia; family Muridae; genus Grammomys; species Grammomys surdaster. The sequence continues at coordinate 7,316,793 of NW_021604678.1, forward strand.
AAGGCTTTTTTCATTTCGTTCTAAATGCCACGCTTACTTAACCAGCTTTTAGACAAGATGATACATGTAGCCAGTTGGAAAGAGTTCCCTGCCAGGCTTCTGTGTTTTTATGACAAAATTAAAAGTTCACAGATGGAATAACTCAAAGCTAATTCTTACAGAGTTTGTTTAGTTAGAATGGGGTGGGGGAAAGAATACCATATTGCTTCAAATGAAAGCCACATCTACAGAATGACAGACTTATAATTGGTGAGGAAAGACATAGAAATAGCTTTTTACAAAAAAATAAGTCTGTCTTTTTTTTTAAAGCAAGTGGAATTATTTACTCATTGAAATAGCAACTTCTCTCAAATAATTTGAGGCTCTTCTATAAAACCCCCATTTCCAAACTCGACTCCAAGCACTCTTCCTGAAAGATCACAGTTGCCACTTTTGTGGACTTTTCTAATATGCATCTTCCCATTACATTCTCAACAGGCATCATGTTTTAGAAACACATATTCATACACAAACATGCATTCAAACATACACAAACACTTACACACATATACACATGCGTACACATATGCACATGCATACACACATACACACACATGTAAACACACATACACATGCATACACACGTATACACACACACATACATACACACATACACATGCATACATGCACACAACTTATGCATATGAGTTGGGTAAGGAAAAATTGTAGAATGGGAAACTGAGAGAAGAATCTAGCTCGGCATTGTATGTTCTGAGAAAGATTTGAGACTTCAAACATATCACATTTTCTTTAGTAAGGGAAATGAAACAAAACATGGTGGTACATTGTCTAAAACAATGAATGAATAAAATACTACCTACCAGATGAAAAATAAAAATAAAAATTCAAAATGAAAGAAAAGTCCCGTATAGTATTCATATCAAATGAAATGTGACCCAGGCTTCCAAACTTAAAAAAAAAAAAATCAGGAATATAAAATGCAGTCACAAAAGCTACAAAAGCTACACTTAAAATGTATAAATGTATTGTTTTTTCAATTTATAAATGTTCATAACTACAAACGGGAAGAAGGATTTCTTAGTTAGGGTTGCCATGGCTATGAAGAGACATCATATCCAAGGCAACTTCTTTTTTTGTTTGTTTTTTTCGAGACAGGGTTTCTCTGTGTAGCCCTGGCTGTCCTGGAACTCACTCTGTAGACCAGGATGGCCTTGAACTCAGAAATCCACCTGCCTCTGCCTCCAAGTGCTGGGATTAAAGGTGTGCACCACCACTGCCCGGCCCAAGGCAACTTCTATAAAGGACAACATTAATTGGGGCTGGCTTACAGTTTCAGAGGTTCAGTCCATTATCATCATTGGCAAGAAGCATGGCAGCATCCAGGCAAGAGGAGCTGAGAGTTCTATATCTTGATCCAAGAGCAGCCAGAAAGAGACTTCCACGGGCTTCCAACCAAAGGGTCTCCTGAGCACAGGACTTCAAAGACCAACCAACAGTGACACACTTTCTCCAACAAGGCTACAACTACTTCAACAAGGCCATGTCTCCTAATAGTGCCACTTCCCATGGGCCAAGCATTCAAGCAGTGAGTCTATGGAGGCCAAACCTATTCAAACCACCACATTCCACTGCCTAGTTGCCATAGGCTTGTAGCTATAACATAATGCAAAATACATTTAGTCCAACTTTAAAAGCCCAGTTTCACTAGTGTTAAAAGTCCAAAGTCTCCTCTGAGATTCATGCTATCTCTTAACTGTAATTCTCTATGAAATTAAAATAAAAAAAACAAATATCATACTTCCAACATCACGGGATATATATTAGTATTCCAAAACATCTTAGTGAGGAAATACTGGATCAAAGCCAGACCAAAGCTAGCAGAGAAAACTCCAAACTCTGCATCTCCGTGTCTGACGTCCAACTCCTTTCAGCTTGGTTGACTGCAACATAATTTTTTCTCTCGGACTTTTTCCACTCTCTGTTAGCAGCTTTCATCAGCAGGTATCCCACAGCTTTGGTATCTGGAACATCTTGGGGTCTCCAAGAAAAGATTTCACAGATTCTTGTTCCAACATATGGGATATCCACACATGATATTATTATTATTATTATTATTATTATTACTGTTTCACTTTTTATTTATTGTTTCATTCTTTTTATTGGATATTTTATTTACATTTCAGATGTAATCCCCTTTCCCCCCAACCCAGGAAATCCCTATCCCATCCCCACTCCTCCTGCTTCTATGAGGATGTGCCCCACCCACCTACTCCCACTTCCCCACCCTCAAATTCCCCCCCCACACACACACACATACACATGATCTTCTAAGGGATTCGGTCATTTCTTCAGCTATGCCCTCTGTAGCACTATAGGTTCTGGCTGACTCCACTCCACTGCTGCTGCTGTTCTTGGTTGTCATCCCATGGTTGTGGCATCTTCAATACACTGAGGTGTTTCACAGAAACTAGGCTATGCCTTCATCAATAGCCTCTCATTAGAATGAAGTAATAAACATTCATTATCATTGTAGATGTCACCAAAAAAAAAGATAGATATTGTGACTATGTATTTTAGAAACATTATCTTTACCTAAACTCTATTTGCTACCTGCATAGCAAGCAGTTAAGACAGTGAAGTTATAGTTCTCTCCTGAAAAGCTTTCTTATGTTTGACATCCTTGAGACTGCATAAAACCAGGACAGCAACCTTTTTGCAAGGTGACATGAAAGCAATGGAGACTAGAAAAACAGACATCTTCAGTCGTCACAGGCATTCTGTGGGGATCACTTGTACAGGGCCTGATGGGCTGTGGGATCCTTGCCATTGCTTTCACAGACTCCAGATTCTGTGGTTAGAGAAGACAGTGTTTCAGCCACAGGAATGAGAATTGGATATCAAAGAATGTTCTTCAGCATGTCTCCATAATTCCACAGTAACTCTGTGAGGTCAGGGTCCTCACAGACAATTATTTCTTCAGTGTATAGAGAATGGGAGGCAACATCCAGAAAAAAAAAAAAAAAACTTAAAAAAAATCAGTAGGTGTTTGTTTAATCATCAGTTAGATAAAACAAGCTAAATATTTAGTAAACATATTATAGTAAAAATTATAGTTTGTAATGGGTTGAATTTCTTAAGTATAGCAGACAATAATTATTTTGTTTTTATGTAGGGTTTCTGTTGGCTGTAGTTCCTGAGAAATTGTTTTATTCTTCTCATAAATGCATTCCTTAGGATGAGGAGAGGAGTGCTCATTAGTCAGCCTGCATTCTCACAGTGGTGGAAGTTAGAGCACTCAAAGCCTGACCTTTCTAAACATTTCACACCTTACATTTGAAAGAGAGGGAGAGAAAGACACTATTTTCCTCCGTAACCTTCACACTTTGATCCTTTGGTTAATTGGGGACAATCTCTCTTTTAACTTTGCCAACTATTACAGAATATTTTCAGTAAATGTCACCATAAATTAAAAGCTACATTAACATAGTCAATGTGTTTCCTTTTTTGATCACATAAAACATACTTATTTATTGTTCTATGCTTCCCCCATTAGTATTAATTTTCCAGGTTGATAAAGGGTGTCAGGAAGAGAGTCGTTTAAGATTCTCACCCTTTAGCCTGACCAGGATTTTAATCGTTGCCGTAAATAGACAATAGAGATATTTTATTTAATATCTTAAAGAGAACTATGCATGCTGCTAGTCTGACTGCTCTGTGCCCTCATTATGCTTGTATTTAACACTGCAAAAATGATTATTTCAGCATACTTGTAAAGAAAGAAAGAAGGAAAGAAAGAAAGAAAGAAAGAAAGAAAGAAAGAAAGAAAGAAAGAAAGAAAGAAAG
>NW_021604678.1:7320645-7323145 GCF_004785775.1 Grammomys surdaster
AAGAAAGAAAGAAAGAAAGAAAGAAAGAAAGAAAGAAAGAAAGAAAGGAAGGAAGGAAGGAAGGGCGGGCAGAGAGAGAGAGAGAGAGAGAGAGAGAGAAAGGAAGAAAGAAAGAGAAAGAAAACAGTGTCTTGTGGCCAGTAATCTCATTCAGGCATAAGAGAGTTTCTGCTCCAACATCTCTTAGCTGCATCCTGGGAAGTATGCTTGATCTGACCCTTGTTTTGAGTTTTGTCTATGAAATTGGGAGATGATCTGACTTGAGGGCTTTCTTTAAAACTTAGTTCAGAGAACACACATGCTGATGTCACTCAAGATGTGTTTAAGTATTTCTATTCAGATACTTTCGATGGGAAGCATGACAAAGCTACGAGAGAATCGGGAAATAGATTTTAACAACAGTACATTTCTGAGAAATTACTTACCCGCCAACTTCAACTCCCCCTCTCAGTATAAAGCTCATAACTGTTTGTTTATTCTCTACATCTCCAGAGCGGGTGAAACAAGAGGACACAGCACAGGGGCAGGATCTATAAGGAACGCCAACAACACAAGGTCAGAGACTCATAAACTACAAGTCTGTTAAGCAAGGAACTTAACTGTAATGTGCCCCTGGAGTAAAATTTCCCCTTAATGGAAACTACCTTATGGTCTCTCGGTCTCCTTGCTGTTCACTGCAGTTAATCATGACCACAGCATGTGTGTATAATTTCTTCTTTGAACTTCCAAAATGTGAAGGAAAAGGAAGGACTGCCCTAAATTTCTACCCCAAACTTCACAATGTCCCTGAAGCACCAGAATAGGGTCTGAGTTGTTCAGAGAAATTATCCACCTAAGAGAAGAGTCATGGGGGGAGCAGATGACAGGGAAAGGTGCCTCCCTAGCTAATGCATCTTCTGTTATAGAACAGAAAACTGTGTGCTGTAGACCGGAGGAGTTGACAGACCTGCTGTGTGTCTATTCCAAGGTCATGGACAATGCTAGAGCTTAGGCACACAGCCAGTTACATAAACTATAAATTCGTGATCTCATAAAATATTTTTGTCTTTATAAAGAAAAAACATGTACCATATATGTATGTGTGCATATATATGCACACATCCCTCAGATATATGAATATGTATATTTCTCTGTCTTATATTTAGTTGCCTCTTAGTATAACAGATTTCTTTTAAAGAGTAGGATATAAATTTTTTAATTATTTTTATTTTTTTACAATCCACTCATTAACCCCCCTCCCAGTCTGCCCTTCCACAGTTCCTCATCCCACTACTCTACCCTCTACCCCCTACCCCCGCCAGGTCTCCCCACTCCCTGGGCCCTCAAATCTCTCCAGGATCAGACACATCTTCTCTTACTAAGACCAGACCAGGCTATCCTCTGCTGTATATATGTCATGGGACTCAGACCAGCTCATGTATGCTGCCTGGTTGGTGGCTCAATGTCTGAGAGATCTCAAGGGTTGTTATTGCGTTTCTTCACTCATCCATTATTTCACCTACAACACACTAACTTAAAGAGCACACACAAAGTCAGTATTGGTCCAAAAGTCACTTATCATCTTGAGTGGGAGCGAATATGTTCTCACTGTTTCATCTAGGTTTCTATTTTGAACAGCAGTTTTAACTCTCAATTTGCTATATTACTCAAAGTCTCTGAAGACCCCGACCTTCCTCACTCACACACGAAACAGCAAGAAGTAATTTAAATAAAATGGTTTTACAGATGATCTTTTGAAAACCGTGTGTGCGGATTAGGATCCTATAGTTAATAACCTCTTAACTAGAGTTTTAGGACAATACAGATAGACATTGGACAATACAGGTCATTGATTGGCAGTTCTAGAGTTTCAAATGGGGAGGGAGGTTCTTTTTTGCAGCTTACTCAGACTAATTTCATATAGATCCCATGGTCACCTGCCCAGGGGTGACATCACCCACAATGGCTTGCACCCTGTCCTCTTCTGTAGGTTGCTTATCCTCTCTGCAAAACTGCCATGCCATAGCAACCACTAATTAAGAAAATTCCAAAGGCTTTCCTACAAGTCAGTCTTGTGAAGGCATTTTATCCATTGTGGCTCACACTTCTCAGATAACCGTAGCTTAAGTCAAGTTGACAAAGAACAAATGGAAATAAAAGGATACCCACTCAAGCAGTTAGAGGTAGATTTAACTTCTTTACCAAATACATCATGAATATACATGTTTGTCTAACAAAATACTGAACCATGTAATAAACATCACATGAGTCTTCACCTACACATGATCCCATCATACATGAAAAACCTTTTCAGTAAAACTCTTACACATGGATGAAGACACTAACAGCTCAGGCACTGAAGACACACCTGGACCAAGCTCTCCCTTCTTTCTCATCCCAGGCCTACTTCCCTAGTCTCTCTGCACTATGCCACTGGCAACTTTCTTCCTTCCTTTCCCCGCATAAGGTACAATATAAGCCTTTTAATTGTTATTTATATTAAAATTTTTGTTTAATGTTT
>NW_021604678.1:7325645-7337929 GCF_004785775.1 Grammomys surdaster
TTAGGCACAGCTTCTATCATGAGGCAAAAAAACCAGTGCCTTTGGCTGAATCCACATGAGCTCACATTGTATTAAATGTTATCAAAAGGAACGAGAGATAATTATAAGACTAAGGAGTAACAGTGGTGCTGATCTTTTACAGTGGTCATCTCTGAAGAAGTGGTCTGTTGAGCTCTGTATGTAGAACTCTCAGCTTCAAGGTCTCCATGGTATCAGGAGGAACACAAGAAGAGCTGAAACTTGCATGGGACAACCTAAGGAATGGGCTGCACTACCAAGGATAATGAAAACATCATTCTCACTGTTATGAAGCAGACATTATAGATCAAACAAGGCACTAACTGGACATCAATACTGAAATAAGCTTTTCATTTTAAGGACAGGGCTCCTGCACTGACTCAGTCGGTAAATGGCTTGCTGTATAAGAGTGAGGGTCAGAGTTCTGATCTCCAGTTCTCACATAGAAGTCCAGGAGGCATACTGGCCCGTCTGGGATCTCAGCACTCCTGATACAGAAGCAGAAGTCCCCAGAGCAAGCTGGCTAGATAGATTAGTTGAATTAGCTCTGGATTAATTGAATATGTAAAGTAGAAAAATACTGGACGATAACTTCTGATTTCCACATGTACATACACATACATGTGCATCTGAAGACACATATCCAAGTATGCAGACACACATACTCACAAAAAGAGAGAAACAAACACTCCCAAACAATCTCCCTCTTCCCTCCCTGCCCCCACACACGAATTAGTGAGGACAAAGGAAAATGTAGGCCTGACTTGTTTCCTCTTAACTCTAAACCTGCAATTTCCAAGGATATTTGGCTAATTGGAGATGCTATGATCCAAGGAAAACAGTAAGATAACTTACAATTTTCTATTGATACTAACTCTGGTCTTTACTTTCTGCTAGGTGACACATCAGTTAAGAACGAAAGCAGTTGGGCACATAAGTTACTTATCAAAAGTACTTTCAAAAGCTCATGCCTAAAATTAGAATGCTTAGTTCCTTGGGGTGGTCAGCACTCATTTTTATTTTTTTTGAGAGAGAGATTGTTTGGACGTCTTTGCAGGGGAGCACAGTTTCTCCTCTATTCCTGACCACAAACAGGGCCTCTTCTCTTCCAGGAAAGTAAATGAACATGTAGCTTCAGGATGGACACACATGGACTGGTGAGGGAGAGAATGCAGAGGATTAAAAAAAGGTGGACAGCCACCTGGCCAGGCAGATCAGTGGACTCCACCCTGGTGCTCATCAGGATGAGAGATTCCACAGCCACAGTCAAGACTTCTAGGAGCAGAGATACCATCTAGAAACAAGCCAGCAAACAGCCACAGACCAGCCGTGGCAACTTATGACTTCCTCAATGCTTAGAGGTTCATTTGCTGGGGATTTGGGGCTTTTCTGGTGCTAAAAGAAATTGTTTCCCTTTTCTTTAGATACTCTAACTTAATAAATAAAATGTATGAACATTTCCTTTTGCACATGATTTTCATTGAGATAAAAAAATCAGTTTCTACTTGCATCTGAGTTCCTGGATACCTTCTGCCTTTGTGTAAATTAATGCATGCATTGTTTGCCTGTTCACTAATGTGGTCCCCCCTTATTTAGCACTCACAGATTTTTTTTTAACCATCTTAGCTAATGTGCATGTTGATCTATGTCATATTTGATGTTTGAAGGAAGGAGGCAACTGCTTAGTGAGCTATTGTGACTGGTTGTAATTAGCCATAGTCATTTTGCTTCTGCAGTCTGGAGTTTTTGAATGTAAGTGTTCTGGTTACTTCCTCTGGCACCTATGTGGCTTGCACCAACAGCCTACAACCTGAAGAAACAGCAACCACAGAAAGAACAGTAGTTATATCTTCTGAGACTAAAGTTTTATTGTTCCCAGTAATTCACAGCCCCCAGTCTTTTATGGGGCTTTCAAAGATGCAGATACATTCAGGGGTGAGTGAGGATTTTTAAAGTAATCCCTCATCGTCTCTCCTCTCGCTGTGGTTTAAAACCCTTTACTATTGGGAATATGCCACACTTAAGAACTGCATAAGCAGATATGAAAATAGTTTCAAGACTAAGCTCCAGTGCTCACCAGATCACTCTCTGCCCCCCAACTTTCAATACGTTATTCTCCACAGAAGCTTGTGTACCTTTGGCACCTGACCAAATACTAACATGGAGTCAGATATGGCTATATGTGAGCCCAGGACTGAACAAAGAGGCCAGGGGATGAGGAAAGTGCTGACTGACTACCTAGGCTTCCTTTGCAATCGATCCCTTCCAGAGACTGTGGCTCTAAGTGACTACCTTCAGGGAAACTCAAAGACAACAGTGTCATTGTCCATTCTCTCAGGCCAGAGTCTTCCTAACTTCGGAGCCAGTGTAGCTCAAGAAGTCTGCAAGTTTAACTTAATCTATAAATAGCCCTCGTACTATTCCAAGTGAAAAGAACTAAAGTCACACTCAGATCTCAGTGTCCAGGAGTAGGTTTCATTCATGTCCTCCTCCATTGTCCATCCATCTTCTGTCCCCAACCCAAACATACTGAACACATTTCTCCTGTTTCCCTATGTTCTCAATGATTAAATTGTTTCTATCCCTAGCTGTCATTTCCTGAGAAGTTCACCCAGATGACTACACTCTACAGTACCCGTTCTCCTTCCAAACTCCAAGGAATTTAGATTCTAACCTGAATCCATGGGTGTGTAGTCCTTTGTTAGATAAATATTTATGAGACACAAACTCTATACCACACACTGTTCCATAGTTTGAGGCAAATGGTAAGCAAGACAGATATCATCCTATGACGAGTTACAAACTAGCTTATTTCAATATAGCTCACATGTGTAAACACTTCCCAGTGAGACTATGAAATATGCTATCAGCCGAGGAGTATCACCACCTTCTGTTAGCTACTGTAGAGTCTGGCTCAGCGCATGATTGAATGAATGATTGGAAACACACTGTAGAAGATCACTGTTGCCTCAGTCTTCACACCTCTCTGATTTCTCCCACAATTCTTTTGCATTGCATTTTCATCTAATCCAAATTACTGATATATTATTCGGTCTCTTATTGAGGAGGAAGAATCTTCAAAAATATCCTTTCCTTTCATTACAAATCTATGTCCTCTCATCTTGTTAACGTTTCCATGCTGCTTCTGGTTGGTTACACTGCTAATATGAACCAAGAGTAGGAAGTACGTCCTGTGAGATGAGCAGAGTAAGGAGACAGGACTCTGTTGGAAATCCATCAAGTAGGTTTTTAAGCTCTGTGTCTCAGCACACTTAATTGTAAGGAAAGGGTTAAGGGGGGATGTCTTTAATGCACTCTTTGCTTTTAAAGATTAGTTTTTGTCTTTTAACTGTGAGCATATGAGGTAAAGGGTATGTGCATGTAAGTGCAGGTACCTAAAGTACAGAAGAGGGTGTCAGAATCCATGGAGCTGGTGTGACAGACACCTGATGTGGGTGCTGATAAATGAACTCGGGTCCCTGGGAAGACACATGTGCTCTAACTGCTGAACCATATCTCCAGGACTAATGGTCTTTTTAAAGCTACTAGCTCTATGTGATTGCTTTCTAGTTAGCTCCAATCATTTTATAAACTATGCAAATTATTCCAATTTATGGCTTTTGGTCTTAAGAATTAAGGATGAAGTAGGTAGTTTTCTTTTGTTTTGATGCTTTTAGTTTTCTGTATACCTTCAAATACTGTTCCTGAATAATTACTTAAAGGTAACATTAATAAAAATAAAAAACTTAAAAAACATTAACTGGTAATGAAGTAGATGATTGTGTTTCCATTAGCTGAATGCCTGGCTTTATCAAGTGCTTAAAGATTTATTTTATTTGAGAAAGCAAAATTAGTCAATGCATCAAACTTGGAATTGGGAATAAGGTCATTTATCATACTAAGGCTTTTATTACAAATTGGATTTTTAATCTTCTACTTTCAATCTCTTGAAAAGTAATATCCAGGAGGTCTAGTACCATCTCACCAGAGAACCCGATGATGTTTAATAAAATTGTACTTAGACCTTCTAGTATCGTGCCCAATGGTGTGCTGTGCATGGAGGTCCAATGGGAAAACCTGCTAGTCATTCTTGATTCATCATCCTCTGTTCAACACACTCTTACCTCACAATAACCAGGACCACTCAATCCACAGAAAGTTAAATACTATCACCTGGCCATGGCTGTTTGGAATCCTGTCAACCCAGTTCAGGAGACCCATGATATGACAGTGTATCTTCAGAGGGCAGCTCTTCTAGTGCTGACGGTGATGATGCATCTCACACCAGTGTAGTCTAAGTTGCTCCCACAAGAGCAACTGCTCATGCTCTTTCTGACTTGACTCTGCTCTTCCCACCCAGCTCACAGGTTAAACATTTGGTACCCAGATAGTGCTGCAAATTGGGAAGATCCTAGAAACTTCAGTACATAACGTTTAGCTAAATAGAGTAGATTACTGGAGTGTGTCCTTGGTGCTTTATCTTGTCTCCAACTCTTCTTCTTCCCTCTTTGTCTCTCTTCTGTCACATGCTCTGGCCACAATGCTGTTCTGTCCAAATGCGTGGGGTCAGGCAACTTCATGTAAAATCTTTCACTTTGAAATAATCTGTCAGGTATTTTCTGTGACAGTGACACAACGTCTAACAGATACTCCTAAGACATCAACTCTAACATGCTGACACCTCCTAATATCCTTAAAGGGGATGACAACTGAGAGCTGCCTGCCAAGAGTTATGGTGAAGCAGCCCTTTGTTCCCAAAAGAGTGCCTGGATGTCACAGCACAGAACTCTGTAAGCTAACATCATTTGAGTACAGATGGGATGCTAGTGAGTGGCTGAGGCATGCAGGCAGGCAGATTCCGAGCCAGGGCCCTTTATCTACACCTGAATGGAAGACAAATGGAGACATAGTTCTCTGCAAATATGAGATTCTGGAGTTTTATACAGGGTCTCTGGCATGGTGACTCTTCCTCAGTTTCTGAAAGTGTCTCTATCCCAAGAAAAGCATAGGGATAGGCTGAACAGTTGCTCTGGTAACCTTGATGACTGTGTCTCTGCCCCAGTTGGAAACCCTTCATCTGTATGCAGGGTGGGGGAGGAGCGTCAAGAAAAGAATTTCTAGAGATGAGTTTTGAGTGTTGTGTTTGGATACAGCTCATGTGTACAGACAACCAGAGATGTAGGGAAAATAGGAACAATGAATACTTGCATACTGTCTGTAGGGAGGTGTTTAAGTGTGTGGTGAAACTACCAAATGCATTCACACATAAAACTATCTTCTCTTAGAAAAAGGTTACCATGTCATTTCATAACACAATTAGGGGTATCCTATTCACTTTTCTTTGAAAAAGGAATTTCAAGAACAATTCAGGGAAATTATTCCATTGTCAGCAAATGGGTCTCAAGAGGGCATTTTTATTATTGAGATGGTATTTTTCTACCACTTTATTCTTATTATATCCAGTATTCTGGGAGTCCGTGTAAGTGCTATTTTCCTAATATGTAATTGATAAAACCACACACACAGTCTTAGAATGAAGGCCATGAAACTTGATGCAAGACAGGTAAGGTCTTTATTTTACCTTTTCCTGATCATTTTGCAAGTTGCTACTTTTTATACCCTTCTTCATGCCCTAAGTGCTAAACCAGCTGTCCTTTCCCTCCACAAAAGAAGAAAGAGTAAAACCCTATAATTATAACTCACTTCCTAGACTTCTTATTGGTTACTTTCTCATTTAAAACTTCTCAACAGGGTATTAAACAAATGCTATTGGTATTATTTCTCATAATTCACTTTGGCTAATAGTATTTTATAGTAGATTTGGCCTTTCAATTGTCATTTGCTAAGTGTTCCTAAATACACGCCAGAGAAAGAGGAGAGAGCAGTCTAAGATTAATCACTGATCATGGGATAAGCCACCAGGTAAATAAATGATCCACGCTAACGTTTTCACCAAAATGATAAGCTCAAGTACCATCCGACAGTAGCATTCACATGAAATAATCCCTGGCTTTATCCCAAATCCATATCAGATGCTTCAAGTATTTAATTCCCAACCCCCATTCCATAATGTTTTCTACATTATATCTATAAAACTGCTATTTACATGCCTATATTTTAACCAGTCTGTATTTTTAATCTGTATTTTAACCAGACTGTAAACATATCAAGAAAGCAGCCTATGTCATTCTCCTAAAGAAAATATCAGATAGATAGATAGATAGATAGATAGATAGATAGATAGATAGATAGATAGATAGAGGGAGGGAGGTGTGTGTGTGTGTGTGTGTGATTGTGTGTGTGTGTGTGTGTGTGTGTGTGTGTGTGTGTGTGTGTTGAGTGCAGGAACCAACTTAAAGAAAGTTTCATTTTATGGGATAGCTTAAAATGCTCTCTTATTTAAATGCTGCTTTACAGAGACATCTGAATCAGTCAATAGTAAGTTTTCCCTTGATTTACTACAAACATCACCATTTCATTTGATTTTCTCAAGTATCCAGTATATTGTTTCTAAAAAATGTAATTTCAAAAAAGAAACACCTTCTGCTGATCTTATAAATCACAGATACAAATGTACTGAGAGATAGGGACAGAATGAAGAGATAGCCAAGGAATGAACTAAAGGAAACCTCTGGGCCTCTATTTTCAGAGAGACAAATAAGCACATCCCTTTAAGTTTACTTCATGTTTTTATGGGTTTCTTATCCAAAAATTTCACTAATAATAAACAATTTTCTTAATCATGGCTCCTGCAATAAGCCCAAATGCAAAAGTCACTGTGACTCTCAAGGGTCTTTGAATACTGCAGTCCTTACCACAGACTCACTACCCAGCAGCCCTACTTAGATTCCCTCTCATCTTGTAGGATTTGCCCTGAGTGTACCTCTTTAAGAAGGACCTGCCGAATAGACTGTCTACCCTACTGCCTTCGCCTCTCTGCTTCTCCAGAGTGCTGTCTTCAGAACAGTCAGTCTATAAGCCACATGCAACTCCCCAGGTAGAAACTTTACCTGATGCTATTAAAGTGAATTTCCCAAGATTCATTGGAATAGGGCTGTGCTCTTTCATTTGCTGCCATAAAGACTGGACAAATAGGTATCCAAAAGCAGTCCTCATAGCACAATTTCTCTTTCTACGTTGACTCCTCATACATCATGATGATTCCACTGTACGTAATCACATGAATAATGTGTCTTGTTGATATAAGCTGAACCAAAGTCTCTCCTCTGGAAAGGAAGACAGAGAGGAGAGAAAGAAAACGGTGAAACTGGTTTAACTTGATATCTCTTCTAGGTCTCTTTTGGGTACTTTAAAGAGCTCTGTTTTTCCATCTTGATTTCAGAAGAGAATAAAAAGTGAGTTTACAGAAAAGAAGGAAAAATGAAATGGAGGGAGGGAGGGAAAGAAGGAGGGATCGAGAGACAGAGGGAGGGAGGGAGGAAGGGAGGGAAGGAGGGAAGGAGGGAAGGAGGGAAGGAGGGAGAGATGGAGGGAGAGATGGAGGGGGAGGGAGGGGAACTAATGCATTCATGGCAATTTTCAATTTCTTAGCCCCAACTTCATCCCAAGTCTTATGACATCATTAGCCTAACTTCATACCAGGTCCTGTGATGTCATTAGGAGTTGTTTTCATGTTTTATAATACTTGGCCCATTATTTACTTGCAAAAGAGGCAAACATATAGATAAATAACGCTTTTTAAGCTCCTTCAATAAGTAGTTTGGATTTTTTGTTTGTTTTTCTTTTTAGAAAACCAATGTTGTACTTTTGGGGAGTTTTGTAGATGACCAAGTTATGGTTGTTTTTTTTTTTTGGCAATAACCAGAGATTGAAATTCTATGTATGTAGAACTGGTTGAAATTGACACTGTGTTCATTGTGAGGAAGAAAAAAAATCACACCCAAGCCAAGCTAAAACATGTTCCTTTATCTTCAGGACCTTGAACTAAAAACCTTTACACTCTGAAAATGATGTTTTTCTTCCAGTAACTCCAGTCTCCTAAAAGGAAGGCAAGACAATGAATTCTATGTCGTTTCAATTTCTTTCCGTTTTAGAAAAAGAACATTAGGTGAAATCTTCTAGCCCACCCTACCCTCACCCCAGAACACTCACTTCAACGACTGACTGTTTTCTGGTTTTGTACTCCTTTCCTGATGGCTGTGGCTCAAGGCAGATCAGTGTGAGTCCGCTCTGCTTTATACAGGTTCTGTGCAAAGGGCTGCTCTCCCCCTGAAGCACCCAGTTCCTCATGCATCTCCACTCACCCCAGGCTTCCCTCCTCTTAACCTGGAGCACCACTTCCTGAGCCTGCAGCTTAGTTAGGGAGGGAAGGATGGGAGGAGGAGCCTGGATCCTGGTGAACAGCTGGGGCCCATCACTTCTCATTGCAGGTCTTGGGGAGATGCGGTTGACAGAGTGATGCACAGAGCCTGTCCCAGTTAATGACTTCACCATTCTCCGTCATTATCCCCATCATTAGGAAATTAGGAGGACAGAAGGTATTTACTGTAAACCTGCCACCTCCCAAGGAGAGGTAAATAGAAACTGATAAATGGGCTCTCCTGGTGCTGTTCGTCTATTAACCTTCTGCTTCCCAGCTCTGGCATATGCATGCCATCCTGCCATTAATATCCAGTAATTGGCATGGCAGCGGGCAATATGATCATACCTTTACTCTCAACGCTCCCTCTGTGTGGTGCGCCTGTGCAAGCACACAATTACTATCATGATGAAGCTTTGCTAAACAATCCAGTTGAATGACATTAGACAGTTGTTCCCCAGCTATAGCACCAGCCTCCCACAGTTGTTCACAATGCTTAACTCATTGCTAGCCGGGGCACTAGCTCCTGTGGCCAGTACCACCGTATACCTGCTGTTCTTTAAAGACACACTTGGTTTTGGCTTTATTAATATATTCTTTCTCTTTACAGGCAGAGGCGTGGCCAATCTATGGGTTGGATCCTCCTTACCCGATTACTTGCCTCCTCTTCATGAGGGCAGAAAAGAGTTTCATCCAGTTTATGGCTACTGATAACCTCTCATTTGTTGCTGGTGGAAAGCAGAACTCTTCAGGGGTGTTTCTCAATGAGATGTTGGTTCATCAGCACGTTTCTAGTTAAATGAAGGGGAAGATAGGATGTAGCTCTCTGCCTGTGTCTCTGAACAGTAACAGGATGGTGACAACCTTGATCCTAGTACCACCCTCTAATCCAAGAGAGCCTGAAAGGCATCACAGAAAACCAAGTGCCACAAGGACAGCCACTTCCTTCTGTTATCCTTCTGCTCACATTGTGGCTACAAAATGAACAATTGGTCTCTGGTTCCCTGACCTATTTCTCCCCAGTTAAAGTGTAGTGTTTACGATGAGGACTTCCTAACACTGACTGCAGTAGGCAGACAGCTTCCTAGGATGAAAGAGGAAGACTTTTTTAAAAGCATGGGATGGTTTCTGATAGATGAATCAGGGTGACCCTAAACATAGACCTAAGAAAGGAAAATAAAATCAAGAGTCAGTTCCAGTAGGGTGTGGGGGCAGGGTGTGAAGTAATATCAGCAACGAAATAAAAAGCAATAAAAAGCACAAGAAGAAAATGACATGACACTCTTATTACTGGTGTTCAGGAACCATAGCCTCTCTGTCAGAAAAATACCAGATCACCCATTTGAGAACTTCATAAAACTAAATGACCAATAGATTATAGCTCAGGCCCTCCTTGAGCATGGCATAAAACAAATAATAATATCGCCAATAAATACAACAAATAGGATGATCTTCACATCTCCTGCAGACTCGGGACAAAACATGCTACAGGATCTTACACTTCCTCTTCAGGATGATTCTAAACAGCATCCATACCTGTCAGTCAAGATCCGTCTCCCCAGCTACCTGCCCATCATCTATATTTAAACACAGCATCTAGATCCAGCTGGGCAGTCTTTTAAGTCTGGAGGCTTTTATGCCATAGAAAGACCTGAAGGCCGACTCTTACAACAGCACATACCTCTCAAGATAAGAGAATAATATGTGCAGGGGAGGTTTCTGTCAATTCTGCATTCCTATTTCTGTGTGGCCTTAAATTTTCACACTGATCTTTCATACAATATCCTCTCCTTCACATCAAAGCCTGAAGGAGTAGTCAAAAGCTGCAAGATCCCTTCTGCACAGCACAAGAACTGAGTCAGTTTAGCATTCACAAACCAAAGACTCAAATCTTTGCTTTCTCTGGAAGGTAGCACCAACAGTGTGTCCCCTACAAACGGCTGATCTGAGTCCAGCCAACTGTGCTGCCAAGTGAAGTACAATGTTTCAGAAATAGGAAGTGAATAAATACAATGTTTCAGAAATAGAAGTGATTTTCCATCATTGAACCAAGGCAACTATTAACTGGCTGCATTGGTCTAGAGAATATTTTAAACTTTCTGTATTTTGGTTGTCGCACAAATGAGGAGGAAGTGTTTTAGCTAAACAAACATAGCTGAGGTGAGGAGAAAGGAAAGGATGAGAAACATTTAGAGTGTAAGATATTAAGATTGTTACATATGATGGGAAAGTCACAGGGAAAGAAGGACAAAGAAGACCAAGGGACAAGAGGAAGATGGTTCAGTGAGTGATGAGCTCAACGTACACACCGAGGCTACACAAGATGAGAAAGAAAGCATGCATTGTGTACGCAAATGAGAAATTCACATGAGGGTAAAACTGATGCTCCATCCGTATAGTGCCTATTGGAAGGCAGAGAGCGCATGGACTTTCCTAGGAAACAGTACAAATACAAAAAGATTTCAACCCCACTACATTAGAGTGAACTGAAAAATGAATGTGTATGTCCAGGTATTGCCCCCAGCTTCTTACATCATGGTTTATAGGCATAGCAGTGGCTGGAATTGCTGGGTTCAATAAAAATAAAGGTGTTCCCATGACTCGTGGAAAAAACTAAAAAAAGAAATGATTAAAGAGGTAAGAAGTAAAGTAGAAGGAAGAAAAAGTAGACCACCTCTTTGGTTTGTACTCTTTCATATTTACCAGGGCAAGATGAATCCGGCAGCTGTCATTGTATTAAAAGTAAGCTGTAAGCTACAGGGCTACACTGCCATTCAGAAACCACTGACTAACGGCTACAGCAGCATCCTGTTTTGAGAGTTCTGGCTCTGATTACCAATACTGAAGCCACAGGCTGGTTCTACTGTCTTATGAATGGATCCCTGAAAGTTTAATTCCCTCTAAAACTTGGCAGAACATATGCTATTCCTGTTTATCAGGTAAGTGTAACATTTATAGGAATTTCGAGATAATAAAGATTTTTATTCTTGAAAATTTATCTAATAAGTTTTTCCCCCTTGTGTTTTTTCTTAAAGAACTGTTAATTGAATAATGGGCGAGAACTTGGACATATTACAGATTGGAAGTTAAAATGCAGTGCATACATTTTTGCATTTATATTTATAATATCCCATAGCTGACATATTTAAAGCATTTTTGTCCCCCTGAAATTATCTGACATTTTATTGACTGAGGCAGTATAAACACACTGCTTTTGGATGCGACGGGAAATGTGATTATGACCTCCAACAATGGTAATTTAAGTATTAATTTCCATCCATCACGGCAACTGGCAGCATCCATCAATTACACCATTAGCTGCCCAGTGATTGCAGCTGCAAAAATCAGAATTAGCGTTGAAGCTGCTGTCACTCACCTGAAATTTTACAGTTCTAATTAGGGAGCCCAGAAACCTGTCAACAACTAAATGTCGAATGATTGGCCTGCAAGAACAGCCTCCTCCAGCTCTTGCCTGGAAACACTCACCCAGCGTTCTTATGTCATTCTCCAATTTAGAATTGAAAGTGTCAGAGAGAAAATTTTCTATTTTGGCAGCACCCCGGTAAGATGGCCACTGGGTAGATCCCTCAGTCTTCCCGTTCCCGTTGCCTTATATCTGTGCCACTCGCTTCAGCAAATACTGATGTGGCGGTTACCTTTTTTTTTTTTTCATTTTTATTGGCTATTTTATTTATTTACATTTCAAATGCCCGCTATCCCCTCCTCCCTCACCCCTGCCTCTATGAGGGTGCTCCTCCAACCTCTCACCCACTCCCGGGTCATCGAGCCTCCACAGGACCCATGTTATTTTATTCATTTGTTGGAATAGTGTTTGAAAACTTTAACATGACAGACACTAAATGTCCTAGTTTCTTCTCAATGTTGCCTTGACAAATAATCTGACAGAGAGAGAGAGAGAGAGAGAGAGAGAGAGAGAGAGAGAGAG
>NW_021604678.1:7338329-7341683 GCF_004785775.1 Grammomys surdaster
GAGAGGGAGAGGGAGAGGGAAGAGAGGGGTAGAAGGGGAGGGGGAGGGGGGAGGGGGAGGGGAGAGGGAAGGTAGGGGGAGGGGGGAGGGGGAGGGGAGAGGGAAGGTAGGGGGAGGGGGAGGAGAAGGGGAGGAGAGGGAGAGGGAAGAGAGGGGTAGAAGGGGAGGGGGAGGGGAGAGGGGGAGGGGAGGGGGAAAGGGAGGGGGAGGGGGAGGGGGAGAGAGAGGATTTTTCTGCATGCAGCTGCAGGCTACATACAGTCCATGATTACAGGGATCTCAGGCAGGAACGTAAAGCAGCACCTCCACTGTCTTGTGCAGAGAAGGAATAAGCTACCGGTCTTTGCTTAGTTTCCTCTTCTCTGCTACTCTTACATCGGTCCAGGGGTGGGTCTTCTCACCTCAATTAATAATCAAGGCAATCCCCAATAGACACGTCCATGGGCCAGCCTAATCTCCATAATTCCTCATTAAGGCTTTCTTCTCTTGTGATTCTAGGTTTTATCAAGTTACAAAACTAACCAGCCCAGAAGGGTATTTTAGCTATACCAGCAAGCAGATGAAAAAGAGCCCTGCTCTCAGGGCAGCTACACTCAAAGGAAGCACATTGGCTGTCCATAAATTGAAGAAGAGAACTATAATTTTAACAGACTCCATTAAAATAACAAACACAGTCATACAACAGGGTGTAAATGTTAAATGACACTGGGGATCTGTTCGATAGAGCAGGCTGCCCTGGGCTATCTGAGGTTAGCTGTGTGATAAGATAGAGACCCTCCGAAAGAACATTCTAGAAATAGGATAAGAAAGCCTGGAGGTGGGGGAACAAATGAAAAACTGTGGATATGGAGAAAAAATGAGGAACAAAACAAGAAAAGTAAAAGTTGGTGCCAGATATGGAAGGCAGTTTGGATTTCACCCAAACACGGTGGGATGTCACCGGAGAATTTTTAATGGATCGATATTTTAAAAGATTACTTACCCTGGACACTCTGTAAAGAAGGGATTATAATCCTTGAAAATTGTACATTTTCAACAAGAATAAGAGTAATAATGCTGATAGAAGTATCTTTATATCTGCAAAAACTGGAACTAGAATAAATCTTTATCAGCAGCAGAATGATAAATTGATTTGGGGACAGTTTTGTGACAGGCTACAGTATAAAAATGAAATCACTACTGTGGTTGGGACCTACGTCTGAACATGAGAGAATAAAACATAATTATGCGTAGCAAAACCAGATTGCAGGCTAATCCATGCATCATGATCCCACTTGGATCAATTCAAAAGTAGATGCAGTCTACACATGTCTGTTTTACATACATGCATATAGTGGTGAGAAGGTAGGTAAACCATGTAAGTGACAAATACCACACCACTGTATGCTCTCCTGTGCAGGCCGGCCCTGACCACTGTCAACAAGAGGAACTGTTGCTCTGGTACTTCTACTGTATTACGTAAAAATCTATCATAGCAGGGCAAAGTGAGTCCCTGAAATAGGTGCACATGTAATGAGAGAGTCTATGAGAAAGCATGCAGGGTGAAGAACTTCAGGAACTTAGGGAAACCCAAAGTATGGAGACCATCAAAGATCAGAACCTCATTCCTGTGGTCACCAGAAGATGAACTGGGCTGGCAACCTGCAGGATCTGGAAGGAGCCCTGTGCTCATGAGAGTTCTCATGAGAATGTCTCATGAGAATATAGCCCAGCCGAAAAGCACTTACAATCCTTGTCAAAGAGCAAGGACCCAGCTGAGGTACACCCACTCACACCCTTAATACAGCTATGAAATAATGAGTATGATGTTTTAATCCCATGATTTTGTGGTAATTTGTTATAGAATTAAAAAAATACATAAATAACATACAAACTACAGGGCAGTGGTTATTGCTAGGGGGGTTGGGAGAAGGACTAGGATGTAATCAGAGGGTCACAGTATGACCATCAGAGTTAATATATTACTAATTATTATATAATAGGAATAATTAGTATTATATTGTTACTATAGTTGTATATATAATATATATGCATATGTTATTTGTGCATGTGTGTACACATATATATGTGTGTGCATATATGATATATATATATGTGTGTGTGTGTGTGTATGTGTGTGTGTTTTATATATAATCATGTCTTCTCAGATTTACACATAGGTACATACCTTTTTGTCTCCTTGTTCCTTTCTTAAATACACAGCTTTGTTTTTCTAGAACCCTTGGTGGAGGCTAAGCTCCTGATAGTTGATGCCCCATATATAAAATGATTTCATATTTATATATTAACTGTACACATTCTTCCATACACCCCATACCATTTCCAGACCACTCACAGTTCTTTACTAGAAAAATATTATTTTATTAAATGCAATTATTAAATAAGTAGGAACTAAACTATATTGTTTAAGAAATAATGGCCAAAATATGTACATGATCAGTATGAATGAGATGTTTTTCAAATATTTATGTTCTATGATTGGTTGAATCCATGCATATGAATTCTGTGACTGGGGGGACCTCTTCCCATTATTTTATTATCAATATTTCTTTTAAAAAGTTATATCTCTTGCGGGACAACGGGCTAT
This sequence comes from Grammomys surdaster, assembly GCF_004785775.1. NCBI lineage: Eukaryota > Metazoa > Chordata > Mammalia > Rodentia > Muridae > Grammomys > Grammomys surdaster. The sequence goes on from NW_021604678.1 coordinate 7,340,917, forward strand.
TTAGTATTTTAAGTCAAGCCTTAGAGTGTATGACTTTAATTGACCTGACTCACCCACTTAATTATATTATAATTTCCAGTATTTGGGGACATCATATTACTATCATTTGTACAGTATCTTGCATTCTCTGTGTTAGCTTTGCCTTTCATTTCGTCGTTCTTTCTTTCCATTAGGTAGAACCTTATTCTTTATGTCCATTTTTTAAAGACTTGCTCCTTTAACACGGACTCTTACCTCAGGAATAATTTATACTTTTCTGTTAGAGACAAGTGCTTTAATATGCTGATATACTACTTTAGTCTCCTCAAACTCATGTGTCTAGACGTTAAATGTCCCCAGAGCTGGAAGAGAACCCAGCAATCCATTTGGATTTCTTTTTAGTTTGAATTAAAACATTTTAATTATAATGCTTGGTTATGCACTACTTCTTAATCTATGGGTCAAGCAATGTAGTCAGAATTTTGATTTCTTAAAAAAAAACAGTTATGTGAATGTTTTTGTTTAAATCCCAGGTGTGGAATATGGGCTGCTTCAGATTGTCCACAGCCTCTATGACTGTCTTGTGCTCAAGGCATGGAGTGATTTTTGCCAGCTATGGATACTTTATGTTTGGAATTCTGGGGACTCATGAGAGGGTAAAAATGTGAAAGCCCAGAGAGGGCCTGTGGCGGCTGCTGCTTTCTCTGCTGCTGCCCAAACTGCTGTTGGTCCCTGCTATTCCTGCTGCTGCTGCTGCTGCTGCTGCTGCTGCTGCTGCTGCTGCTGCT
>NW_021604678.1:7341693-7456879 GCF_004785775.1 Grammomys surdaster
CTGCTGCTGCTGCTGCTGCTGCTGCTGCTGCTGCTGCTGCTGCTGCTGCTGCTGATTCCTGACACTGCTTTTGCTATTGTTGGATTGCTGATTGGAGATATCCTGACGATGGAGATTGGACTTGGCCCAAGGAACCCAACACCCCTAATCAGCAGGAAGTAGTCAAAAGAGGTCTACGCTTGCTTTCTTTTTAACCTTCTTTCTCTCATACCCAGTGTTGGGGGCTTGGAATGGATTATGGTAGAATAAGGCTTGGAAGAGTAAAATGTAAGAACCCAATAAAATAGCCCAAAAAAGTATGCCAACCGAGCAATAATTAATTCTTGTGTGTGTGTGTGTGTGTGTATGTGTGTGTGTGTGTGTGTGTGCACTTATACAAATCATTTACTTAATTTCTAAAGTGGGAAATAGTGTCTAGCACAAGAAGGTATTCAGTCAATGCTCATAAAATGAGTACAAAAAGTGAATGATCACTCTCTTGATCACCAGGGAGTTAGTCTAACAGACAAAGACTATGTCCAGTCTTTCCTTTTATTTAGAACCAAAATGTTTCCCATCACATATCACTAGCCAGAACCCATGTGTCTCCATTAGTTCAGGAAATGTGTTTACCCAGGCACCTTCAGCCTCGGGTAGCATAACTAAGCACCATTGCAAGCGGAGTGCTGTAACTGCTGACGGGCAGGGCAGGATGGGAGACACCAGCAGAACCCATAGTGCTTATCCCCTCCTAAAGGGAGATGCATAGGCTCACAATGACTACAATAGGTTTAAGGTGGTGCACACAAAACGGGAATGACTAGGTAAAACAAGGTGAGGGGAGAAGGTTTCTGAAAGGTTTGTGACCTGGGCTTTGCAGAAGGCTCATGTTTGAACTTCAAAGCACCTGTGTTCTTTGCTTACCTTTTGACCTTTCCGCTGTTGACACGTCATCCTAGCCTAGCTAATACTCTCATGGTTATTCTCTCAACTTGGATATTTGGTGAGTCATCTAGTTCCCTACTCTCTCACCTGGCAGGCAAGCTATGAAGTGAAATCTAACTTGGATAATATTCCATTGCAACATCCTGTTAATTTGTATTTGAACAGGTAGAATGCTGTGCCTGCTGGATTGCTAGCGACAGGTTCATGGGCATTTGTTTGTGGGAACGAACAACTATGAAGAGGAAAAAATAAAGTAAAAGAACAGAATGTTTGTCTATTTCCCTCCTGTGCTCAGGATAGAGCAGACATTTAGTGAAGCATGGGATATCAGCAGTGTCACTTAGCAGCTGAAGTGACCAACGGTGACACAAAGGTTCAGCTCAGTGCATTTTTCACATTCAGACCAAAACAGCCTATTATTACACCAGCCCAGTGGCAACATGGTATTCTGAGGGTACTTAATGGTTTACCATACAGGATGTTGGACGATGAACGGGCAACTACATGCAGGGGCATAATTACCAGTGGTAATGTCATTGTGCTCCTGCCAGAGGATGTAGGTGCATAGGAATCCAAAAGAGATTGCTAGAGTGTTCCTGTGGGGATTCCGAGTCCTCAGGGACCCTAGAGGTAGCTACACCCCCAGACATATTTAGGCTTGAGGCAAGAAGTTACACACCAAATTAAAGCATTAAGATTATATTAACTGCAGTCCTTTTCCGGCTGGAACCATGGAGGCTGTTCCAGAGAAGAAAAAGAAGTTTGCCGGTGTGCCAGAAACCCTTAAGAAAAAGATTCCTGCTGTGCCGAAAACTCTTAAGAAAAAGGTTCCAGCTGTGCCAGAAACCCTTAAGAAAAAGCTAAGGAATTTCACAGAATTGAAGGTGAAGCGGCTGAGGAAGACATTTGCCCTGAAGACACTCCGAAAGGCAAGGAGGAAGCTCATCTATGAGAAGGCAAAGCACTATCACAAGGAGTAGAGGAAGATGTACTGGACTGAGATTTGGATGGCCAGGATGGCAAGGAAAGCTGGGAACTTCTATGTGCCTGCAGAACCAAAATTGGCGTTTGTCATCAGAATCCGAGGCATCAGTGGAGTAAGCCCAAAGGTCCGAAAGGTACTGCAGCTTCTTCGCCTTCGACAGATCTTCAATGGCACCTTTGTTAAGCTCAGTAAGGCTTCCATTAATGTACTGAGGATTGTGGAACCGTACATTGCATGGGAGTACCCCAACCTGAAGTCAGTAAAGGAGCTCATCTACAAACGAGGCTATGGCAAAATCAATAAGAAGTGGATTGCCTTGACGGATAATTCCTTGATTGCTCGGTCTCTTGGTAAATTTGGCATCATCTGCATGGAGGATCTAATTCATGAGATCTATACAGTTGGGAAATGCTTCAAGGAAGCAAATAACTTCCTGTGGCCTTTCAAATTATCTTCCCCACGAGGTGGAATGAAGAGGAAGACAACTCACTTTGTAGAAGGTGGAGATGCTGGCAACAGGGAAGACCAGATCAACAGGCTTATTAGACGGATGAACAAAGGTGTTGCCCATGGTATTTTTGTAATGTGGTCAGTTAATAAACAGCCACAGCTTGGCAAATTAAAAAAAAACAAAAAAGATTATAGTAACTTCATCTGCATCTAAGAGGCAGCATCTTAGTTAAGGCATTGCTATGCGGGGACACAAAGACTACAACAACTCTTATGAAGGAAAACACTTAGCTGGGGCTGCTTTAGAGGTTCAGAGGTTTAGCCTTTTATTGTCACGGCAGGAAGCATGGCAGCATGAAGGTAGACATGATGCTGGAGAAGAAGCAGAGAGTTCTACATCGAGATTGGCAGACAACAGGAAGAGAGAGTGACACTGAGTCTGGCTTGAGCATCTGAAACCTCAAAGCCCTCCCCCAGTGACATACTTCCTCCAACAATGCCACATCTACTCCAGAAAGGCCATCCCTCCTAATAGTGCCATTCGCTATGGGCCTATTGGGGGTCATTTTCATTCGAACCCCCACAGATGGTAAGGCCTAGAGACTACAGTAGGAATCTTTCTACATTCCTATAAGAATAAATAGATTACCACTTCTTAAGAAGAGAGAAATATTTTTGCACACTGTAGAATTTCTAGATGTTTCACCACTATATAGAATTGACTCCTAATTTTATTTGTAAAATAGTTTTAATTGAGCCTTTGAAAAAGTAGTTGTTTCTTCTTCTTCTTCTTCTTCTTCTTCTTCTTCTTCTTCTTCTTCTCCTCCTCCTCCTCCTCCTCCTCCTCCTCCTTCTTCTTCTTCTCCTCCTCCTTCTCCTTTCCTTCTTCCTCCTCCTATTCTTTTTCATCATCTTCCTTCTTCCTCCTCCTATTCCTCTTCTTTGTCTTCTTTCTCTCCTTCTCCTCTTCCTTCCCGTCTTCTCCTCCTCCTACACCCCTCCATCCTCATTCTCCTTCTTCTATTTGTTTTTTGAGATAAGACCTCACTATATAGCCATCACCATCCTCAAACATGCATACATTCACCTGCCTCTGTCTCCAAAGTATTAGAACTAGAGGTATACACCATCATACCTGCCACGTTTGTGCTTCTAGAATGCATATGAGAATTAAAGGTCTCTAGAATTCCTAAGAACTCACTCAATGGCTTGCAAGTCTAACCTAGCTGGTGATTTCCAGGGTCAGTAAGAATCATTGTTTCATAAAATAGATGGACAGTGGTTAAGAAGACACGTAATATTCAACTGTGGTCTCTACATGTACATACACATGCACATGTATACCACATGTATATATGCACACACACATGAGAGAGAGAAAGAGAGAGAGAGAGAGAGAGAGAGAGAGAGAGAGAGAATGTGTGTGTGTGTCTACATGTATATGTTTCCAATGATGAAAGAATGTATAGCAACTTGTGTGTCATTCTATACATTCGGGACTATACTCTTCAGGGCTACAACCTTTCCCTGAAGAAGTAACTCAACAGTTAGCTTCACAGGATTTTTATAAGACAATATGCCCCTTCTGTAGAGTTACTCATGGCATACCAGAATTTCTGGACAGTCTAAGCCATGTGTCTTCCCTAGGAGTCTACATAAAGATTTATGAACAAAGTATGTAGCATCAATAACAAGATAAATTTTTGGACCTCTACTGCCAAATATCATGAATGATAAAGGATGTGGAAATAGATATTTGTTCTGAAAATGAATTTTCAATTGAAATGATATTCAACTAGAATCAAGAAAATTCTCATCTAAAACTCACCTAAGAAACTTTTAAAATACAGAATAAAGTGACCCCTATACTTAGAATTAGAGTTCAGTGTCTGACCAGGTTACAAGACAACAGGGTGCCTATGCACAGTTCTCTATTCGCTGTATCTGTGAAACACCCCTTGCTTTGCCACACATCCACTAGAAAGTCAAAATATTAAGAATTCACTTATAAAAGGAGGTGACTCATCTGAAAATATTTGCATTACACTTCCCACTGAGCAGGAGCTTAAGGAAGGACTCCAGTTGCTTAGAAATAGCAATACTTTGACTAAAGCAGAATGAGGGCTCAAGGAGAGCCCAACATCTGTGTGGCCAATTCTACCCAACTCTGCAAGTTGATTCAGAGAGTTGTCTATGTTTCTTTGCTTTGAGGAAGGGGTAACATTTGGATGAGCCCTCCCATTCACTTTTGTTTTCCAAATCATAGTTCTTCCCTCTCAGGTTGAGGGAAATAATGAGTCTTTCCTTTGGGGTATTTTTTTTTCTTTTGTGATGGTTTTAAGGGCTTGGATGTGTCATAATGGAAGCCTCTGAATCTGGAGCCAATGTTTCCAAGTGTTTGTTGATGAGCTGGTACAGCCTGCATGCTGGACTCTGCTTCTTGATTGCAGGAGAGAGCCGGGACATTCCTCAGATCTCCCACAGGGGCTGTCTCCACAAGCATTGTAAGCTTTATTCTTTAATAATTTATTTTTACAAGAAACAATGGTGACTTAGTTCTTAATGTAAGCAGTGCAGTAAAATGAAAGAAAGGTTCTGACTTGAGTCTTGCACAGAAAATTCTTGCAAATAGTGTAAAGTCTTTTTGCAGAACCAGGAAAATCTACATAGAAGAAGAATTGGAAAATTGCTTCTCTAAGAAAAGACAAAGGCTGTCAGAGGCTGTTGAGGAGGCTGGAGCACCCCAGAGCTGCGAAGGCCCAATGTGTTGAACCCAGAGACAATGGCAGTAGTGTGTTGGTCCAAGTATAGCTTTTGAATGAGCTAAATATTGATACAATAATAACTGACACTAGCTTAAAACCTTAGTGCACCTGTGCCTGTGTGTGGGTGCATGCGTGCTGCCTCACATATGGAAGTCAGAGGACAACTTAAAGAGTTAGTTGTTCTTTCTTTCCACCTTCTAGGTTCCAGGGTCAGGACTCATCTCACTCGCTGACTGAGAGTTAATAGGCTAGCAGCACAGAGATGCCTGACGTTGTTGTTCAGAGATCATGAAAATCAAAGTACCCTAGTAGTGATGAGTAACAAAGCTTTCTGTACAGAGGTGGCAGGGAAAAAAGAAGAAAAGAGACATTTCTAGAACTTCCCTACAAAGGATATCCTTTCCCATCAAAGAAAGGAATTGAGGTGAATCTGTACGTGGAGATGAACCCGATGCTTCAGAAGGGTTGTCATCCCCTTAGCTTCCGGTCCGAGACCAGGCTGCAGGGCTCTGATAGGGAGGAGAAAAAGATGGAATCCCTGCCGGGGCAAAGCCTGGGCTCTGACAAGGCCAATGGGGGAGTGCTTGTGCGTGGTGTGCCTTCCTCCAGTGTGTTGAGGGAGGTACAGTCCTTCTCTGATCATCTGTTTGAGTTTTTCCCAGGGCTTGCGGTAGACGGACTTGGCAGGAGCAGCTGACTATTTTCTGCATGAGGCATGGCTCCTTTGTCCAGGAGGGCGTTGAATCCAGAGAGCTTGGAAATGATGGAACTAGAGTCCTTACTCCCTCTACCTGCTTCTCAGCTGGAACAGGGCCTTAGCAGCCCTCTTGCTTCCTGTGTCCTCCCAGGGTCACTAACATCTGGGTAGTCCCTTTTCAACTTTAACTTTAGGAACTCCGGTGATTTTGTGCACTTGATTTTTGTTTGGTTGATTAGTTGTTGGTTGGCAGTTTAGTTTGGTTGGATTAATTTGATTTTTGCTTCCTTCTCATAGTATTTAGTAGACTTTCTTTTAACTATGTCTTCAGACTTCTTCTGGCTATTAAGCATGTGCTTACGAGTTAGAGCCAGGAAGATAGAGAAGAGCTGGAGACAGGGTCCACTTGTTTTTCAGGATCAACGTTGGCCTCTCCTGATGGCTCCAGAACCTCCATGTTATCACAGCAAGCAGGTCATCGGGAAGGGCTCTGAGCTGTGCTGTAGAATCTGATGGTAAAGGAGACACATAGCTGGTAATCTCTGTCATCCTTGATGGCGCCTGGGACGAGAAGACATGCTGCTCCCTGCTGGCCTGGGACGAGAAGACATGCTGCTCCCTGCTGGCCTGGGACGAGAAGACATGCTGCTCCCTGCTGGCCTGGTTTACTTGCCAGAAATTGTCACCAAGTGGTTATGGTCCAGGTTTGACCACCACACAGCTAGCTTAGAACAGCCTGCGACCTAAATGACATTGCTTTAAACAACAGACACGGTCTATCATTCCTGCCTGGGACCTGCACTGCCTCCTGGAATCGTTCTGTGTAAATAACCACATCTGATTTGCCTCAGCAACAGGCTAAATACAGTTTTCTTTCAAGAACATCCCTTAAACTTTGGACACCAAAGATAGAACTCTGTAAACTCAGCCAGTCTCAATGAAAGTACTTAGGGCCAGAGCACGAACCTATTGTGTCTTGATATGTCTTCTTCTTTTTTGATCCAGTTGTGTTCACTGATAAGTGGTCTTCAATGAATCATATGTTCACTGCAAGACCACAGGCATTGGCATACTCTAATAACTTCTGAACACCTCATTCTTCTTTTCCCAAATGAATTTTTGCCATGTTTAAACAACATTGAAGTTGATAGCTTAATTGCTCCCTTTGCTCTGCGTACCAGCCTTGCTAGTGGTGTTTTGATTTGTTCTTTCCACCACTGTCACACACTCTTGCTGATTTGTGGATGACTGTATCACTCGAGAAAATCTTTACAGTTCGTACGCTCCTCACATTTCCCTCTGTTTGAGATGTAAAGAACTCTACATTTGCAGGTACATCCTCTAGCGTGTTGAATCCACATTCCATCCTTCAGTAGGACACATTTCAACCAAGGACCTGTCAGTCCTATTTGCCTTTCTTCTCTAAGGAAGCTTTGTCCAATCACGTTAAGATATGTCAGTGTGTCTGCTACATGCAGTGGTCTTACCAAGGCAAATGTAGGTGTGACGAGTTTCATTGACTCAGCATGGTAGTCTGAGTGCATGTTATGTGGACACACCACTTTAAACATCAGGAAAATTATGCAAATACTATTCTCTGTCTTTGCAATTTCTTTTATTCTACTCCCTTCTAAGTAACTGCTAAGCATTCACCCATGATCTTCATGTCTTTCTCCAGCTCTATGGGGTTATGTTTCATTCACGTTTTCTTCCCTGTCAACTCCTCGTTTTTTATTCAGATGTATTAATGCTCCTTTAGGCTGTGCCAAGCTTACCACTTACTTACTCCATCTGCTAAATAAATCATTACAACTTCTACGTCTTTTCAGTTCCAACGTGTCTAATTCGGATTTGTTCATATTTAGCCGTTCTGGTTTGCTATATTATGGTTTTTTATATATTCCCTTGCTAGCTTTATTAATAGCAGTCCTTCAATTACTCCTTCATGATATTGATCATACTTAGGTTTAAAAATACAACCTGTTTAAATGCAGGCATATACCAAGAACTCTTCATGTTCAGGAGTGAGTAACTCCCAAGAGCTATGAATTGGTCACATAACTGTGTAGGTGTGACCCACAGCTAGGCTCCTGCATTTGCAGCCATGTGATCCACAAGCCTTGTTCTCTTTCATTCATCCAAATTTTCCTTTCAAAGTATAGAAGTCAGCAGATTTTAATATATTTATAAATATTCAAATCCATGAACACTATCTAATTTGATGGCATTTTATCATATATCGTAATTCTAAATAGCAAGTCTCATATCCGTTAACAGTTGCTCCTAATTACTTTCCTCACCTACCTTCTGACAACTATTAATTGTTTTTCTCTACCTAAGGTTTTTCCTTTTCTGGACCATTTATAGGAATAGAATCAAATAGTAAGGGATCTGTCTTCTTTTAATTAGCATAACATTTTCAATGGCTGCTCATGTTTAGTAAAAATCAGTCCTTCATTTCTTTAATAGTCCATTGTATAGGTATGCCACATTTTGTTTATTCTTCAGTTGCTGGGCATTTGGGTAGTTTCTATCTTTGGATCATTATGGAATAATCTCACCATTTTAATATAAATATTATGTTGGTCATTACCTGCTTTTATGTTTCCTTTATTTGGTTGGTTGATTGGCTTCTGTTTAGCCTTTGGAAGACAGTCTTGTACATAATCCATGCTGGGCAGGAACTCTATATGCTGTGAAGAGTGGCCTCACCTGTGGTCCTCCTGCCTCAACTTCCCAACTTCTGGAGGTGCATGCCACCATGCCTGGCTTACAATTTCATTCATTCACTCACTCATAGTGAATACTATTTATGTATCTTTCGATGGCGTGCCTTGAATCACCATCGACTCTTACCGTGGGCAGTCCTGTCGATGGCCCCTCTGAAAAGCTAGAGGTTGTATCAGTTTTACAGCTGCATCAGTTGAACAAGACTGCACCAACCTTTGTTGAACCTGACAGCACTCTCACCCAGCTCCGCCACCACATGATAATATCTTGCCTTATAAATTTTAATGGACTTGGAGTTCATTAATTGTTACTTGCAGACTTTCTGATTAGCACAAAAGAAGCCATAACAATTTTATTGCTTTTATTAAGGTCAGGGGCTACCTAGTTAATCTATAAATCACAAAGCTTAGTATTAGATATAGATCTGTGAGTTTGTAAAGGCATTTCGGAAACATAAAACTCAATAATTAGTCTACATTTCCTTGGACTTATGTTACTAGACCCAGGGCACCATTTTATGTGAAAGCCTTTTATTTTTCCTGGAGGAGTTCTTAATATTACACAGGTATTATGGTCACAGTTTTTGTCTTAAACATCTATGACCATGGTTTGGGGGAAATAATTATAGACCGAATTTTAGTAGTAACGTGATTAGTCCCATTATTCTGTTTTGATTCTTTTAAACATTAAAAAGATCAAAAGGGGACACAGAAGAATAACAGTAAGAGTGAAAGGCAAAAGAAGGAGAAAGAGAGCAAGAAGAAATAGAGGATCAACACAGCATTGCCTTTTGTGTTTCTGAAATAGTTTCATGGTGAAATCTGTCAAAGTGATACCACTTTCAGATTCCTGGAAGAGCCTTCTAAAGCAGACTACAGACGCCCATTTTCTTAGAGGCACGTTTTGTTGGTGGGCATGTGAAACAGTGGCCTTTGTTTATACTAGCCCTATTTCAAAAGAATCAAAGCTGATATCTAACTTTTAAGATGGCCAACAATGATTGCTTTCTAGAGCCCACAAGCTAGAGTTCTGGATCAGCACCTGTGTGACCCTCGAAACAAAAGCTAATCTAGTTTATACTTAACAGTTCCTCTTTCAAATATTAAAATGCAATAAAAAACTGTGTGAATTATACCTAGAAGTCAAGCCTATATATTGAACATAATCTGTGTCAATTGGAAATCATACTGGTCATCATTGGTAAGATATATTGATGGAATGCTTTTAAAATGCTATAGTACATTATCAATATATATCAAGTATCCAGTATATAAATTATATGAAAATTTCAAGTCCCTACATGTAACTTACATACATAAATATGCATATTTAGGTATATAATTTATTAATCTTGCAATGTGAAACAAATTTTGACATTATTTCAGTTCCTCTAAAAATGCTACAATACAGCACAGCAAGAGTGTCAGTAGAAAATTTCTCATGATACAAGGTGATATTGTGAATTTTCTTCAAGCTTAAGATGAATGGTATTGAGACATATAAGTTGATAATCAATCAAATTCTGCCAACTAGAGTATGAATCCACAAGCCTTCCATAGCAACATGCCATATTTTTCCACTTTAACAAGATTAATAGAAATTTCTTTTTAATCTACTTCGGTTTGTTACTCTCAAGTGCTAAACAGTTATTCCTAGTTTCTACTTCTTAAAATTATTGCCTTAATTGGCCATACTTTCAATCATTATTGCCATTTGAATCAATAAAAATTTGTTGGAAACGCCATACGCCTAAACCATTGCACTCATTATTGATGATGCAAGTGTAGCTAACCCTCAGCTGGAAACTTACTCTGTGCTGCTGTGTTTTATGTCAACTTGACATCAGAAAGAGTCATTTTGAGAGCAGGAACCCCAGTTGAGAAGACACCCTCATCAGATTGGACCATGGACAGACTTATGGTTCTTTTCTTGATTGGTGATGGATGTAGAAAGGCACATTTCCCTGAAGGCAGTGCCAACACTGGGCTGGTGGTTCTAGGTGCTATATAAAAAGAAGGATGAGCAAGCCATGAGGGGCAAACTAGTAAGCAGAACTCCTCCAGGGCCTCTGTCTCAGTTCCTGCCTCCAGGTTCCTTGCCAGAGTTGCTGCCCTGAATTCTAGACTACAAGCTATAAGATTAAATAAACCATTTCTTCTCCACATTGTTTTTGGTCATAGTATTTTATCACAACAATAATAATCCTAACTAAAACAACATCTTAATACAATCAGAGGTTCTAAACAACGAACATAGCAATTTATCTGAATTTCACTATGGTCACCAGAGTGAGCTGTTTTGATTCAAAAGCTTCCTCATTTTCTGTTTTCCTGACTGGAGATCAGAAAAATGTTACCTTTTGTGCCCTATAGGACATAATATTCATATATTATATATCCATTCATTTCTGTATGTTCCTGCCGTTTTCTTTTATATAATTCCATATCAATCCACCCAACACCAACGAACAGTCATTACTAGATGTAGACAGCAGAGGGATTCCTGAATGAGTGGATTCCAGAGTGACCAAGCTCTGCTGATGTGGGTGTGGTCACACCAAAGATCTTCTAGCCTCAGGCTCAGCAGGAAGGCAAAGCTTTAGGGTGGAAGGTAGTTGTCAAGTGTGTGTGTTGATAGTGTGTGCATAAAATATCCATAATAGCTTTCTACACCCAAATATTTATAACTTAAGGACCACCCCCTGCAGAGACTGCTCTGACAGAGATGAACTAACCCTGCCTCTTTGATTCAGCTTAATACTATAAATTCTAGTTCGTTCATCTGTATGTAATAATCTCACCACTCTGCTCAACTGTATATGACAAACACATTGAGCTTCCAGGATGCTCTATTCAAAGGCTCAGATGACCTAACAGCTTTTCTGTGTGTCCATGTGTCTAACTTGTCTGTCTTTTCTTCATTCCTTCAACATACCAGTGGTCCATCCTTGGGAGCCATGAAGGATGCAGCCACTGAAACTACTAAAAATGGCTTTAATCCTTTCTCTGAGAACTACAGATTTATTGAGTCATCTTGTTTCACATCCTCTTCAAGTTTTACCCAAGTATCGTAGGACCTCATAACACTGCTTTTAATTCACTATCCCTAGTTTCCCTTTTGCTTTCCATTAGAAAGCTAAGTCCACATTATCTATGTCCTTTTGGATACCACCCTTTGTTCTGTTGTAGTAAGGTAGGATATGCTGTGTTAAAAATAATAATAACCCCATGGCTTATCCCATAAAGGCATATTTCATCTTCAACATGTGCTTGCAATGGGTCTGTTAACCCAACAGCAACCCATTTATCAAGGTTTCTCAAAGGCTTGGTGATGAAAATTGAAGCTTAATATATAATTTCAAAATCTTTACAATGAGAAGGAAGTATCATTTCAAGACATGTATAGGTTCTTGGTTGTACAAAAGTATGTAACATAAATCACTTAACTAGGAGCGTGCTCACAGTCATACACCATAGCAGGGACTGGGCAGGTAAATGCACTCTTACTGTGCCAGAAGAATGAAGACATTCAGAAATACCTGGTGATCTGTACATTCCACTGGCTTTTGTAAAGGGAAGAATGTGAATTAATTATTTCCCTCTTTTGAGTATCACTACAGTTTTGTTCCAATAGTTAAATGTTTATAGTGATATGAAGATAAAGTAAAACTGCAAAAATAGCCCTGAATTAAACAAAAAGATATGTCTGCCAGTTATAAAAATGTATAAACTAACTGGAATTGACAGATCAAATCACAAAATCACAACAATGAACATAAAAGAGTCTGAAGATTTAATAAAATATATTACTCTGCACTTGGAGCCCATGTCAATGCTATGGCAAAAGAAAATATATCAAATAATTTATTTAAATAAAGATGAGGTAGGATTATTTCTATATAATTCTTTCAAGTACCTATCATTTAGGAAACATTCAAATAATAGATGACTATTTATATAGCATTCAATCAGTACTTAATTACAAATATATAGCCATATTCTTTAGTGTTTCATAAAGTAGTGTACAGGGTGATAATTACTTGTACACATCACTTACCTACTTCTGTGAAGCGTATAATTCACACACAAAGCAAAGTACTCAACAGACTAATCAAAATGTTTGAGCATTCTCATTGTGCCACTTTTATAGATGTTAGTGGCAGTCAACTAGTTGCCTAATTGAACTACTGGAACCAAAAGCAGTAAAGTACCACAGTTACATACAATGAACAAACACCAACATTCTCTCATAAAGTTGTCTGCAGCCATCGCTTACAAATACCGTATGAGAATATCTTGAAACTCAATAAATAATCTGAGAGTAGAAAATGTATGTCTTAATAAAAACCATTATGATTTAAAAGGTTTATTAGGAAAAAGAAACTCTTTCAAAGAAGAGTGTTCAGTTTTATTATAAACAAGACAAAATATGAGTTTCATATACTTTGATATTAATAGGAAGATAGATACAGATATAAAGATAGGTGATAGATAAATAGATACATAAATACATTGATAGATACATAGATAGATACATAGATAGGCAAACAAATATTATACCCTTTTAAAAGTCTCCATAAGTCTATTCAGCTTAAGATGAGAGAGTTGGCCTTAGGGCTTGTAAGTCAGCTTCGCTGGCCTACTGCAAGCATAGTGAATACAAGACCTGCAAAGCACATCAGACTTTAATCAACAGTGCGAAGGCCCTAGATTTGCTTCTCTGGATGCAAAGTGCATGCCCACAAAACATGGAAATGTAGGCAAACTACACCTGAAAACAAAACAAAGCTACAAATAAGTCTCCTTGTAAATGTAGAAAAAGACTAGAAATAACAAGGCTTACTTAAAGTTGTTTAGAAGATGACAAGGATATTCAGATTCTATCCACAAGAGAAAGGCAGGTGAAGAGTCACCTAATTAATATAAGCTGTGTCCTAATTCCAATAACATTCTAATAACCATCTAATTCCAATAACATTCTGATAACTTTTATGTTAATTATATACTTCTTACTTTAACCTGTTTCTAAAAAATATTTCAAAATGTTCTTTTTAATATTATTTTTACTATTTTTAATATGTGTGTGAGGATGCATGTGTGTGAGTGTACATGTGTGTGCATGTGTGTGGTATGTGTGTGAGTGTGCATGTATGTGAGTGTGTGGTATGTATGTGTGTGTGAGTGTGTATGGTGTGTGAGCATGTGTGTGGTATGTGTTGTATGTGAGAGTGTGTATGTGTGAGTGTGTGAGTATATGTGGTGTATGTGGTGTGTGTCATGTGTGTGAGTGTGTGTGTGCATGAGTGCAGTGTGTGTGTTGTGTGTTGTGTGTGTGTGTGGCATGTGAGTGTGTGAGTATATGTGGTGTGTGTGCTGTGTGTGTGTGTGACGTGTGAGTGTGTGTGGTGTGTATGTGTGTGTACATGAATACAAGATCAAGAAGACCAGAAGCATTCAATCTCCTTGAAACTGGAGTTAGCAGCAGGTGTGAGACACCTGATGTGGGTGTTGGGAACTGAACTCTAGTCTTCCACAAGAGCCTCTATGAAAGCAATAGGTGCCGTATCTCTAGCCCATCAAATGGTTTGGATTGCATAAAATAATAAAATTATTAATTATCATGAAGTCTCAAGGTGATGTCATATCTGAATAACAAGTTTTGAGATTGCATCAAGATTGGAAAGTCAGTATTTGTCGTTACCGCGATGCTGATTCCAAAGCTGCTGACATGTCGGGGAAAAGAATAAATATAAAATGTTTTGGAAAAGAAAATAAAAGGTGCCATTGGGCATATCTCTTAAATACATTAAAAGGAAGAAAGTAGACAGATTTGACTGGTAGGAAAGTGTGACACAGAAGGCCAACACCTCAGCCACACAGAAGGAGGAAGGGAAAAGTATGGTCAGAAAAATGCCAAAGACTCAAAACGAAGCAGAGTAGAAAGATGCTGACAGACATCATACAGGCACTTTCTTCCAGAATGTCTGAGGAATGAACCTGGGGAAGCTGAACAGCAGCCCAATAGGATAGGTGCTGAGCAAAGATCTCTACACGAAACAGCAAGGGAAATGGGAGAGAGACCAGAGTTCCACCAGGAAGCACTGGTGAGATTCATGCAGCTCTGCTTTCCCAGGGCAAATCAGCCCAGAAGACAGCAGGAGCCAGGGCTCAGAGGGAGACGCAAACAATCTTCATGTGCTTTCAGTAGCATATAGTTGTTATTTAATTTTTACTTTTAAAAAGTAAAATATGGACTTTCCATCCTTACCTCCCATCTCACCCATTTGCACACCCCCATTCCCTCTTGGAACCACGGCTTATTTTTTGTTATTGTTTTACATACACACACACACACACACACACACACACACACATCTGCTTAGTTCATTCAGTGTTACTTGTATGTGTATATTTCCTGTACTGGACACTTGGTATTGAATAATCAAATAGAGGACTCATCCATAGGGAAAACTATTTTGCCAAGATGAGCTCTCCTGCTTCAACACCCCTTAATTGCTGGTAGTTCTTTGTCTGGGTGGAGCCCCATGAGATTTCCCCTTCTGTGTTGGCATGTCTGATAGTGTCTTTGTTCAGGACTTGTTTAGGTAGCCCTATGATTGAGATATCATGGATGAAGCTTCTCTTTCATTTATGGAACATACAATCTCACGTCAGATTTCATGGCCTTCTGGATTCTAGAATCTTCCCTCCTGCTCTTCCATGATGTTCCCTTAGGCAAGAGTTGTGTTGTAGAGACATTGACTGGGACCGCCTCCCTGCCACCCTTGCTCTCTGCATTTTGACTAATTACGACTTTCTGTGATGGTCTCCATTTGTTCAAAAGAGACACTTACAGTGAGTGAGAGCTACATTGATCTGTGGAAATAAGGGTAAATGTTAATACCATTAGACATTATGCTGATCTATAAACTGATAGAAATAGGTTCTCCTCTAAGATCCACAACTCACCTAGCTCCAGAAAGATGGATTCCTTTACCAGATAAGATTTCTTTCCTGTTGAGTTGCCCTTATGTCCAACCAGAGAGCTGTGGTTACCATCAAAATATAAGTGACACTTAGGGTTGTCATTACCATGCCAGTCACCATTGTAGCTCATAGCTATCACAGCTGGGTAGAAATATTACTTCCATCCCTTGGCAGCTTGGGTATCACCTCTTATGAAGGCTAACCTTTAGGAAAGAGGCTTTGAGTCAGATCCTACTCAGGTTCACCAGGTCTTATGTCCAAGGTCCATGGTGTCTTCAGCGACAGAGACCTGCTTTCAACCTCTGGAAGGCAGCCAAGGGCAACAGAATAGCATACATTGTTTTGGGAGTCTCTGATAAACAACTCTAAAGGGGCTCTCTCGTGCAAAGGGTTTCCCTCTTTGGAGGTTTTATTAGATAGTCTAAGGCTCTTGGGGGAAGCAACGTCAGCCCAAGTGGGAAATTTTCATGTAAACTGTATATGAATATATGTATACACATGGACTGATATGAAGGGAGGAATAGCAGGATACACATGATTTAAACAGGAAGATGGGTAAAATTGGTGGTGAGGCCACTGTAACTGAGGACAGAGATGGGAAGTCAATATAAAAATAACAGAAGAAGAGAGGAAGATAAAATAATACCAAGGATGTCCGGAAAAGCCATAGGGAATAATGATATTATTTATTTCCCTAAAATTAATAGAAATTTTAAAGAAAGAAAAAAGAAAAACAGGCAAAGCAAATGCTACAACAGCACTTGCAGAGGCACGAATCAAACCCCCGTTGCTAGGCACTTGTCAGGGGCAGCCCTGCTTATACACTGAAGGCCTAAAATCAGCCATAGGCCTAAAATCAGCAATAGGCCTGACATACATGCCTGCTAACACAAGTCTTGGGTCTCTGTGGAAAAATACTGAAACAGATGACTAGAAGCTATTGTAAACAAGCAGCTTTGGTGGAAAATTGCCAGGCTAGTCATAGACCTTGTAGATAGGTAACCTTGGTGGATAGTACCAACTTAGATAAGGACAAGTGAATCATAGGCAGAGTCATAGCAATCTGCCCCCCTGAACCTTCACCCAGCTGACACTCTGTTCTGGAAGATATCTGTACTCTCCCTGAACACCTACACTCCTGAGTCATCCCTTTCCCTACATCCTGCCTTTGTGTATATAACCCATGTGTAAAAAGTAAAACTTACACTTTGATCAGCCTATAGACAAGCCGTGTTCCTTTGTGTTCACACATTTTTCCTCATTCTCTCTTAGGTGATCTCCCCAGACCCTGTTTAATGCCCTATAGGACAGGACAGGCACTTAGTCAATATCGTTTTAAAAAGGTGTGTGTGTGTGTGTGTGTGTGTGTGGTGTGTGTGTGTCTATGTGTGTGTGTGTATTCTTATGGATATATACACATAAGTATGGATTCTACAGAGCCATAGACATTGGGTTTCCCAGGAGCTGGTGTTACAAACAGTTGTAAGCCATCTACGTGGGTGCTGGGACACAAACTGAGTTCCTCTTTAAGAGAAATATACACTCTTAACCTCTGAACCATCACTTTAGTCCCTAAATACCCTTTTTCAAAAGATACCTGCTGAGGTACTGAGTTGATGGCTCAGCTACCCACCCCAGACATTCATGAATCACACACTTAGAAAACTCAAAACAAACATCATATGTGAGATGCACACTGAAGCTTGGCTAAACTCAGAATAAGCATCACGTGTGGCCTATACACTAAAGCTTGGCCAGTACCTCTAGATTTCAGGGAAGAAACATAATAGTAGTCACTAAAGTTGAACCCTGGCCATGCCAGCCAGAGGTTCCAGGCACACACTAACCTTATGGAAGCCTGGAAGGAACACTACTCACAGCCCAACTAAGGACCTGATTGAGGAGTAGAACACCCAGTGTGACTGGCAGCTGGGAGCCCAGGAATGCATGCTGGGAGTCCAGGCTGGAACCAGCAAGCAATGAATAGTATCACACTCAGATCTCTGCTCCCAGCAGCTCTCTCACTTCCCTGGCTCCCCTCGCTCCTTCACCTAACAATGGCGCCTACTCACCCAGTCAGGTCTCTTGCTCTATGCTCTGATGCCTGATAGTCTGTCTTCCTTTTGTCCGCCCCAACCTCTGCTCTTTTCTTCTTCATGTTCCTTTGGCTAGGTTTTCCCAGAGAACAAAAGCTGGTCTGCCTTGGAGAATGGCCCTGCCTCAGCCTCCTGAAAGCAGAGACTGTGTTCAATTATTTAACTGAATCTCTTTGCTTCTCTTTATTCCACCTGTGAGCAGAGCCTCCTCACCACCTGCCCCGTCTCTACTGTAGCCTTTTCTAATCTTTTACTGTCCCATTTTTCTCTATCATATCAATATTTATCCCTAGACTTACTGTTGTTTTTTCCTTACACTTACAGCCACAGTGACTAATGTCTTAGCGCTAAGTGCTATCACTTTAATATCTCATTTTACTTTTTATATTTATCAAGCATATGTTAGTGGTTGCTTGAGAGGTTACAGTATGTATTCAGACTTCTCCAGCCTCAACCTTAAGATTATTTATTTGTGAAATGAGTACTAAAGTCATAAAGTGTGTTTTACTTTGAAAACCCAAAGGTTCAACTTTCTCTACTTAATGGCTTATATAAAATTACTATTATCTTAAATATTACCTATGTAAAATAATTAATCAAGGATTGCTAGAACTTGATGATTTTAGCATTTTTTGTTTGTTTAACATTATGGAAAAAACAGGAATTACTTTCATATGTAAGGTGTACACATTCATACACTCAGTTATTTTAGACTAGAAATCATTACTTATTTCTCAGCGTGGTAGGAGAATCATGATCCTGGTTAAATTTCAGTGGCAGAATCAAGTCTGAAGTTTGATTGACAAACTGGTTCTAGTTTCCTGCTTAATCCTTCAGTGTATTCTGTGTTCATTTAGCATACTGATTATCAGGTGATACCAAAAATATAAAGGAAGTCATCATCTATATGATTCAGTAAAATCTTCGATCTTGCCAACCATCTGGCACCGGTTGGCATAAGTCACATGGTCAACTGAGTGGGCATGTGTGGATACTTTATTGGCAATTAGTCACCAATAGAAAAATAAATCATAAAGCATATCCAGTTTGCTGGTTAGTTTGGGGGTGGTGTTTGTTTGTTTGTTTGTTTGTTGACAACATGGCCCAAGTCAGGGTCATCTGGGAGGAGAGGACTTCAATAGAGAAAATGTCTCTGTCATGTTGCCCTGTAGGCAAGTCTGTGAGGGTATTTTCTTATTAATGATTGATGTGAGAGGGCCCAGGCCACCATGGGGTGTGCTACTCTGGACTGGTAATCCTGATGTGTGTAAGAAAGCAAACAGAGCAAGCCATGGGAAGGAAGCCAGGAAGAAGCATTCCTCCACTTCGTTTTCTGCTTCAGTTCCTGCCCCCAGGTTTCTAACTGTGTTCCTGACTTGACTTTCCTTGATGGTGGAGTATAAAGTGACGGTCCTACAGTGAAATAAACCCTTTCATCCCCAAGTTGTTTTGGTTGTGGTTTTTATCACAGCAATAGAAGGCCTAAGACACTCTGTGTACAGTGGGCTGGAAGGATCACTTTTATGAGTGACCGCAGGACATCAAATTAAGTTTTCAACATATTATGTTTAATCTACAAAAAAAAGAAAAGAAAAAAGAAAAAAACCTTTCTCCTTGATTTCAAGCTCTGCTCAAATATATCCTTGCCCCTTGATTTCAAACTCTGTTCAGATATATCTCTGCCAGTTCAGCTGCAGCATTGTGTGAGGACTGGAAACTGCCTTCTCACTTTGGTTACCTTGTTTGTTTGTTGGCTTGTTTATTTGTTTTCTATCTTTATTTTATTTATGTTTTTATTAAATTATTTTATTTATTTACATTTCTAAATGTTGCCTCCTTCCAAGTCTCCCTCATAGAGTTCTTCTCCCCATCCGTCCTCCCCTTTGCCTCTGAGAGGTGCTTCCCCACCCACCTCCCACCCCCACCTTACCCTTCCATCAAACCCCTTTCCTGGGGCATCAGGTCTCTACAGGATTAGGCACATCCTCTCCCACTGAATCCAGACAAAGCAGTCCACTGCTACATATGTGCAGGGGTCACAGACCAGTCCATGAGTGCTCTTTAGTTGGTAGCTTGGTCTCTGGGAGCTCTGGGTCCTCCAGTTGATGGTGTTCTTCCTATGGGATTGTCATCCCCTTCAGCTCCTTCAGTCCCTCCCCTAACTCTTCCATGGGGGTTCCCAACCTCAATCCAATGGTTGGCTGTGAGTATCTGCATCTGTCTCAGAAGGGCTGCTGGTAGAGTCTCTCAAAGCACAGCCATGGTAGACTTGTCTGCAAGCACAACATGGCATCAGCAATAGTATCAGGGTTTGGTGCCACCCATGGCATAGATTCCAAGTTGGGCAGTCACTGGATGGCCTTTCCTTCAGTCTCTGCTTCATTTTTGTCCCTGCATTTCTTTTAGACAGGAACAATTCTAGGGCAAAAAAAAAAAATGATGATACGGGGGCAGCCCCATTTCCGCCACTGGGGGCCCTGTCTATCTCCTGGAGGTGGTCTCTTCAAGTCCCATCTCCCCACTGTTGGGCTTTACAGCTAAGGTCACCCCCATTGAGTCCTGGAAGCCTCTCACATCCCAGGTCTCTGGGACTTTCTAAAGGCTTCCCCCACCTCCACCCCCACCCCCATCCCCAACAGATGCCTATTCTCCTGGCCCTCTAGGCTTTTCTCCTGTCTCCCCAATACCTGATCCTGCCCCCTCTTCCCCTCCCTCTCCCCACCCAGGTCCCTTCCTTCCTGTGGTTATTTTCAGTAATGATCCAGAGAGAAGATACTTTTGTTACTCTTGAAGGCTTGGTAGATCTAAGACCTAAGAATGCATGTATTTTCAGGTCTCCTGAGCTTGTAACTTAGTAGGCAGATTCTCATCTTCTCCACTCATGGCAGTGGTACTTATGATCCAATACCTACACAGACACAGCCCCGAGAAAAAAATCTTCTCAGTGGATCATTACAGCAATATACTCACGAGGCTTCCACAATTACAGTCATCTACACAACGGTGAATTTAAATGAAATTTGAGTATATTAAAAATGTATTTCAAACGACAAGCAAAAACATTTAATCTCACGATCACACTGAGGCTTCAAACGAGAGCCCTTTTCTTGTAGTCTTTTCCAAATATGACTCCAAGCAAATGAGAGCTCAGAAGACACTCTTGACAACAAAACGACTCTACAGTGCCCTAACGAGGACACGAAGCACAGGCCTGCATCCTGCAGATGCACCTTTTACAAAAGCAGGGTTCCCGAAACATGGAGAACCCTCAGAGGACCCGTGATAGGCTGCATAGGATGAGATTCACATGTGTTTGGTTTGAACCCATTTTCCTATCCGATGAAAGCAGAAAAGACCACCGTGGGAGAAAAGAAAACTCATTCTGCTTGACTGCCATGTTAATCTATGAGCTCCCTGGCTCTCTTGGTCAGCTTTTGCAGCGCCTGCTGCTCTGCAGCTCTGCTGACCTGGTAGGTCTGATTATGAATGATCAATGTGCCTATTTGCAATAAAACTCTTTGCACAGATCTGGACCCTCAGCCCTTTTCACTCATGCAGATAATAACGGCAGTTCAAGGCACTTGCCCATAACTCCAAGCTTCATTAAACAAAGGGAATGTCATCAAAAGTCTCTTTAACTGACTTTATGCTGCCACCAAGAAAAAAAAATGGAAATTCTAAGAAAGAAGAATTCACAGTGATAATGAAATAAGGATTTGTATATCTGCGTGATGGTCTTTGTGTCCTTCTTGGATGCCTAGAATTAAAAATCCACCCCTTCCATGGTTAGCAGAGAGGAATGTGAAAAGGGGGAATGTGACTGGGGGGATTTTTCTTCAGACATTTTCAAAGGGGATTCTCAGCTCTGCAGAGAATGGAATCCTGCCCTCCTCCTCGTTTACTAGGAACAGGAGCAGGGTCAGGTGGTGTCTCAGAGAGTCGGAGGGTGGTGAGATGGTGGGTGGGGAGGCTCAGAGGAGTTTGTCACAGACTTGAAACAGGATCCCTCTGCAGTAATATCACAGCCTGAACGTCTGCTTTCCCTGTTTTGAGAGATCTGCAGGTTCTGGAATCCATTTTCTAGACACACATGTTAAGAAGTACCTGGTGTTTTGAGAAAGACATGAGCTGGAACATTTTAACACAGGAGTCTTGTCTTAAGATACAGACACCAATTCACCGACCTTCTGCTGGTCTTTGGCAGGACTCAGTTTACCTCTACTCGTATGAATGTTTCCTTAAACTCTCTAGAACATCTGTCCACTTTATTTTGTATTCTTCTCCCTTAATACTAAACGTCAAGGGAATCTTCTCATTACTGATTGCCTGACTCTGCTATGATTCAAACCCAAAGAGGGAATGTAATCTCAAAGGGCAGGATAATTTCAATATACAAGTCAGATTCTCAGTTTCTTTTATATCAACTACATGTTTATGTCTGAGTGATAATTAGTATTTGTGTTTCAACTCTCAAGGAAAGAAAGTTCAGAGATAAATATGTCTATTGTCCATTGCTTTCATTTTTCATTTCTTATTTTCATTCTTTCCTGACCAATGAGTAAGCATGGTTTCAGGACAAGTGAATCTCAGAACAAGATACCTGACTACAGAGAAAATATTGACCTTAATCCTATGGAATGTCTTTCTGCTTTGAGCCCCCAGTGTTTTCTGCTCACTCAGAAACTGATTGATTAGCAAACGGCCCATAATAGGGCCATAGAACAATCCATTTTCAAAACTACTTTCCCTCTGACCCCCTCTCAAATGCTGAAACTGGGTGTGTTCACCTCATGCAAAGACCACTACTCATTCCCTCAAGTCACCCTGCTAAATAGATTCCTAAACACAGGTAGAAACTTGTGTTCTGCAGTCAAGTTATCTCTGAAAGACAGGAAACTAGACAAAAAGAAAAGGAGAAGGAGGAAGAGGGGAAGGAAGAGGGGAAGGAGAAAGGGAGAAGGAAGGAGGAGAAAGGGGAGGAGGAGAAGGAGGGAAAGGAGAAGAAAAAAGAAGAAGGAGGAAGAGGAGGAAGAGAAGGAGAAGAAGGAAAAAAATCTACCACTTCAGTGGTTGGTGAACAAAAAGAATGTGTCAGAAAAGCAGAAAATATTTTCTTAAAAAATATGAGAGAGGAGAGAGAGGATGCCAGTATTAAAGTAGTCACACATGACAAAGAGCATCCCTAAGACACCTCTGAAAAACACGCCAAGGAAGGAATGACTGAGGGATATGAACATGAGTGACCTGAAGTACTGAGGAGAAACAAGCTGGAGTTAGGGAAGAAATGAAGTCCACAGATGAGCAGTGTGACTGGACAATCTGCCAGGAGCTCAAAACCCAGAGTGGGGGAGGGATGTTACTGGGAAATAGGGTTTTTTCTCAACAAAGGAGCCATCTGATCACCAAAAGCAGCAGAACTTTCAAACTTTAAGAATTCTGTAAAGAGTTAGGAACTAAGAAACTTTATGAAGCAAATGAAAGTATAACCAGCATTTATTTCTTTGTAAGCTGACACTCTCAGTGCAGGCTAGAATCCTGTTGAATATTTTCTTAATGGAATTTTGTTCTTTTCTAATGTAGAAAATGATGAGAACTTTAATTTTGCTTAAAAAAACACTTAAAAATCTAGAAATGGTGCTATATTATAATACAAAATGACTCTATGGAAATTCCCTGTGGCATAAAGATGTTAAGGTTTCATTATGGAGTCTCTCACCTACTTAGAATAACTCAGATTTCTCATTTAAGGAGACAAGAAACCTATTGTTCTAACTTAAAACTCAGGGATAAAATATAAATAAGTTAATAATACATTCTCCTCCTCCCTCCCTCACATTCTGTCTGAAAGCAGAGCCATTGCAAGCTCCCCTGGGAACCTGGGGGTTTGTGCTATTGCCCAGCTGTATAATAATTCAGTGGATTCTCTGTTTCAGCCCATTCAGCTGTACTGCCCACTGGCTGGAATCTGTGTCTTTGGAATTGTGGTCCCCTTTCTTTTCCTTTAGTTTTAATCTGGACAGTTCAGGGTTCTGCTCTGTTTTTGCTATAGACTCTGAGTTATATCTTTGGCCTCCCAGGATTGGAATTTATTTCAATCTATTTCCACCATGCCATGAACTTGTTCAGATACAGTATATAGAAACCTTTACGTCTTAGTCTCTTTTCATGTTCTATGCTCTTAACCCAATGACTTCATATGCTGGTCATTTAATCAATTGGTTGCAAATTTTAATTAGCCCTTTTACTACCTATATATTTCCCATAAAAGTCAAACACTATCAATAATTTGTAAAATAGCATCCACAAAATATTATTTTTCATACACGTCAATGGTGAGAGATCAACCTAATGACTGGCATCCATTAAGATATTTGAAATCCATTGCCACCTATCATTTAAAAACCAACCACCTTAGATTTCTGGAATGAAAGAAGAGATAAAGGAAGCATCACTCAATAGATGAACATTTCAAGCAACTTTATGCTTCCCTTACACAGACATTGTGAGCCTACTTCATGGGCAATAAGGAGATGGATAGACAGGCAAGGTCTTCTTGTATGAGAGAGGTTAATCAACATCACTCCCTATAACAGCCAGAGTGTCTGTAGACAGAGTCTATGAGAGTGTGGAAGAGCTGTGCCAGAAGGTGGCAAGGATGTACTGTGGAACACAGAATTATTCCACTTGCTTTCATCTAATAAAGGAATTTCAACTCTATTCTCCACACATAAAGTTTCTCCCTCGCTGGAAAAGCTGGATAATACAAATAAATAAATGCAACTCAACATCATCTGATTCCTTGTCTTTCAAAGACGGCTTGACTGCAGGATGAAAGGCTCCAAGGCTTCCCGGTATTCAAGAATCTATTCACCATGTAGAGCATGATTCCTGCAATGTAGAGAAAGCGTTCTGGGAAGACTCATTACCATCTTATAACATTATAACATTAGTTTCCTGTGACTGGCAATAGTATTCTCAGACATATCATATGTGAAACCTAAACAGATACTTTCAATTGTCATCATCTCAATAGTTTTCAAAATGTTTTCACATTTATTCTTTCATTAAATCTTTTTTAACAGTTCCATAAGTTGGGTAGGACAAGTACTTTTACCTCTCCTTTGATGATAAGAACAAGTATATAGCACCTGCAGATTACTGAGAAGGTTGATCTTGGCAAACAAATGTTCATTCTTCTATTTCTATACAATGTTTACACACTTACCATATTCTCCTTACATCAATGTTCTTATAAAGACAGGACTAACTAACTGTAAAAAGATAAAACTGAACAATTTGTCCTTTTTTTGTTGGTTGCCAAGAAATTGTTAGTACCTGTGATTAGAAGTATGTAGTTGAATATTAATCAAGGATCAAAATAACAGCAATAAAAAGGTTAAATAGATGAATGAATGATGAATAAGTATGCCATAGGCATAAAGATGGAATAAGATGTGACTCGAGTAAAATAACACACAAGTCTCTAGAATATACGCTGATGCACAGTGTAGTAGAGACACATATATTATTCCAGCGGATCAAACAATGGGGCAATTCACAGAGTCATGTTTTGAGATTATCCTACAAATGTCGTACTATATACCCATTATAAGTTTCTTTATGTTGTTAATAATTGGAACTAATGAAGCATGAAAGGCCCATTGTAAGAATTTCTCAAAAGAAGTCACCTTCGAATCAATGAAAACCAACAAAGAACCCAAGGTTTTAGTACTCCAAAGACCTTAAATGTAACACCCATCCCTACACATTTTTATTAGACCAGTGACATCCAGATGGAGTGGAGGGCAGAGGGGAGATGCAGAGTGTCATGGACACGTATTCTGAGTAGTAAAAGAAAGCATTGAAGCACGACATTAAGTAGACACATTTCTAACCTTGACACAAGTTGCTAATAAAATGGCCCTCAGGATAAACAGCACAATTGGCCTGATTTTGACCTGTGTGGTAGGGGCTTTTATCGGGGTACTTGGTGTTCTGTCATGCAAATTAGTTCTTCTACAAGAAAAGAACACATTGTGCAAGTAACAGACAAAGGGGACACATTGAGGCTAAACAAGTTGAGGATCTCTTTCAGAGGTGGTGGACATTAGAAAGAGTTAGCAGAGTGAAGAGAAACTACCTTAGGAAAGATAACATGTAAGTCCAAAATACTTTGGCACTTTAATCGAATAAGCTGCGTAGGGGAAAAACAAAGTGTGCACCCCAACACCTGCTGGACCTAATGGACTCTGAAATGTTGTTTCAGAATTAATCAAGTCATTTAAAATCATAGCCACAGTCTCCATTCACTACTCCTATGCATAAATGTGCTGATCCCGATACTAATCCATGTCGGGTGACTTGAGCAATATATCACCATAATTGCCATTTTAGGGCTGCAAATTGGAGCTAAAATAACCAGATGCAAAAGAGATGGCCATATCATACCCTCAAGATGGATCTTCAAAGTTCAAGGAGAGTTCAAGCATGGGAGAGGCAATAGAAAGGGGTCAAGTGTAAGGGGATTGTTCATGTTCAAGAGGAATTAACTTCACAAATATATTGTTTCTGTGGTGGTAATTGTCCCATCTTACAGTTATTCATACCTCATTTACTCGTTACATTCTTCTCATGCATTTAATGAAATGAATTTGATTTTGACAAAATATTCTATTTCAAAATTGCCATTAATTTTCAGGATTTTTTTTATTCTCCTCTAAATTATCTGTTCAAAGAGATTGAAACTGATGGGGGAAATCTACCATTTCCATAGGTAATCCTTGGTAAGAATCAATGTTAGCTTGAGATCATTCCTTCATTACTTAACAAGTTAAGTCATTATTTTTTTTTGAATGAGGGCCTATCTATACTCCAAATATCTGAAGTGTAAAAGGCTAAGATCCGTTCCAAGTGACCATGAAAGTAATATTAAATCAGTTGTCCAGTTGATCTGTTACATTTTCTCACTTAGAGCATGAGAGGATGCGGCCAACAAAGGTCTACTGAATAGTTACTTGTTCATGTAAAAGAAGGACAGACTGAGAAAACTGGGAGCAGGACAGCATCCTTAAGATTAAATTGTTTAAAAAAAAAAACAAAAAACAAAAAAACACAAGCAAACAAAACCATGATTATTTGTTCCTTTGATTGAGTCTTTATCCTATTAACACTCACATAAAATAATTTTCCAAACAACAAAAATCAAATTTCTACTTTTATTTCAAATCCACACTTATTAGGATAGTATTGATCAAAGATACCCACAATCTGGGTAAGCCATTTGATAAGCCTTCCTTTCTTCACAAGCCAGCTTCTGAAACAGTGAATGTCTCATCATTCCCCAAGAGGCAAAGCTGCTCTACATCTCAGACCCATTCCAGGGTTTTGTTTTGTCTCTGACAAACCTCTCTTCATCCTCAAGCAAGGATACTTACTTTCATTCTTTAATACCCAGCTGAAATGTCACTACTTTTCTCTGACTGGTCATCCCACCTACAGAAGTTTTTCCATTTTATGCTTTCCAATAGTGCAAATATAGAAACTCCAATATTAGGCCTTATTACAATATATTACCAACATTTTCTTTATGTCTGCCAACTTTAATTACTTTTAAATTTTCTGAAATACTATATTAAATATATGTTGAAGCAATTTATAAACAAATATTATTAGGTCATGTCACAAAATATCAAATATAAAAATTACTGATATAGACTGAATAAAATATTTTACAAGGGAACATTTAAAGAAATGATTCTTAAATTTTCTCAAAATAGATGAAAATTGTAAGTTTCAATTCTGAATTCAAAAAGCAGGATAAAAATTAATAAAACCAGACTAAGGAACATAATAATCTAGTGGCTTAAGCTGTTGTCATTAAAACTAAAGCCAGTGTAGGAAGAAACCATTACATACCACAGAGCAACAAAGATCAGAATGAACTTTATGCCAAAACCCATGCACTTAAGTAACAAAAGCAATGAAACACTTAAACCAATAAAAGAAAGACGAAGGTAAAACAATAAAATTAATCTAATTTTTAATTAATTAATCTGGAAAAAATAAAAACTAAAGGCAAAAAAATTATTTTAACACTGAACATGGTGATACACTCCTAAAATCCCTATTCCAGATGCTATATAATGAACTTCATAATAATAAAGCAAAGCTGAGGAAAAACATACCTACAATTACATCTGTGAGTTTCAACACTCCACTCCAATAAAGAGAATAAACAGGTAATAAGTATTAAGAGTATAAAACACAGCCAAACAACTTGACATTCTTAATATTACATAACAGAAGCCCCATAAGCAAGCTTGAATAAACTACCATGTGATGAAGTCATTGGCACTATGATCATAGCATAATTGAACTAAAATTCAATGTTTAAAATCTGGCAATTTAAAACACTAGTTAAAATCAGCAAACCACACACTAAAAGAAGATATGAAAGTAATAGGTAATTTGATGAAAAAAGGTTCCAGCCAGAAAGGAAGAGCATGAATGAGCAGAATGGGGGTTAAAAATGAATACAATTCAATTTATAAATGTAAGGAACTGTCGAAAAATTTTAAAATGTGTTCACTAAAAAAAATCTAGACATGGGGAAATATTTGGAAATTAAACAAAATTTGTCTACATAAATCTTTGGAGTAAATACAAAAAATTATAAGGTAAAATTATAGAATATTTTGACTTAATGAAACTAAGAACAAACACATTACTTTTATAGGATGCATCTAAATCAGTGCTTAAAGTAAATTTATTGGTTAAAATCCCTGTGTTGAAAAAGAGAGGTCAGTCTTAAATAAACATTCTAAAGGAAGGAAATAATATTTATGAGATATTAAAATAGATGAATGGGAGTGGTTCTATGTACATTTGTCAAAATTTAATAAATAAAAAAACATGGAGTCATTGTATTTATGTTATATAACAACAAAATTTATTTTAACTTAAGTTCCACAAATCAACTTTTTTTTAATTGCTAGCATTAAAGAGGTACAAAAATTTAGTAGTTACTGTGGAAGAAATTAAGTCTGTGACTAGTTTTATGAAAATGAATTTAATGTCTGAGAAGATAGCTCATTGGGTAAAGGGTCTGTGTTCACAGGCCTCAGTTCAGAACACACATAAAAGCCTGACATGGCAGCATGGATCTGTAGGCTAACTGGCCAGCTGGTGTTCCCAAACAGTGAGCTTCAGATGGGGTGAGAGACCCTACCTCAACAAAATAAGTGATGAGCAACTGGGCAAATATAAAAGATACCTCTGGACTCTACACGCATCTGACTGGGCAAACATCCATGCACACACACACCCCTCGATATACAAAAAGAAAATTAACTTCGATACATTTGTGATATTTCTTGAAACATGAAAGAGAACATACTGAAGACACATAGCACTCAAAAAGCAGAAAAAAGATACATTTTTAGGTTCCCAAAAGTTTAATTCCTAAGAGTACTTAATGAATACCTTCCTTCAGTCTTTTGAGGAACTGATCATGTCTGTTCCAGAACACACAAAAAACAAACTGTAATTAAGTTTATAAAAACAAAACAACAGGAAAAGAAGTTAAAGTTTGTAAAAACAACATATTTAATAACAACAAATTCTGCTCTATGCTGCTAAGGTATTAAAGTGTTGAACTCAAGTTCTCGGTATGTTAGTAGTGTTACATACTCCCATCAAACAAAACCTGTGGAAAGCATGCATTCTACTTACTGGCTAAGAAGGCTTCACATAAAAAGAAACACTTCTCACTGAAGAATGTTAAAATAAGAAGTAACATTTTTTAATAAGTTGAAGCAGCTGAGACCAATTAGAACAAAACAATGGTATGCATTCCTTCAGGTCGATGAGGATGTCTCAATTGTTGCATAGTCTGTTAAATCTGTGGAGTGAATGTCAACTGCTACAGTGAGACAAAATAAATAGGAATATGAATGGGGAAAGGGAGACACATCCTTCTTGCAAAAAACCAACACATATTAAAGAAACCCCCAGTCAAGCATGGTGGCACACATCTTTGATCTCAGGACTCAGGAGGCAGAAGTAAGTGGATCTCTGTGTTAGAAGCTATTTTAGTCTATGACATCCAGGCCTGCCAGGGGCACACAGTGAGAACTTGTCTCAGAAAACAACCTCTGAAAGACAGAAAAGGGCATGAAAGTAATAAAATTAAATAAGATAGTCACTTAGACACACACACACACACAGACACACACACACATATTATGTACACACATACAGCTGGAGAGATGCCTCAGAAAATAAGAGTACTGGCTATTCTTCCAGAAGATCAAGATTGAATTCCCAGCACCCATATCATGGTTCATAACTATATGCAACTTTAAGTCCAGTGAATCAGACACTCTCTTTTGGACTCTGTGGGTCACTGTACACATGTAGTATACAGATATATATACAAGCAAAATGATACACATAAAATAAAAATAAATAAATATATGTATATATTTATATGCATTTACAAAAACCGAAGTAGTCTTCAAACAATCAATACACTTAAAACTATTTTATGCTTGCATGAATTCTTAAAAATTGCAAAGATAGTCAATATCAAATAATTAATCATAAAATAATTACATGAGGCAATGAAAACACAAATTAGCTGAATTTAGTCATTCCACAATCTACACTTATTGTAAAGTATCATGTCATATATGAAACATGTATGATTTCTTATTGTCAAATAAAAATTATTGTTTTAAATAGCAACTAAAAATATTAAAGTTTAGCAATAAAATGAACAAGGTCTTGTGGGCCCTTCCATATAATGTTTAAAACTTTGCCAAGGGGAGAGTACAATTTGCTATATAAATTTTAACAAATAAATAATAGCAAAATAAATTTTAACATTGTTTAAATATTTCCATATGCAACTATAAACAAACTCTGATTTTAAGATAATCTCTATGTAGTTCTATGTAGTATCTCATTTTTATTTTCATTGTATTATGCTATTTGGGGAAACTTTAACAAAACTCATAGTGTTGTCAAGATAACATAAGCCAAGTATGGTGGGCAAGCCCGTAGCACTCAGGAATCAGATGAAGTAGAATTATGAGTTTGAAGTCAGCCTGAACCACATAGTAAGTCCTTGTCTCAAAGCAAACAGCTAAGAAATCATATGAAACAATAAAATTCCTTGAAAGAATTATACTGAGAACATATTGTGACAGAAACAATAATTAAAATTCTGTATTTTGTTGTAACTATAGTTAAATAAATGAAACAATGTAAATTAGGGATGGATGAAAATATATAATTAATAAGCTTATGTATAAATCAAAGTTGTTGAGAAGAAAAAGTAAGCACCAACTGCGGTATATAATCAAGAAATATTTCTGGTTTGTTTGCTGATTTAGATAGGATAAAATATAAGCTGTTATTCCCAGAGATACTGAAGAAATAAGTATAGTGATATTTGGCCTAACACCAGAAGAAACCACTGGATGGATTCTCTCATCTCTGGTTGGAAAACATAGTTTTAACAAAGTAAAAGTTTGAAATTTCTCATGTTAAAAGTTAGCTAAACAACAATAAAAAAGTCATAAGTCAACTTAAGAAATATTTTAGCATATTTGTTGAATGAAGGTATAGTATATTTCTTAATTCTTACAAGCTAATAAAACATTTACACTGAGTTACAAAAATAAAAAGAATATTTCAGCCTTAAAAGGTATGTTCAGTGGCTAGTTGTGAGCATCTGCCTCTGAATATGTCAGACTCTTGAAGGCCTCTGAGGAGACATCCATATCAGGCCCTTATCAGCATGCACTTCCTGACTTCCACATCAGCATCTGCCTTTGGTGACTGCACATGGGATGGATACTCAGGTGGAGTGGTCTTGAAACGGCCCCTCCTTCAGTTTCTGTCCCTCACTTTGTCTCCATATTTGCTCCCTTGAGTATTTTGTTGCTCCTTCTAAGAAGAACTGAATCACCCCCACTTGGTCTTCCTTTTTTATGAGCTTCATGTGGCCTGTGAGTTGCATCTTGGGCATTTCAAGGTTCTGGGCTAATATACAATAATCAGTGAGTGAATACCATGTGTGTTCTTTTGTGATTGGCTTACTTCACTCAGGATGATAATTTCTAGTTCCATCCATTTACCTAGGAACCTCTCGAATTCATTGTTTTTAATAGCTGAGTAATACTCCATTGTGTAAATATACCACATTTTTTGAATCCATTCCTCAGTTGAAGGACATCTGGGTTCTTTCCAGCTCCTGGCTATTATAAATAAGGCTGCTATGAACATAGTTGAGCATATGTCCTTGTTATATGTTCGAGCATCTTCTGGGTATATGCCTAGGAGTGGTATAGCTGGATCCTCAGGTAATGCTATGTCCAATTTTCTGAGGAACCGCCAGACTGATTTCCAAAGTGGTTGCACCATCTTGCAGCCCCATCAACAATGGAGGAGTGCTAGCCCAGAACCTTGAAATGCCCAAGATGCAACTCACAGGCCACATGAAGCTCATAAAAAAGGAAGACCAAGTGGGGGTGATTCAGTTCTTCTTAGAAGGAGCAACAAAATACTCAAGGGAGCAAATATGGAGACAAAGTGAGGGACAGAAACTGAAGGAGGGGACGTTTCAAGACCACTCCACCTGAGTATCCATCCCATGTGCAGTCACCAAAGGCAGATGCTGATGTGGAAGTCAGGAAGTGCATGCCGATAAGGGCCTGACATGGATGTCTCCTCAGAGGCCTTCAAGAGTCTGACATATTCAGAGGCAGATGCTCACAACTAGCCATTGAACTGATCATGAGGTTCTCAATGGAGGAGTTAGAGTGAGGACTGAAGGAGCTGAAAGGGTTTGTGGCACCATGAGGAGAGCAACAATACCAACCAACCACAGCTCCCAGGGTCCTAACCACCAGCCTGGGAGCACTTATGGAGAGATCCAGGGCTTCAGCTGAATATGTAAGAGTGGAGGGCCCTGCCGGGCACAGGTGGAAGAAGAGATCCTTGACTTCATGAAGGCTGGACGCCCAGGGGGTGGGAATTTTGAGGGTGGGGAAGTGGGAGTGGGGTGGGTAGGTGGGGGTTACATCCACGGAGAAGAAGGAGGAGGGGTAAGGGGATGGGGGGTTCCCGGGTGGGTGGGGGATGGGGTAAGGGGATAACATATGAAATGTAAATAAAATATCCAATAAAAAAAAAGATTTAAAAAAAAAAGAAATTACTTTTTGTGCTTGCAGACAGGAGCCTAGCATAGCTGTCTTTTGAGAGGTTCTACCAGCAGCTGATTGAGACAGATGCAGATACAGCCAACCATTGGACTGAGGTCAGAGACCTCCATGGAAGAGTTAGGGGAAGGATTGAAGGAAATGAAGGAGATGGCAACCCCATAGGAAGACCAACAGGGTCAACTAACCTGGACCTCTGGGAGTTTCCAGAGACTAAGCCATGTAACGAAAGAGCATACATGGGCTGGTCGGTGTCCCCTACATGGCATATATGCAGCAGAGGACTGCCTTGTCTGGCTACAGTGGGAGAGGGTACCCCTAATCCTGTAGAGACTTGATGCCCCAGGGAAGGCTCGAGAGGGTGAAGTGGGGGTGTATGGGAGGGTAGGTAGGGGAGCCACTTTCAGAGGCAAAGGGGAGGAGGGATGGGGTGAAGAACTCTGGGAGAGGGGACTGGGAAGGGGGCAACGCTTGGAATGTAAATAAATGAAATAATTTAATAAAAATTTTTAAAAGATTATAAATTTATTATTTCTTTTTCTCTTACTCCAAATTTTTAACCAAGCATCCTAGCCTGGCCCTACTAATCCGAGTGTGGTTCCTACTTCTACTTCCCATGTACTGGGGGTGAGGGTAGCAGGGCACCAATACATTTTTTTTCATGTAATTATTGTCTAGCAATCCCTATCTACTGGGCTATGAGCTCTGTGTGGGTCCTGCACCAGCATGAAGGCTGATTGGAAGAAACTAACAGAAAAAGACACATAGATATTAATACAGGGAACAAAATAGTTCTAAAAGTTGGGTTTACAAAGGTACCCATTTTTACAATTATTTAGTGTATGTACTTGTGCATGTACATGCATGTGAAAGCATGCATGTATGCATGTATGCATGTATGTGTGTGTGCCAACATGTGAAGGGTGGGGTCAAAGGGCAACTTGGATTAGTACTCTGCTTTTACCAAATGCTCTCAAAGGATCTTACCCCATTGCACTCAATGGGAAGTACTTTTACTGGCTCTGCCATCTTATCTACCAAAGGTACTTTGAAACCGTGGAACCCCATTAGCACAGAAAAGGAAGGCGTTATTTCACCTTGCCTTCCTGTCCCAGCTCCAGGCATTTACTGTCTCACAATCATTTACGGCTCTTTTCAAACTGTTATTCTGGCTACACTTCTCAAAGCTCCATGCATTCTCCTACATTCTATTATACAGGTATCTTTTTAAAACAATATATTTAGTAATTTGAGGGAATTTCATACAGTGTATTTTGAACACATTCACCCTGGTGGTACAATTCATTATTACATCAGAGAAAGAGACAGCCAGTGATTAGGAATCTGGCCTCAGATGGGCCAAATTATAATCCATCTCTAACTACCTATAGAATCAGTAACAAGCCAGCTAAGTAATGTGTCTGTCTGTTTACTCAAGTATAATGTGTGTGTGTGTGTGTGTGTGTGTGTGTGTGTATGCAACAAATCTTCAAAACACCTATAAGGATCCATAGACTGCTAATGGTGTGTAAAGAAAATATATACTAAAGATTTTGTTATTCAGAGCATGCAGCAAATTTGCTTTTTATTCATACGTATTATAATCATGGCAACAGAATTTGTGACCCTGCTGTTTGACAGTCACATGTACTAAATGACTCATTTGTCCTGGCAAAGAGTTCCTAAGCTTGTGTTTTGTCAATGTGATTCAATCTAGAATCATTGGAGAAGAAAGTTTCAAAAGGGGGTTGTCAAGCTTAGGTTGGCCTGTGCACGTGTCTTTGAGGAATTATCTTGAACATCGGGCAGACTCAGCAGGTATGAGTGGTACCATTGTGTGGTCATGGGATACTAGACTGTGTGGGAGCCAAGCACTCACGGGCTGAGTACTGACATGCACACTAAGTTCATTCCTCTCTACAGACCTGTGGACGTGACCGGCTCTCCCCAGCTCCTGCTGCCTTGGCTTCTATGCTGCTATACATTGCAATGGATTAGTGAGCCAAACAAGACCTTTACCCTTAAATTTATTTTTTTCCAGATTATTTTCTCACAGCAATAGGAAAAGAAAATAGAACAGTATTCTCTGAGAAAACATTTTTGATAATTAATTGAAAAAGTTTCCAAGACTTTAAGTTTTCATGAAAGCCAATCAATCTTAATCTTGCAACACATGTCAAATGTCATCAGAAAATTATGACTAAATCAGAGGTTACTTCAGTGAAAATCTTTTAAGGTGAATCCTCCATTGCAACTCTGCCCATTATAACTTTATCTAGTGCTCTTTAGAATTCTGAAGGGACAGTAGGTAGGAAGAACAAAATGAAAGGGCTATCTGCAGCCATCAGCTTTCTAGGCACTGTTTGAGACTCAACATGTCAGAGCATCTATGGTCCCAGGACTCCTGTGACAAAATAAGAGATAGAGACAAGAGAATCCCTGGAAGTTTGTGAGCCAGCAGCAAACAGGATGAAAGATGCAGCCACATCAGGAGTTGACTTCTGACCTCCTCACATGGACACATTCATACTCTACACACTTGAACATTCACATACATACACATCATACGAATGCACAAATATTTATTTAAATATAAAGACATTGTATTAAGCTGCTGTGCTCAGTGAATCGGAGGTTTCAAGTGCTGTCACTGTTCTTAAATCAAGTAACTTAAAACAAGAAGTAAGAATCTCAACATGACCTGAACATGACATGACATGAACTCTGTTTGCTGCACGTATGTTCTTTTCACACTTAATCTACTATGCATGTTAATGTCTGTGCTTTCTATAAAGCTAAGTTTGGAGTGAAACAAGCCTTATATATACATGCACATTTCAAAACATCATCAACGCACATTCCAAATCCCCCAGGGTAGTTAATAGAAGTAGTGGGAGAAAAAAACAGGAGTGGGGAGGTGAGAATAACCAGAATGCATTATATACATACATGGAACTGTCAAACTGTTCAAATGAATTATTTTTTTAAAAGAATAGACAATCCTCAAGTAGGTAGATAGGTAGGTAGGTAGATAGGTAGCTTTAAATAATTTTAATTTAAGTTTAAATAGTTCAGGCAAATTATTTCTGTTCTCCTAAATTATCCAGTTCTGCATCAAACATTATTTACTGCATGGATGGCAATTCAAATTGCAAACAGTTTGAACCAAAATATTAACAAATCTCTTACAATTATAAATTCACCACACACACACATACACACATACACACACACTTAGGCATGAAACTCTTCCACATCCCTGCCCACCTCCATCACAACAGTTTCCCTGAAGCAGTGAAAAACAGTTACACCAGGGATTGAGAGTGCTTTGAAAACAGTATATTTGGAAAGGCTAAACACATGGTGTCAATAATTAAAACATAGTAAAGAAACAGTCTTAGATTCCTGATTGCTTTGCCTGACACTCATAGTTAGAAGGAAACCATCTTATTTAAAAGGTAACAAGTAAGTGTAATTTCCCTGCCATGTCATAGAAGTAAAGAG
Source organism: Grammomys surdaster (assembly GCF_004785775.1). Classification (NCBI taxonomy): domain Eukaryota; kingdom Metazoa; phylum Chordata; class Mammalia; order Rodentia; family Muridae; genus Grammomys; species Grammomys surdaster. The sequence continues at coordinate 7,378,055 of NW_021604678.1, forward strand.
GCTACAATTTAGTCATTCTATGTGTTCCTATTATTTTGTGCTTTTAAAATAGTGGACTTACAGGATTTAATAAAGCCACTGTTTAGCCTACTGGGGAGAAATCTCTGTGTGAGAGGGCAGAAGCGAGGGCAGAAGGGTGACTTGACATATTCACCAGCACTAAAGTGTTTTATTTGCAAATGGTAATTTCTCCTTTTAAATATCAGCAAATATGCTTCTCTTGCCTGCTCCCGCTCCCTCTCTCTCAGGATAACCGGCAGATAAGAGTTATCAGTAAAGGTCATCCTCAATTTCAGCCCAGAAATGATCTGTCTCCGCTATGTAATAAACATTTATCCATGCCTTTATTAGCTATATTGAAGCTGACAGTTCGGTTAAACCATTTTCTTTCATTTTGCTAGGTCATGATGGTTAATGCTGCTAAAAAATCTCATCACTGCTTTTGATCGCTGCATTGTCTTCTCGGTGTTATCAGGTAAGTGCAGGCTGAAATGACCTACTAAAGTTCCAGCCCGTTGGAATCTTCCATGAGGCTTTATGTTTGTTTGCTTGCTTGCATTGTTTCTTTTTCAAAACAATATATAGGCAAAATATAAAGATGTGTGGATGGTCCACACGTGGCTCGGCTCCGACTCATGCTCAGTAAAGAATACAAAGCATTACATATAAATACAAGGCACGGGTGATCTTCAAGTGTCCATTTTATCCACATATTCTTCTCCCCAGAGTATTCTCAAAGACAACCTCACGTTTGGACACGCTCTGCTCTTCACGCCAGAGATGAACCTCAAGCTGTAGTTATAATAAGAAAAACGGAAACCATGAGGAAGTCACCTGTAGGCTCCCCATCTCCAGATAACCAAAGAAGCTCAGTGGACACGTGGTCTGGAAGAGGGCGTGGCTCGCCTCTGGGTCCCTTTCCTCCACCCATGTCATCTAACCAACTTTCTCACTCAAATCAGTTTTTGAGAAGTGAAAAGCAACAGAATTCTCCTGAGAATGGCTATCTTCACTAGTAATTTGAGGATCTTCTAAAACTTGCCAAAGATTGGTTATTAATATAAAGAAAATACAGTACCAATTAATTAAGAAACAATATATCTGAATAATTTTTAGAACAACCAGTGATTTTTTTCTTTACTGTTCTTTTCTTTTTAAATTCAATTTATGGCTGATCATAGCCCCCCTCCATCCTCTCTTTCCAGTTCCACCCTTACAAATCCCTCCCCCCGTATTGCCCCCTCCAGGTTTTCTTCTGGCTCAACAACTATTATCAAGCCCCATTCTCTGCAAGGCACTGCGGGATGTGGAGGAACACGCACTCATTTGTGACTCACTTCTCGTATAACTCAGAAGCAAGGAGGGGCGAGTGGAAATCGGAACTGCACCGTGCCACTGAAGCACACAGGGGAAGCTCCTTCTCAGACAGAGGTAACATAAAGAAATATGAGGTTCAAAATCTTGGAGAGCTGGCAGTCAGTCAGGTGAGGCAGCAAGAGCAGAGGAAAAGAGATTCCAGGTGAAGTAAGAAAGAAGGAATCAGGGGCAGGCATGTGACACCGTTTTGTGTGTTTGAAAATCCAGACATCTCTAAGTTGTTTTTCGTTTTGTTTTTGTTTTTATCTTCATGTTACATGAGACTCACTGCCCACCTCCGGGGCACCCCTCCCACATTCCTCCCCCATCTTCCCCTCTGAGCAGGTGCTGGGGCCCTGTGTATCCCCCCACAAGCACACCAAGTCTCTGCGAAGCTAGGAGCTTCCTCTCCCACTGAGGCCAGATGAGGCAGCCCAGCTAGAAGAACATATCCGGTGTACAGATAACATCTTTTGGGACAGCCCCCACTCCAGTTGTTTGAGACCCACATGAAGACCAAGCTGCACATCTGCTGCATATGTGCGGGGAGGCCTAGGTCCAGCCTATGCATGCTCTTTGGTTGGTAGTTCAGATTCTGAGAGCCCTAAGGTCCAGGGTAGTTAACTCTATTGGTCTACCTGTGGAGTTCCTATCCCTTTCAGGGCCCACAATCCTTCCTCCTATTCTTCCATAAGAGTCACCAAGCTCCATCAACTATTTGGCTGTGGGTGTCTGCATCTGTTTCAGTCAGCTGCTGATTGGAGCCTCTCAGAGGACAGCCATGCTAGACTCCTGTCTGCAAGAGCAACAGAGTATCATTAATAGTGTCAGGGATGGGTGTTTGCCCATGGGATGGGTCTCGAGTTTTTGATGTACAACAATCATAAGCATGGGGAAAAAGAAATGGAAGAAATAAAGCAATCTATAAAACCAGAAAGCCATGAAGGTCAATGTTAGGTTTCAAACAAAAGGCAAAGTGCCTCCCTGCCATAACAAAGCAGACCTGGCAGCCAGGTTCTCCCAGGTCTACCAGTCCCTACCTTTTACAGGATATGAGGGGTATGCCCTGCCCCCTACCTTAAACTTCTCCAGCCCAGACTCTGGGCTTCCCTTCCCCCAGCTGCCCTTCCCTATATAATCCAACCATTTTGATTACCTCTCTCTCTTTTGAGACCTGTTGACTATTGCTCCTGGATCCTTCTCTCCCTTCCTCATTTGTCTCTGACACTATGCTCTCCCACATGCCCACAATAAACCTCCTCCTCCATCTTATTTTTGAATATTAACGCTAATTTTAGTGAACTCTGCTCTTCTTAATTTTGTACATTTTTTTCTAACAAAATTCCAATCAGCAGCTATCAGGTGCCTTCTAACCAGTCACAGGTGACAGTATGAAACACATAAATTCATTGGAATAAGGTGCCCGTACCTGGTATCCGTGTCTGGTGCTGTGCCCATGAGAATCCCAATACTGCTTTTCGAGTAAATGAATGAGTTATGTATGATACTCATAGTAAATACCTTGGGCAGCATACGACAAAATTAGTTCCATTGTAACACTTTCTTTAATTGTGTGTGTGTGTGTGTGTGTGTGTGTGTGTGTTGCCTGCATGTATATCTGTGCATCATTTGTGTGGCTGATGCAAGTGGAACAGATCCCCTGGAACTGAGGCTATAGGGAGTTATAAGCCATTGTGTGTGTGAGGTGGGAACAGAGCCTGGGATCTCTGCAAAAGCAAGTGCTCTGAATTACTGAGCCATCTCTCCAGCCCTTTACTGTAACACCCTCAAACTTATATGGCATTATATTTTTTCCTTGCTCACCCCACCCCACTACTCTACCCTGTCCTGTCCTCTCTCTTGCTGGTCCCCTGCACCCTCAAATGTTCCCCTTCTGTTTTCATGACACATTTGTTCAGTTTTCTCTCTTGTTTCCCTCCTTCCCTTCCTTTGGACACTTTCCTTGCATAGCTCCCATTTCTACATTTATGTCCGTCACATAGGGTGAGGGCTCAGAGTTGGGCATTGCTATGCAGAAACAAAAAGAACTTTAGTAACTGCATGCTGTTTGGGTCGTAAAGTCACCAAGTTCACCAGAATTTACTCAAGTCAACAGGGAATCACGTGGGAATGTTGGGACTATGTCCTTAAAAAGGTTCATTTGAGGGTGTTTTCATTTAGTTGTTTTTTTAAAAAAGTATTATACAGGAGCAGATGAAGTTAGTTTCCTAAGTGAATAAGTTTCCTAAAAGAAGAAAGTTGGAGTTTGAAAATATATCTCGTCTATAATTCTGTAAAATGATAATTAGTAACAATTTATACAACACGAGGCACTTTTCTGTATGTCATTATCATAGCAACAATTCTATATTAAAGATACCATTACTCTATTTTGTACATAAGTTAAATAAAGCACAGAGACCTAAATGCCTTAGAGTTGGCTGATAATCCATTGGTTTAAAACAATATTTAGACAATCATATCAGAAACATGTGGGAAGAAACTGTGTCTTGCACTGAGAATGCACAGACCACCTTTTCTTATTATTATAGTCATAGTAAACAAGACGACGAAACAAATGTTAACATTACGTCTAACATGTGACCTAGGGGTGATCACATACAGGAGGATGTATTTGCAAATGATGTCACTTAGAGACTAGTCTGTGTGTGCATTTTAGCATCTGTTGTAATCAAAGTATACACCCCCTATGGATACCTGAGAATCACGTGTAACGTGCTAAGTATGGCAACACTGTCTAGATAGTGACCTACTATATCTTTATAACAGTCTCTCTTGGTGAAGAAAACTATGGCACAGGTAGCTCTAACCAGATGGACCTGGGATTGAGCCCAGAATAATCAGGTCCAGCGCCCAGGCACTGGTGACTGCGATACCTTTTAGCTATAGTATCTGTGCCAACTTCATGCTGTAAGATGACACTTACTGTCCTAGTTTGCTTTCTGTTGTGGTGATAAAACACTGGCCAAAAACAGCTCAGGGAGGGAATGGTTTACTTCATCTTACAGGTTACAGTCCATTCTGTAGTGAACCCTAGCAGGAACCTGGATGGAGGGACTAAAGCAGAGGCCACAGAGAAACACTGCTTACTGGCTGGTTTCCCTGGCTTACTCAGTGAGCTTTCTAATTTAAAAAAGACAGTAAATAAATAAATAATAAATAAAAAATATCCAAAACCAAAAATACCCAGGCTCACCTGCCCAGGGATGGCAACTCCCCCGTAGGCTCCACCCTCCTACATCTGTCAATAATTAAGCAAATGCCCCACAAACATGCCCACAGGCCAACCTGATGGAAGTAATTCCTCCCACTGAGGCTTCATTTTCTCAGGTGTGGTGGTTTAAATAAGAATGGCCTCCAGAGAATCAAAGATTTGAATGTTTGGTCACTTGGGAGTGGCACTCTAACACAGCATGGCCTTGCTGGAATAGATGTGGCCCTTGTTGGAGGAAGTGTGTCACTGGGGTGGGTTTTGTGGTTTCAGATGCTCAAGCCAGGCCCACTGGCTCTCTCCCTACTGCCTATCAATTCAGATGTAGAACCCTTGACTCTTTCTTCATCATCATGTCTGACTGTTTACCATCATGTTTCCCAACATGACAATAATGGACTAGACCTCTGAACCTCTAAGCCAGCCCCAAAGAAATGTTATACTTCATAAGAGTTGCTGTGGTCATGATGTCTCTTTACTTCAGTGGAAACCCTAACTTAGATACCAGGTGACTTTGGGTTGTGTAAAGTTGACAGAGGACACTAACTGTGACTCTAACCAAATGAGACCTTAACAAAGCCACAAGTTCCTCAGGAAAGAGCCGGAACCTTCCTGTGTACACTGCAATCATATGTTAAATGAGACCTTTCACACGCTGGCTAGCAAAGATAGCGTTAAACTTACACCATCTTTAGTTTGTACTTTCTCCAATAAAATTCTCTACTGGAACTTTCCAAATACCTTAAGCCTATATCAGTTCCAGTATTAGTATATTTCTGTGTTTGTTTTGCTTTTATCTTGCTTGGCTTAGACACAGATGTGGAACCCTGTGCTGAGAAATTCCAAATGCAAATACCTCATAGAACATGAGTCTACTTCTCATCTCAGTTTTTAATAGTAATTAGATATCACTGTGTGTTCATAAAGATGTAGGGGCATCTAGGTACGTGTTTACCTCAGCATTATCATAGCTGAGAAGAAAGAATTTACCTCATCCTCTCACTCACATGCTGTTCTCTGGTTTGCCATATGTATGTAGACAGTGTTTATCTTGATGGTCTGCTCCTGAACCTGAACTACATCATTTGTTATTATGATAATGGTCATGTTAACCACCCAAGGACCCATTTCCTAATGAATCCTTTCTCTCCACTGGGAATTCCACATGCATATACCACTAACATGGATGCAAATGTTCTGTCAACCCAACTTGGAAATGGTTGTTCCAAGCAGCTACTTTCACCATCTTGAGTAGAGAGATGCAGATGACAGATGCAGAACATGTTATGACCTCTGACCTTCATGTCAAAGGTCATGGGCTCCAAAGCAAGCGATAAGACCCCTGTGGTCATGGGAATCACAAAGGAACATTTCAAACTAAGACCCAGCTTTACTTTTTTGAGCTCACAGTGGTTAAACTGGTCAGAAGTATGCAAAAGAAAAACATCTAATCAACAGGCAAGATTGCAAAATCTGAAATACAGTGGTTGAAAAATCCATCTTCCCATGGTGCCATGGTATTTTAAGTGAGACATTTTCCATCAGAGAATCCCACTATTTAGAAAGGGAATCAAAACAGTAGCAAATGGCTAACAGCTCTACTAATATTTCTTGTACTTTTGAAAGTATGTTTTGGAGACAACCCATGAAAATCAAAACCACATAGTGACCGGCTCACAATAATTTAAGACATCATTCTGTTAGCATCCATGGCCTAGGATAAATCCTGTATCTCTGTCTAAATCAGTACTAAGAGAAGAAACTAAATCAACCTTGATTCAATTTTTTGCTTTTTCTTTTTAGAATTACCTAGTGTTTATTATAGTAAGATTCTCACAAATGTGTTTAGTCATATGATAGTATGTTGTAAAAACACAATCTTCTAGGTCGTTCAGCATCACACACTCAGACAAATCCTGCTCTAAATACATTCTATACTATATTACTCAGAGAACAACTGGGCTCCTAAATTCCTTTGTAGAATGTTAGAGAGTTTAAGACTTCTGTGAAGTTAATTATCTTTTGCATAGATACCAGGAAAAATCCCATGACTAGAAAATTCCCTTGTAACAAAGAACAACTGGCCTCTTCCTGAATACAATGGCTTTAAATATTTTCTGATACTGACCAGAAATGTAGATGAAAGAGTTAAGCCCTTCAAGGGAAAGAAAGAAGTATCAGCCTCAAAATACAGAGCAAACAGAAAGGATGCCCGGGCGTGTGGCAGCTCCAATATAGCTAGTCTGTACCATTTAGTGAATATGTCATCCCTATGTGGGGAAGAAGACAAGTAGTCAATGGGAAAAAAATTATTGATCTAATAACAACTTTAATACAACCTTGAAATAAATTCTGCCCCAAACCCAGAAGCCTGATGTAGAATAATGCTTAAATTACCGACTTTCAAGCAAAACAAAAATCCTACCCTTAGGCAATTATCAGCATGATCCTTCATTTGAAGTCTTTCAGGCTGTTCGAGGGAGACCCTGATAGTTGGTCAAAAGGAAACAATACACTGAGAGACTCAATTTGGGCCAAGCAAAATGGAGCCTCCCAGTATGACAGTATTAAATTATTATGGCGGCTACAGGGGGAGCACAATTGTTAGTGTTCCCTCCCATCAACGATCCCAACCCACTCTTCCCTGCGGTGAATGTTCCTTGTCATACCCAATATTAGAACGCTTTGATAATAATAAGATTGTCAAGATAATAGCAGGAAACTTTCAGTTAGAAACTCAAGCTTTCAAAAGCCAGCTGTGTTCAACCTTGATTGATCTTCCTAAGAAGACGTCTTCAAAAAGCCCAAATTTCCCTATGTACAAATCAGAACAAAGCTTTCTCTCTATATAAATATACATGTGCATATCTAAGTACAGGAGTGCTGATACACATAGGGCACTGAACGCTGGTTCATCCTGGGCTATGAGAATGAACCCTCTAAGGTGGAGAGCCAGAATACAGTGCCTGTGTGAGGAACAGGACAGCCTTCTCCTAACTTTCTCTTTGGGTGTGCGAGCCTTCCTCCAGCCTTACAGTTTTAAGTGGATGCACAGAGAGACAAGGTCTTAAATCAGAGACTGGTCTTCTATGTGGGCATTATTGATGGCACCTTGTTAGATGAAGCAGTTTGGCCTTTTTTACTTCCTTTCATTCCGGACGACTTTCCAATCAATAGACCCAGTGAGGTGGGGTATAATGTGGCTTTCAGAATGACACTAGTATTGTCAGCATGTTCAATATCTGTACTTCTTAAGGCTGATTCAGAAAACTTCGCTTCTTTGTCCCGATAAAATAGTGTTTTTCAGGAAATCTACCCTTTGGCTTTCTTTTCTTAGTCAATGCGTTGGGTGCACAGCGATGTTAGATAAAAAGTGTCTGCAGCCTGTGGAAAAGAAACAGCAGCTGAATTCTAAAGCTTTGCAGGTGGCTGTTGATAAATACAGTATTGTCACTTGTTGGCATGAGCCCTCTCGCAAAACTCTGAATATGGGTCAAAAGTCTTAACAAATTCAGAAGTCAGTTTTAAATTACGATCTGCATAGAAGTAAAATCTTAACCATGCTACCCAAGAGGACTTCTTTCCCTCTTCTTGGTTAGAGAAGAACGGACAGAATTTTATTCTCCTGTCATATACCAACTCATAGGATCCTTTTAGTATGGTTGAGATAGAGTTATTTTGGGTAATTGAAGGCTTACAGCAATGATGGTCACTTATTGAAGAAGGAATAACCTCTCTTTAAAATTACCTACTCTCTGGGGAGAATTTATAAGTAAACTTGTCCCGAGTTGGAGGAAAAGTATTGTGGAAGGTATTCTGTCATCATCTGGGGCAGCAGAGACTCTTTGGTTCATCTCACTTGGCCTCATTTGCTTGCTTGGTTTTGTCCTCTAACACTCCTTGTCCCTTATCTTTGTGAAGTTAATTGGTGATCACCTACAGATTTCTTCATAGGTATTTTTCCATAGACTAACTGTGTATGTGAGTTTTATATTCCTCAAGGTCACACGCCACACATTTACTGAGTTTTTGCATTTCCTCAGGGTAAGCCTCCATCTACTTAATGTGCACGTTTGACTAATCAGATGACAGTGACTGAAAGGAAGAAAAAGTTCTCAGAAGGCTCTAGAACAGGCTCTGTCTGTGGCCAGTTGCTTTCAGAGTAGTAGAGTCAGAGGAGAGAAACCATTACATAACTCTGATATGTTTGATTTCTAATTATGATAATATATTCTTTTATAACAACAATGTAACAAAACAACACTTTTGAAAAGTAGAAAAATTCCCTAGCAGTAGTATTGTGTGCCTTTAATCTCAGCACTTGGGAGGCAGAGGCAGGCAGATTTCTGAGTCGAAGGCTAGCCTGGTCTATACAGTGAGTTCCAGGACAGCCAAGGCTACACAGAGAAACCCTGTCTTGAAAAACTGAAGGAGAAAAAGGTAGAAAAATTATACTTTCTTTGAATGATCAAATTCAACTGCTTCATTAATGGATTCATTTCTACTTCATTAATGAACAATTCGGTGATGACGTATGTATGGTGGGGACATAGAGATGGAGACAGTGGTAGACATTCAGTGCAAGAAGCAAGGCCAGTATAGCTTTAAGTTGAACCTTGATTTAATAGTATGGCGTCTTGCCTCAGTCCACCGATAAGCATTGACATTAATTCATTAACAAAACAGCAGGGGTGGGGGTTACATGTGTGGTATTTGCACATAAGTATAGGCACACGCATCAGAAGGCTGAGGAAGGCATCTCTCACTTTCCACAGGCTCAGCGAACAAAAGCTTGCTATTTCAGATCATCTGCTGGCTGGCCAATGAGCCGCCAGGTCCCACCTATGTCCACCCCGAATTGTGCTTCGAGACCCATGCAGCCATGTCTGGTTTTTTACAAAGATGCTGGTGATTCTAACTCAGGTTTTCATGTTTGCAAAACAAGCACTCTTCTCCACTGGGATATTCCCACAAGAATATATTTTTGAACATTTACTATTTGTCAGACATCTTTTTATCCCCAAGCACCAACAATATAACAGTGACTAAAATAGGTGACATATTGGTGTCCAACTGAATTCTATTCCATTGAGAGAAACAGACACTAAAACATATCTGTCATCTTTGTAACTCTAGTCTGGACTCTTTCCCTCTGCTGCTGGATCTGACTTGGGACTTCAAGACAGCCTTTGTGATAAAGAGGCGAGACCTAGGATTCACAGAGCTGTTCATTACGACCATCTTTTCTACCCTGGAAACTTCCCATTTCCCCTTTCAGGGTACTTGTCAACAGGCTTCACTTTGTTAACTGTTCCAGTGTCTGTTCTCGATACCTTAAATATTCTTACCATCATGTAGGTATGGGTCCAGAGTGTCTAAGGCCTAAAGTTCATACAACTGTAGAAGTCTCTTGATTATCAAGGGCAGATTCAATGGTGAATGATAATTAGGTCTAAAAGTGAATATTGAAGTCACAAAACAAGTCAAGGTAAATCATATGAATCATCATGGTGTCAAGCCTCACAGATATCATAAATAAAGAATAACCCATACTTCTCATATCTCATATCTGCTGTTCCTCCACTACCCACATATTCCGATGACAGTCGTCACAGAGTAAAGTCTCTCTCTCTCTCTCTCTCTCTCTCTCTCTCTCTCAATCAATCAAAAGAAAGAGGGCTATATGGCTTTTAGCAAAGCAACATCTAAGTTGATCTAAAATGATAAGAAGGAGACAGCCATAGGGAAATTTGACAGAAGGAAAAGGCACAGTGGACAAAATATTCCCGAGATAGAAATGGATGGATATTCCATGAACACAGAACAGGTCACTGTCTCTGCAGTTTCACAGAGGAGACAGACACAGAGGGAGATGACACTAGAAGACAGGCAAAACAACCATCCAGTGGCTGTGAGTGCCATTTAATGAGGGGATTGCCTCTTTTTCTGATCAGAAGTGACTAAATGCCTTTAGGCAGCAAGCAATGCAATTCTCATTCCACCTTAGCCAACTCCTTCTCCTTCATAAGAGGTAGTCATGGGTAGAAGGGGGCTTAGGATCCCGAATCCATACAGTGGCATATAATACGGTTTTCAGTGTCCCCGTGCTGACTAGCAGTATGTATTGATAGAACTCAAGAGTAGTGACTAGAAAATCCTCAATCACGTGCAACAACTGTCATCGTTATTATTTTGTAAGCACACAACACATGCATAGACTACCAGAAATGCTGGGAAATTTGGGGGTCATTTTTTTTCCAAGACAAAACAAACCTGAAGAAACTATTTTAAAACTGGCAGAAACAGCAGAGTTTTTATATGATAATAAATTCATGCAAAACTGAATTAAGGAAACAAAGAAAGCTGATCAAGCAAAATTATACAGTTGTGAATAAAATTGAAAGTCAGGTAGCATGGGACAAAAGGATGGTTTTGCAATAAAACTCTAGAGTCTGGTGCCAGATAGGCCTGTCTGCCCAAGCCGCTGAGCACAGAAGGATAAAAGCACATATTCTTGACGTAGGGACCATGGATGGACTCTGAGAGATCCTTGAACCTCTAAAATCTCTAATGTGCAACATTACATATGTCACTATCAGAGCAAATATGTTTCTGAGAAGAGCCCATTTCCCTCAGATGAGCAAAGATTTGTGACTTAAAATGTTTGGGTCTTACTGACACAGATAAGTTAACTGAAATAATCTAAAGGCTACGTGTCCACACAGGATGGGTCTCAAGTGTGCCAAGAACTGGAATGGTCATCTGCTTAAAATAAGATGGTGAGAGAGCCAATTCTATACAGCTGAATTGTGAAGGGCAAGTTATGTCTCATTACCAGAAGTGCCCAGAGCAGTCTGGAGGAAGACTATGCCCTCCCTTAACTTGATAGCTAGGCCTAGCTAGTGTCTGAAATCAACAAAGTGTGTTACCACAAGATTTTACTTAGAACCCGCAAGTATGATCCTAAAGCGGCAATAGTGTAAATACTGTCGATGAAGACGAACATAGAAGAGTTGGTCCTGCCCCTACAAGGCTGTCTTGAGGAAAGGGTATGAGGAAGTAAGGTAGAAATGTCTACATGCTTGAACCCCCATCTCATTGTGCCAACAGCCAACAGAAACGCCCAGCAACTTCAAATCCAGTGTAAGGCATCTTCCTGGTACTGCATCCCTAGGAAAGTAAGCCAGCCTTGGGCAGCTCTACAGAATTACTTAGAGTGTGCTTGGGGTGATTCTACTACCATTCTGCATTCAGAAACATGTTACAAGTATTATAACTGAAAAAGCAACCTGATTTCAATTAAACATTGATGTAGACTTTCCTGATATTATTATCTATCTCTTGAAAATGAGGATCCTCCCTTGATGGTCTAAGAGAGACGGAATCTAACACACGTGAAGAACTTTTTTTAAAAACAGAATTTTTTAGCTTTGAATATAAAAAATAATCTTCTCATCTCAAGTATATATAATGTAATGTATATATTGCACATATATGTGCATTATATACCATATATATACATATATGTATATATATATACATATATGTATATATATAGTCTAACTTTTTCAGTTTATAGCACAGAACAAAACAGTAGGATAGATATTGTAATGTGTAAAGAAAGTCTGAGAGAATAGGTTTAGCAGTACCAAAGCAGACATTCAGAGTGGTATTCGTGTCAGAACATTTTCTATTATCACTGAGGCATCTCTGAGCCCTGGTAACCTACCTTGAAACCCACACTGGAAGGACTTCCTGCCTAAGGGACTCTTTTTTTCTCAGTTCCTCTTGCAGATAACGGATGGCGGCTGTGAGCGGTGCGGCGTGGGACCAAGGAAGGGAAAAAACCCTTTCTTCACACTCGCGCTGCTCTGAATACAGACCATCTGTGCCCCCAGCTGGAGCGCCGGCCATGGTCTGGCACTTGAACCACACCATATTTACAGATCTAAACACAAATGGCTACTGCCTGATTGTTTCATGATTCATTAGTCAGACAAGCTCTCCTCTCCCGCCAGCACAGCTGTTACAGAGTAAACCTTTGTCACTTAATAGGCCTGATTATTACTTTCCATCAAAGGTATTGATCTGTGTCACCTCTACTTAAGGGAACAGGGGAGAAGAAAAAGGGAGCATAAAATGGACCAGGAAAACATGAACAAGAAAAAGATGGAGTGCAAGAAGGGGGCCTCAGACTGCAGACATTGCCTTCTTTTCTCCGTGCCCTAAATATCTGGATTCCTGTCTTCATCACCATGACTGACTTTCTAGGGAAAAGAAGTGGTACTTCACTTGGTGCAAGCCCGGAGTCCAGCCCACCACAATCACACACTCTTACCACACAAATCATCGTCCAACCACCGACGCTGGGTGAACTGAACCAGAAACCTGCATCAATTAATAAACTGAGCCAGTGTGCAGAGAAAGTACAGGCCTTGGAGGGAATGTTTATGACTCCTTTAATTATCTCCCTTTTGTTTAACAAATAATGTGAAGCTATAATCCTAGGCTGCTCTGTACCTATGGCTGAGAGCACTGCCTTGCCCCTCCTGGGGTTCTCCAGTAGGGATATCAGGTGACACGGAGGCTGACCTGGAGTGAGGACATCAGCTTTGTACTCTAGCTAACATCTTATGATTCTTCTTTCTGTCTTCATTGTTGTATTGTTTTCCCCCCATTTATCATTTTCCTCACTACCCCTACTCCACCTCCCAAAAATATAAGAAGTGCTCAGATTGCCTGGCAAGAGAAATACAAAGAAAGGTTATTAGAAATTAGAGTGCCTAAAGAAAGCCCCAGGTAATGGTTCCCACCAGCATGGCCACCATGCTGCTGCTCTGAGTAGAACACAATTTGTAAGAGAGATCACAGTTGATTTTTCATCAGCAAAAGAAGGCAGGAAAGTTAGGATGGCTCTTACTCTTGCTCAGTTTCCAGGGTGGGCCACCTGAGTCCAAGAGAAAAGTCTCCTGCTACCCAGGTCTGAGCTCGGTGCATTCTATCAAGCCCTGCTCTTAAGCCTTTTCCCAGTTGAGACATTGGTAGTTGTACTACAGCAGTCCCCATGGCATTATAAAAGATGAGAAAGAATGCTCCCAACTCATTAGAATGGCTCACTGTGACCCTAGTTTTTTGGTGTATCCTTAACATAACAAAACAGGACTCTGCTTTCTAGAGTACACATGTGTACATATGGACAAGGAAGTCCATAAGTCTAGGGAATCCATGTAGATAAGATGTGCCTGGCTCTTAAAACCAGTTAACAGCTGAGATTCCGGTGTGGCCAGCTTCCTCCACTGTGTCCACAGCATCTCATGTACTGTGATTGCCACTCTGTGCTACCACATTAACGAGAGCTGCTTCTCAGAGCTCACCCTCTAATTGAAAGCACACTGTCACTCAGATTCCCCTAAGGTCAGCAGCTCTGCTAACTACACTACTGCGTGCTTTGTGATGTTTCTCATCCATCGGGGAGAGATTGACAAGCGGGGTCACTGGGACTCACCATTCATGTGGCTGTCAACAGATGTGATCATCTTGCCAACTCAGTACATTCAGAATGAAAAGGAATGGTCAGAACATGGCTTGCTCTGGTTTTTGCCCTCAAAGATATTGTTAGTGAGTACAGCACTGAGAAATATCTCTGAGAACGAGCGTCAACCCTAAGCCCATTTCAAATTTATTTTGTTTCCAGTAGACCCCATGGTCACAGACAGACTAGTACTGGCTAGAGTTCGCTTCTGACTCAGCCCAGATTTTGATCAGTCAATTTGCATTGAAAGACCCTCTGTCCCATTTCTATGCCCACAACCCTCCAGGTGGCTTTATTGTCCCACTGATACCCATGTCCAGGATCATCTAGACCCCTCCTTTTCCCTCTTGTTCAGTCCCAGATGACACTGGAAATTTTACTCTTGGGAGCAGAATGTAAATAAGGTATACCATATATGTTTTGGTACCGACCAAAAATATTTTTTAACAGAAACTGCATCCTCTGTTCTTGCATCAAAACCAGACCTCCGGATTTGGAAGCAAACGCAATCTTACTGATGGCCAACTTTCAGCTTCTACGCCTTCCAACCCAGAGTTTCTTTCTCATACGTTATGTCTATCAGTTGACAGGACCAATATGATTTTACGTGGGCACAGTTTGGCAACCAGGAGCTCTCCACAATACAGTGCGCTTGGAATTCATAAAAAGGAAGCTGTCGGCAAGTGGAAACTGATTAAAATAAAGGGCATTTGTTCTTAACGGGAGACAAAAACCAGCTGATGACCATAAAGAGAAGCTGATTGGCAGGGGCTCATTCGAATATGCAAAGCTTTAAAAAGACACTTTGGTGTTTGCTTTGTTTATACATCACTTGATAATTTAGTTTTAATTTTAAATATTCATTTCCCCAGCATAGCAACTCACAAAAATAAGAGTTACCTAGAAATCTATGTATAAGTAACATTTGGAAGTATACTTTCAAAGGGAAAAAAATTCTTTAACATTACTGACAGATTGTTATGACAAACTGTTAAGACAAGTCATGTATGCATCTTATCTCCATTGTGCAGGCAGGATACTGATGAGGTTACAGAAAGAGAATTTTATCAAACAATATTTTGAAAGCTCTTGTGTGGAGGAATCCACTGTCTAATATGAAAGAATTGCTAATGACAACTCTAAGAAGACCTACATGGTTTTACACACACACACACACAACTCTAAGAAGACCTACATGGTTTTACACACACACACACACACACACAGAGTAGAAAAATGTTCTTGCCTATGGTCTTGCTTTCAGAAAAGCTTAAGAAAAAAACCTCTAGTGCTAATGCTCATGTGTTCTGTATGCAGTCAGCTTGACTGAGTACTATTTATTAAAAGGAAAATAGAACATTCATGTAGAATACCTAAAACAATGCACCTTTATAAATAGACATAACACCTACTCTTCTATAACTACATCACTTAGCTAAGTATATCTAGAACAGCTGGTACTAAAACCAAAACACCTCTACATAGCAGATTGTAATGAAAAATCTGCAGCCACATTTACTTACCTGCATGTTTTAATTTAATGCATACAATCAAAGCCAACAGTGTTCAGGATTGAACCACGATGCCTTCTTACTCCTAGGAAGCAGCAAAGTGTATTCTGGCAAGTGATTTTGTTAAAATACATGTTTTGAATTTTCCTCTACAGAGTAAATATACACAGAAAACATTTAAATGAATTGCACTTTCATTTTTTTCATTTGATTGTTGAGGCAAGACTTCACACTGTAGCCCAGGTTGGCCCAGAACTTACTGGGTAATACAGGCTAGCCTTGAACACATAGCAATTGCCTGCCTCGGCTTCCTGAGAGCTGAAATGCCTGGTATCGCCTGCATATTGCATCTTAAATGTGATTTTCGTTGGACACTGACATGGTTCTAGATGATAACTCTAAAGAAAGCAAGAAGAACAGTAATAGCCAACACTGAGAGCACTGTGCAACATCCCCGAAGTAACTCTCTCCACCCTCAGACTGACCTATCAATTCAGTCTGCTCTTTACACAAATTTTACAAGTGACTAAACTGAGCCACGGAGATGTTTAATAACATCAATGATAACACAGAGATGCTAGGTGGAGGGTTAGGATTCAGACGCAAGCTGTCTGTTTCCAAAGTCCATTATCTCAAACTGAAAATCACAAATGGAAGAAGAGAAGGAAGGAAAGAAGAGACAGAGGGGTGAGAGAGGGAGAAGGAAGGGGAGAGACGAGGGAGGGGGCAGAAGTCGGATAGCTGTTGCCTCTAAAATGCAAAGGAACAAATCTGAAAAATGCTCCACAAGAATGGAAGCTGATCTTTTAAACAGCTAGAACTGATTTTATTTATTGAAGAAGCAGGGCTCGATGCCAAGTGAACACCATTATGAGTTTAGTGGAGGAGAAAGGACCGCAGATCCAGTCTGTTTGTGCCAGCTCTCAAGGCCTCCCTCCCAGGAATACAACCATCTGCCTCTGAATCTCAAACACTTCAAATACTGCTGCTCCCTGCTCGGGCTTAAGAAGAGGTCAAGGGGGAAGACACCAGGAAGCCTAGAATATGAGAGTGCAGTGTTGCAATATCTTTTGGCTAGTATCATTGTGCTCAGCTTCGTGACACTGAGGGGAACTTGCTTCCTGACCTACAGCCAGGCATCCAGCACACCAGCAGACACCAAAGCAGAAACTATCCTTCCCGAGAAGAGACACCTTCCATGTATCCATGGAGTAAAGAGAGATAGGAATAGACTCCCAGGAGGGTTGGGGCTCTGATTCAAGGTACAGAGCTGTGTCAAATGCACAGCACCATGGGTTCAATCCCAGTGCTACTAGAGAAAAAGACAGAAGGTGGGGGATTGGGAGTAGCACCATGGTATTCATCATGAGAGAAAACAATTGTAACTTAACAAAAAATGTGAACTATATGTATCCTACAGACATTCAATTCATCTGATGTAAACACAGCAATGACTCTCTGCCCCTCCCCCCCAAAAATGCAAGAAAAGACATCAGACATCATTCTTTGGACTTAGTAGGACCAGAAACAAAGTCCTTAGCTCCAGTGCCTGAAGGGCTGCGGTGTGAGAGAGTAGAAAATGTTCCGTTGTTGTTGTTATTGTTGTTGTTATTGTTGTCGTTGTTCCTCCATTGGGCTCCTGTGGAATAGCCTTCTTTAGTGTTTCAGAGTAGAACCAAAGACTTGATTTGCAAGCAATTTCATGTATTTTAGCATGAATATTTTAAAATAAAACTTCCTAATAAATGACAGTCATCGTCCTGCAGATGGAGTAATGCTGTTTCCACTGAAAAGTGGTCAAGCTATGAGCCCAGTGTTGAGAAAGGGCCCCAGTGCTCTGTGTCTACTCATCTTCACCCAAGTCATCAGGAGAGTACTGTGACTCCATTTCATGGAAAGAAGATGGCAGGCTCAGGTTACAGAAACTAGGAAAAGACAGAGCCAAGACCTAACCCCAGGGCCACAGACCTTGTTATAAAAGACGCTGTATTAAGAGACTTATCAGGAATATTAAAATTTCCTTCCATTTGTCAGACCTAACGTTTACCATCAGCACATCCTTCCTTCACCAGCACAGAGGACTGCTTTATTCTTCTAGGCTGGGATTTGCCCATGCACAGTGCAAAGGTAGTTACAGAGCACAGGTTGTTCTGTGGCTCTAGGTTGGGGAAGGGTGGTTTATGGTTCTGCTGGAGGATCCTCTGTTTTGTTTGTGCCTTGTCTCATGTTTCCTCAATGTATGAACGTCAAATAAATGATGATGGAGAGAACCCCCCCTAGTTGGTGTCTTCATCGAATGATTACATGAAAAATAGAAAACACATCAGAAATATTTGTTTTAAGTTCTTTATACTGATACCTTTAGATCCTATTTCTGACTTGTGCAGTCTCATGCACTAGGACAAACATCAGAGGCTTCCGTTTCTCATGGCTTTCCTCTAAAGGGTCACTAAAAGAAATCATTTTCAAATATCCACAGTCTTGCCCAAGATGTCCATGAACTGGGTGTGAGCCCAGCCCTGGAGCAAAGACAGACAAGGACTCTGAGACTCTTGGAGAGCTCGTTTCATGTGGCTTAGAGAAGACAGAAAGTTAGAAATCGTTTCTATTTTCTCGGAGTATGCTGTTGAGATTAACACGTGCTAGAAGCAGGATACTAAATTCTGTCTCCCTCTGACTGACTCATTACACAGAATGTAAAAGCCACATATATCAGTGAGGCATTCAGAAGTGCTTATGCCTACCAAGATTTCACTGTTGCCTCTAATTTCAAAGTTATATTCTCTTTCTTCCTAGAAAACTGTGAGGTCTGGACTCTTCCTCAGTCTTGCATGTTTACAGTGTTTGAGGTTGCATTGCACTGCAGTAGTGTTCCATAGCTACAGCTTCCTACCAATGTCTTTGAAATATTTCAAGATTTAACTTTCGAACTTAAGGATTTGTATAAAAATCTGACAAAAACCACCAGCCTCTCCAAGAGGCCTACCTCACCCCATCCCACATGGACACACTCACAGTTGTCTTTACAAAATGCTGTAGATTGTTGGAAACCTACCTATGCAAACTTTGGGGAACCCAAGATTAAGAGCTTCCAGATTTCACATCTGCTTATGTAAGTTACCCTACATAACTTACTGTTGCCAGTGGACGGTGTGCAGACTGAAACCTACCCCAACACAGCCTTCCAAACCATTCAGTATCTACCCAGAAGGACCTATTGTGTTCTAATTCATGTAAAGGTACCCAATGACCTTGTGGTGTGCTGTGGCATGCTCACACCAGTCCCCTAACTGTGCCCATTTTGTTTATCTCCTTCTAACTGTATACTCAGTGATGCTCATTATGGTAACCCCAAATCAGCCATGGTAGACTATTAATATTACAGAAATTCACAGATGGACTACCCCCTTCTTGAGAGCCAGTGACTAAAGGTTTGACACACACCATTGCATCTGAGCTAGTACAGATACTGTTGAATTTTAAATAAAAAATAGTCTATGATTTTTTTAAACAAACACCCCAGATTCCTGTCACTTGTCCTGGTTGCTTTTAGGTCAAGGACACATGATCCTTGTGTTGTCCTAAGCATATAGGTGATGGCTACAAGATGCTAAGGGGGGTTTCCAGAGGGACATCTAGGAATATAGTTCCCACTCCATCCTGATGGGTCTAACGATAGGACCAAGAGCTATAAACATCAACAACACTGATAGCAATAACTGTCATGAGAACCATTAAGAAAATAAAATAGATGATGGTTGCTTATTCTTCTAAAGATAGGGAACAGGAATAGAGGCTACAGGGGAGAATGAACCTACAGATTCATCTGTCTTTAAGATCGTGTGGGAGGAAAGTCCTGTTCATAGAAGATACAAATTGCTTTGGACTGATGTCAGGTGTCTTCTATAGGATTTTTTTTTTAAAGAACTGCTCTTTACAACTGAACTCTGTCTTCTGCTAAGCCATTCTCTTAGCAAGGGGGAGAAAAGTCAAGTCAAATGATTGATCCCATTTTTGAATTACAGAGGGCTATTGATTTTTCATTAGGGTTCTTGTGCTGTGCTCCAGAGAGAGTAGAGAAGGGAGAAAGTAATTCATTGATCAGAGCAGAGGGCCACGTTCATTTATTGGCTTTCTGCCATGTCCCATTATCACTGGTTCCAAGTGTATATTGAAGTGCATTTATTTTCATCATGGCAACCTGTCACCAGAAACGTCTCCCCGTAACTATTAGTTTAATCATCCTTTTTTCACAATGGTAATGAGTGATAATCTCCACTGTGGCTCTGGATCTGTGGATATTATTCACTGGGCTTTACTGTTACTCATCATAAAGCTGTGGTGAAGAATTTATCAACACTCTCATAGGCTAAAAGACACTTCTTAAAATATATTGGAACTAAAAACAACTATCATCCTTTTGGTATTATTATATATCCATGTGGTGTGTGCGTGTGTGAACATACATGTTCATGCATGTGTGGATGTGTCATGTAATAAAATGCTCTCAGAAGACCCATGGGTTTTGACCTAACCTGAAGGTGACTTTAAATGCACCCAAATGAGGTAGTATATTTCCATACCAAGCCACTGGAAAACAATACAGAGGCCCATTGAGCATGTGCAGAATAAATCAAGTAAGCCACAACCATTCGAATTTTATTTGTAGAAACAATCACTTTTCCGTACATCTTGATTCCCAATAGAATCTTTACTCTGGATAGTAGTAAAATGAGGTCTGAGTAGCCAAGGAACACGCAACAGTGGGGAACAGCAGAGGCCAGGCCTCCTGTTTTTATGGCTTCCCAATAGCTACTTGTCCCACAGCCATGCTGCCAAGCTCACCTACTATCTCACTGATGGTGAAATGTACAGTGCATATAACTGGAGAGTGATGCTGACCACTGCATGGAATTCTACAAATGCCACCAAAGATGTTTCTCTACCTCAACCTCCTGATAAGAATATATTTCTCACTAACTCCCACCTTATACCTACGCATACTAACTCTACCCCCACCGCCCACCACTATATAGTCCAAGTGCCTATTCACCCCCTTCTGGTGCCCAGTCCCTGCAGATCCTTTGCTAAGCGACTCACAAACACTGGCATGTTGAAAGGATTTTCTGAGCCCTCTGTGGGAGATTGGATGAATTCTTCCATTTTATAGATGGTTTGGTCAAAGCCATGTAAGAAAAGCTCACAGAACATGGCCTCTAATTCCATGTTTCTCACATCGGGGGTTGGTGGGGGGGGAGGCTCTTTCTGCTACATTACAGCTCCCTCTGGTGCTAGAATCAACAGTGGGAACTATGAAATCAACTATAGAAAAACTATGTAAAAAAGGTGTGGCAGTAAGTTGAGCTTGGAAATATAATCAGAAAAAAAACTCATTCAGAATAGTAGTAAATTTATTTTTAAAAATCTATATATCGCTACAAAAATGTACTTACATGATTAAAATTAGTCAACTTCACTGAAAAATGTAGACAATCTAACAAAATGAGAAGGTACAAAATACTCTGAATGTGCGGTTCCTAATGAGATATTCTGGAAAGGGGATGATAAAAATTATTCTCCAACTCTGGATGAATAGAGAACACAGACATTAAATACAAACAGTGCTTCAAATTAGTGAGCAGTTACGTAACAAATATCAGAATGTAACTTAAAACTTCAGTATCTAAAACAAGTTAAGAACCTGTGCAGAACCAACAGACTGATCAATGGAAGTAATCAGATGGCTACCAAGCGCAATGTCATGTATACAGTCAACACTACATAATTGTAAGGAAATATTAGATATTTGTAAAAATTAACTTAATTAGTTTTAGATATGCAGTAGAGACTTAACACAGTGGGTTTCAGATGAATTGAAGAGACGAATGTTTGAGTTTCATATTGCTATAAAATAGGAATAAAAATATATATGTATTCTTAGATTATAGAAAAATCTTAGTATAAAAAATCATGAAATTCAGAATAGAAAACAATTCCATAATTAAGATATAAAATACATTTTCAAAGCATGACAAGCTATAAATATAAGAGATACAAGCCACACACCCTCACTATCACTTAAAAAGACTATCACATACCTTACACCTCATACAGCGGGCACATGTGGACTCTCATCACTTACAGGATCTAGAGTTAAAGGCCAACCTGAGTTATAATAAGATCCACGTCCAAGGGGGGGGGGGAATAATCACTGTAGCAATTTACCTATTGAGATGACAAAATTATTTTAGATTATAATCAGTCTCTAGTGAGATAAATATCACCATACCATGATGGACAAATAAATTGGTAAACTCTCAAAACTAAATATACTGTTGTATATGTGAAACCTTTAAAATCTATACATACCACATGGCAGAAATTTCACAACTAGAAGTTCTACCCAGGAAAATGAACACAGATATTTAGGAATTTACATAGGGATGTTATTTATATTAGCCAAAATAATCTAATCAAAAATAGGAAAGTGTTTCCCTGTCTATAACCACAGAGTAAAGGGGTCTCAAACATGAAGTTAATAATAAGAAGAAATTTATAAAAGATAAAACAGAAATGGCATAGAAATGAGGGAATGAGTTGAAAGGTAGAAAAATCAACTCAAGATAGTGAAAAAATCTGGCCACTAAAAATGTATGGAAACGCCGGGCGGTGGTGGCGCACGCCTTTAATCCCAGCACTTGGGAGGCAGAGGCAGGTGGATTTCTGAGTTCGAGGCCAGCCTGGTCTACAGAGTAAGTTCCAGGACAGCCAGGACTACACAGAGAAACCCTGTCTCGAAAAACAACAACAAAAAAAGTATGGAAATACATGTGAGACAATTGTTTAAAAGAAACTAATTCCGTTGTCTCAAGGAATTGTGAAGGTCACTGCAGACAAGGTATTGCACAAGAAAAGGTCAAAACTTAACATGGCCGTCTCAATATAAAGATATTATAAAGCATTCTGCTGTCTTGCCAACTTTTTTATTGGTTATTTTATTTATTTACATTTCAAATGTTATCCTTCCCAGTTTCTCCTCCTCACACTCCCATTCCATCCACCCCTACTTCTATGAGGGTGCTCCCTCACCCACCCACTCATTCTTGCCTCATCGACCTAGCATTCCCCTACGCTGGGACATCAAGCTTCCACAGGACCAAGGGCCTCTCCTCCCATTGATGCTAGATAAGGCCATCCTCTGCTACGTATGCAGCTGGAGCCTCGGGTCTCTCTATGTGTACTCTTTGGTTGGTGATTTAGTCCCTGGGAGCTCTGGTGAGGGAGGGGAGATCTAGATGGTTGATTTTGTTGTTCCTCCCATGAAGGTTGCAAACCCCTTCAGCTCCTTCAGTCCTTCCTCTAACTCCTCCATTGGGGTCCCAGTACTCAGTCTGATGGTTGGCTGTGAGCATCTGCATCTGTATTGGTTAGGCTCTGGCAGAGCCTCGCAAAGGACACCCATACCAGGCTCCTGTCAGCAAGCACTGCTTGGCATCAGGAATAGTGTCTCAGTTTGGTATCTGCAGATGGGATGAATCCCTAGGTGGGCCAGTCTCTTGGTGGCCTTTCCTCCAGTCTCTGCTCCTCTCTTTGTCCCTGCATTTCTTTAGACAGGAGAAATTCTGGGTTAATACTTTTGAGATGGGTGGGTGGCCCCACTCCTCCACCAGGTGCTATACCTGTCCACTGGATATGGTCTCTGCAGGTTCTCTCTCCCCTTTGTTGGGTAAATCCTATTAGGCTTTAGCGAACCACAGGAATAGTCTAGGTCTGGGGAAAGTCTCACTGACTTGTTTCTTTCAAACATCATAGACAATGTATTAACTATTAGTATTGCAATTGTGCTCAGTGCCAAACTACAGCTACCTGAGGGTTAAGTGGCAGAAAGACAGCTAGAGCTCAGATGGAACTAATTCTAAACAGCTCAGAAAATGGGGAGAGTGGACAAAGGATTCCAACTCTCTCCAACACACAGCATTCAATCAGACTGTGAGAGGGGTGTTGAGGAACCTGTTCCAGAGGGTTTGGCATCAAAGGTTTGGGAGGTATGAGGGTCAGTATGGAAGAAAGAGAATCCCTTGCTGATCTCCTAAAGGGAAAGAAGCAGAATGGGTATTTACATTACTGAGCACTTAAAGCAAGAGTTCCCAGAGCTAATAGATTGGATAATCCATGTGCACATAATTAAAACTGGCTCTGGAGTGTGTGACAGTTTGTGTGCAATATCCGTGCTCATAAAATCCTTCCAAATTTCTCTAAATCACAATAAATTCCAATTTAACCATATTGCATAAATTTTACACTTATGCCTCTGTAATAATATTAATCTTCCTCCCCCAAATAAGATGTTTATAGGCCACACTCTAGTTTCTTTCCACGCAGAGTGATATTTTGTTTATCTGGGGTTAAGATCTTTGATGAGACTTGAGCTTAGTTATTCCCATGGTGTTGGCCTTTTAAACTCTCCTGTAGAAAGTGACAGTAAACAGCTTCAGTTTGGGGCCAGCAACAACTTAATGGAATAAGTGAAATCCAGCACAACTTTTTTGGTTTAGTTCATTTTCCTGAGTGTGGTTTTTAGGTGTGGTCTTTTTATTCATCCCAGCCTGGCCTCAAACTCAAAATCCCCCTGCATCACTTTTCAGCATGCTGAATACTTTGAGAGCTACAGTGGCCAGCTCACCAGACCTTTCAGTCCCCAGCCTGTGTTAATGATTACAATACTGAACTTCTCTGAGACCCCATTCCACGTCTGTATTTTGAGGGGGAAAAACAACCAAGGCTATGATAACCCACATCGAGTAGCTTATAGGTGCCTGTAACTACAGCTGACATCCTCTTCTGACTTCTACAGGCACACACACACGTGTGCATATAGCACACAGACACACACACACAAGATACATTCATATACACATTCATGAATATAAAACAAAAATTTCAACTTTAAAAAAAGAGCTACAGCTATTTTAAAGCACCGTTATTGAAATATTCATTTGCCAGTTTTTGTATTTTCTCTGTTATCCAATTTAATCCTGAAAATAATAATATTCTTTTCCCCAATTTTAATTTTAAAGAACAGACAAGTTCCACAATCGGGCCTAGACTATATGTCTATCAGTAGGCTGGGATTCAAACCTGGACACTGACTCCAGAGTCTGGGTGTTTGGTAATTACACCATCCTCCATCATAAGAAGACACTTTCAGTTTAGTAAGAAGATTCCATGGATAAAGGTGCTTGCCACCAAGCTAAGAACCCAAAGTCTATCCATATAATGGAAAGAGATAACTGACTCCCTCAAGTCATGTGACATCCACAAGCAAGCAGTGACATGCATTCTCTCCACACACGAAAATAAATGTAATAAAAAGCCATCAACAAATAATAACAGTTATCACTGAGTAGTTGTCTCCCATTTAAAGTGTTGCTTGTCAAACCTCTATACCAGCTCATGTCCCCCAGAGAAACTCCATTTTGTATTTATTTTCAGCTCAGAACTAACATACCATAAATATGTGTGCACTTGTTAAAAATAATACCTAAATGGTTAAAAGTCTTACAAATATAAATCCAGATGCTAATACACCTTACAGTTCAAGGTAAAAAGAATGGCTGGTGTAAATCATGTCAGTACACAATCAGCATAAAGCATCGGGGCACTATATATTACCCAGCAGCCTCCATTCCGCACATGTATCTTGATACAAGCAATACTTTTGACACCAATCACTTCCTGAGATAAAATACAGTTTGTGGGGAAATAATTTCAACACCACATGAAACGGTATCCACCCACAAAACCAGCATTCATTTTTGTAAACAAAATAAAATATGTTCATAGTGTTGGGTAATATAACCACCAAACACAAAATAAATTCAGTTCTGTACTTTCCTCTCAAATTTCTATAGTCTAATTTTTCCCACCCGAATATTAATTTCTTACCCACACCAGAGAGTTTGTGTTGAGAACTGGTCAGCTCTCAAAGCTTTCATAGCTGTGTATTTCCTTGTGATACCCATTCCCACAGACAGATTCAGTGGAGTTTGGTCAAAGTAAAATATTCTAAAGACCAGATTAATTCTGCTTATAATCAACAAACAGTACAATATCATCAAACAGTACATGTACATCTCTCTCAAATTCTCCTCATCTAGAACCCCTGTAGGGCCTATCATTTGTTATCTATGTAAAAGGATTCAGGGAGCTAGATGCTCTAGAAGCTTCTGTGCAGTTGGGTGAGGAAAAGCAGACTCTATCTCACATAGAGGTAAAATGTGAAGAGAGACTGGCAATCCTACCCCTTAGGACAAACAAGTCTCATACCCAGTTGCAGGTTTGGGAGGTGATCTCTCTCCTGGACAGGTGAGCAGTGGAGAGAAGGCCAATCATTCACCATATACTAATTGGGGAAGTCCCTAAGCACCGTCTTGAGAGGGATGCTATTGATTTAAAAAATCAATTGGTGTCTAGCCCAGTGGTCATCAGAGAGGCATCCTGCACCAGCTAATGGGAGCAGATGGAGAGACACACAGCCAAATACTAGACAAAGAGAGCAGAACCCTGCAAAAGAGGGGAATGGGAGGAAGGATTCTAGGAACCAGAGGGGTCAAGTTCACACCAAGAACATGGTCCACAAAACCAACCGAGCAGGGTTCATAGAGGCACAGAAATTAAGCATCAGGTTCATAGGGGTTCACAGAAACTGAAGCAGCAGTGACAGTCCCTGTGCTGGATCCTCTGCACATATGTTATAATTGTAATGTTCCAGTGGGACTCCCAACAGTGGTAGTGGGGGCTATCTCTGTTGCTTTTACCTACTCTTGAGTCCCAGTCCTTCCTACTGGGTCTACACTTGATTTGAGGGTTTATGCCTAGCTTTATTGTAATTTGCTATGCCATGATTGGGTGGTATCCCTGAAAAGCATGTGCTTTTCCATTTCCTGTGTTTTCTTTTCTTTTTGATGTAAACAAGGAGGTATGGTTCTAAAGGAGAAAGGAGGTGGGCAGGGACACTGCGTAGAGTGGAAAGAGAGGAAATTGAGGTGGGGATATAATATATGTAAATAATACTAGTAATAATAATGATATTTGAGCTGGAGAACAGAGAACCAGGAGCCTGAGCTCAAACGTTCACATACCTGGGGTGAGAGACAGCCCCTGGGAAGCTGTGATGGGGAGAGGGAGATCAGACACTCAGAAGCTCAAAATTTCAGAAGGCAGGAGGCTTAGCTCCATGAAAGTTCATCAACTGAGAACATCCCTAGAGTTTCATAGCCCTAAGCCTGAGGTGTGTGGATAAATCAACTTACTGAGCGACATCCACCATTTACAGTTGCAGGCAGAATTCTGAAGTACAGTAGAGTGCTTGGTATTCACAGCCAGGTCCCCAGAATAGTGAAGAGCACTTAGGGGTCCGGAAAGAACCAAGAGAGTGCCCTATCTATACACAGCTCAATGCTGTGGTTACCTCCCATAGTAAACACACTGCCCACATAGAACGTCAGCTCCTCAAAGGTATGAGGCCAGGAGTCTCAAAAGGATAAGAGAACTTGCCAAACCCCAGACCAAAAAAAAAAAAAAAAAAAGGTGTCCAGCAGAACACTAGTATACAAGGAAGCCAACAATTAAATGAAGGAAGCTCTGGGGCGGTGTGTGTGTGTGTGGTGTGTGTGTGTGTGTGTGTGTGTGTGTGTAACTCTCAGTCTCTACTTTTGAAGGACACATAAAGAAGCTTCTCCAACAGTCATCTTTTCCTAGATTTTGCTCTACGTGTTTCCCATCCATTTGTTTGTTTGTTTGTCTGTCTGTCTGTTTTACTATTATTTATATTATTTTTTATTACATAACAGTCATCTAATTTTATTTACTTTTATTATTATTTACTATTATTTTATTTATTTACATCCCAAATCACTGAATAAACATCCTTTTTCTTTTGTTGCCTCCTCTCCTAGTTGTGAGCTGCCTGGTGCGGCACTGGAAAATGAACTTGGGTTCTCTGCAAGAACAGGAAGTGCTTCTGATCACTGAGCGATTGCCCTGCCTCCACACTTCCTTCATTGAATCTTACTTTCCTCTAGTCTCCCCTTTCCCCACCTCATTCCTTTATCTTGGGCATTTAGTATTTCCATGTGCACCCTAGATAAGTCTTCATTTCATAGCACATAACATTGGTTTTGCCATTTTCTGTCTTATGGTTATTGGTAATTTATTGGTACATTTTAACCAATTATAAGTATCAATCTATATCTTGTATGATTTGATATTGTACTGTTTTGTTTCCTCCTTTCTGAGGAGTTCCAGAGATTGAGCCCTATAGAGAAGGGAAAATGTTGGCTATAGATTTTGAAGGTTTTTTTTTGTTTTTGTTTTTGTTGTTGTTGTTGTTGTTTTGTTTTTCTAAAAATGGTCAATGACTTCCATGAGGGTACAAACAAATGAATGAATTCAATCCAGGACCTACAGAGTAAGTTGTCAACATAGAAGAAAACGTCAATGATAAGTAACTTAGAAGAAATTAATGCTCAGTAACTTAGAAGAAAACTTCAGCAAGAAATTTGAGTTTTGAAAAAACAATGTTAGAAATGAAATGTTAAAAACTCAATAAACAAATAAAAAAACAGAGTGAAATGCATTATTGATACACAAGGCCAACCATAAGAAAGAAAAGCAGAGATAGTAAGTATACTGACCTGGTTTTATGTGTCAATTTGACACAAGCTAAAGTCATTAGAGATGAAGGAACATCAATTGAGGAAATGTCTCCATGAGATCCAGCTGTAAAACCTTTTCTCAATTAGTGATTGATTAGGGGAGGGGCCAGCCCATAGTGGGAGGTGCTGTCTGTGGGCTGGTAGTCTTGGGTTCTATAAAAATACAGACTGAGCAAAGCAGGGAAAGCAAGTCAGTAAACAACACCCCTCCATGGCCTTTGCATTAGAGCCTGCCCTCAGATCCCTGCCCTGCTTAGGTTTCTGTCGTGACTTCCTCCAACAATGGACTATGATGTAGAAGTGCAAGCCAAATAAACCCATTCCTCCCCAATGTGCTCTTTGGTTGTGGTGCTTCATTGTTGCAATAGAAACCCTAAGGCAACAGACAAAATTGAGAAACTATCAATAAAGAAAATAAAGAATTGAAGGAATATGAACACCGTGTATGAGAACTCTCAGATGTAATCAGAGACCAAGCCTAAGAACCCCTGGGATAGAAGAAGCTGTGAAACAAAAACTAAAGACAGAAATACAAGAGATGCTTAAAACTCCAATTAGACAGAGCAGAAAAAGAACATCTTAATGACAGTCAAGATGTCAAAATACATAACACTTAGGTCAAAGAATGCCGTGAGCTACATGGCTCGGGGACTGACCTGACAGGGACAATGAGGGAACCAAGAAAGGACAGACACACAAATGTACTCATGGAAAAGCTGGCATCAGATGGGCTGTGCTTGCTCTGATGGAAGGCACCTACTACAACAGCAACAACCCAAAAACTCAAAACAATTATTTCACACATCAGAGTCAACTTGGAGAGTTGGCTATACACAGGTGAATAAAGAGGCATGTTTAGCTGGTCTCAATAGAAAGCCTCAGTAAAAAAAAGCAGTCACAGGCTGCAGTCATCCTGGAATAGAAAGCTGTGGTTGATAATTTCTATACACACTGTCAAAATTTACAGAGACCTTTGTCATCCCTCTGAGCCTCACCTGGGGAAGGCTTTGCCACTCCTATAGATCTAAGGCATTTGATCCATGACATGGCTGTGTTTAGTCCACACATTCATTCAGGACTTTCTCAGCTTAAACACTGAAGATAAATAACTTCCAGCTACGATGTCCATATCCATCAAAACTATCTTTAAGTTGAGAGAGAAATAAGACATTTCAAGGTAAGTACAAACTAAGACAATTTCTGACCATCGAAATTTATGACCACTTCAGAAAATACCTAAGGGCATACTACATTCAGAAGAAGAAGACTACCTCAATCATTGAAACATAGGAAAAAAATAAACTTCATAAGAGAAATAAATAAGCAAAGGCAGGCTAGGACGGCATCTATCATGCCAAATACAGTAAACCATCAAATCCCTAAAACCAAAACAATAGGGAAGAAAACCCAGCAATCATTCAACCAACCAGGCAAACAACAACAAAATTGTAAGAATTAGCAAATATCTCTCAATAATAACCTTGAATGTAAATGACCTCAACTCACTAATAAAAAGGTGCAGACCAGCTAACTAGATTAAAAAACAAGATCCAGTAACTACTTTCTCCAAGAAATCTGCTTTACTGGCAAAGAGAACCACAGTCTGAGAGTTAAAGGATGAAGTGTATGGAAACCAAGCACAGCTGTTGCAGGCATTCTGAGACCTAATAAAGAAGACTCAGAGAAACAACTATTTAGATGGGATAAAGAAGGAAAGTTCCTATTAATCAAAAAGCTATAGCAACTGTAACTCTACACACGTTGAACCTTGGGGCATTTCCAGAAAATAAACACTGATGGATATTCTGGACTGCACAGGTCCAGATATGTAACTTCAAACACAATACCTGGGTTTATCACTGGTTTATGGTTCCTGGCAGAGTGGAAACAACTTTTTAAAAACTTTTCAGAGACAGGGTCTGTGTGATGGTTTGTATATGCTTGGCCCAGGGTGTGGTCTTGTTGGAGTAAGTGTGTCACTGTGGGCATGGGCTTTAAGACCCTCATCCTAGCTGCCTGGAAGTTAGTATTCTGCTAACAGCCTTCAGATAATAAGTTATTGCTCATACACATAAAGTAAATAAATATGTACATTTAAAATAAATAAATAAATAAATTTAAATAAAATAATTATCATCACACATCAAGGATAGGAACATGAAAGCAGTTCATTTTGTAACCAAAACAAAAATCAACCTCTCCCCCCCAAAAAAACAAAAACAAACTCAAATCTATAAAATCCAAA
This sequence comes from Grammomys surdaster, assembly GCF_004785775.1. Classification (NCBI taxonomy): domain Eukaryota; kingdom Metazoa; phylum Chordata; class Mammalia; order Rodentia; family Muridae; genus Grammomys; species Grammomys surdaster. The sequence continues at coordinate 7,408,647 of NW_021604678.1, forward strand.
AATGATAAATAACTGTGATTCCAAGGTATGTCACCATTAACAAAATAAGAGGGCATTAAAATAAATTAAGATATTCTTCAACACTATGAGTAGCAATATAACCCACTTCTCTAGGGCTATTTCTCAAAGAAAAGAGAACCTCAATACACAGGAAACAGGGCGGATAGTTTTAGCTAAGCCCCTGTCCTAGTTATATTCCTGTTGCTGCTGTGATAAAATACTCTGAGCAAAGCAATTAGGGGAGGAAAGGGCTTTAGTGACTAACACCAGGGGTCAGAGGTCAAGGACAAGAGGATCCTAGAAACTCAGGAGCCAGCCAGCCAGGCAGACCTGTCAGTTAGGCAGAGAGCAATTTAGGAAGACACTCATTGTCCACCTCTGGTCTCTGCACAACACACACACACACACACACACACACACACACACACACACATAAATAAAATGGAGGGAATGATATACCACAGCAGTGAGCAGAGCACTTCAGCTTCAATGGGAGTCAGACTGGAATAATTCACGCTGCAACCCACCAATCTCACGAGGCTTGGAAAGCCCATGCTGGAAAGCCCATGCTGGATATGGGCAGTGTGATTTCTTAATGAGTATGATTGATTTAGTGTCAGAATGTCTGTCTCTAAGTAGCAGTGTGACCCAAGATGAGTCGCTTAACCTTGGCCTCAGCTTCATTTTTAAAATAAAGGGTTAGATTAGATCTTTATATTTCCTTCAAAAATCTAATATAATGTTATTCCATTTTTCTTTGTGCTATGTAGCAATTGTAACCAAATCAATGGGCAGAAGAGGAACTTAGCAAATTATCAAATTAATCAGGATAAAATGAAATTGAAAATGGAAAAGCGTAAAATGTTTTAAATGGTTATCATCACTATTGACGCAACGTGTCTGGGGATTTTAATATTTTTTTTAAAAATCACTATAGATAAAACTTTTCAACTATCTTAAAGTGAAACCATGTATCTACTTAAGCAAGTGTCAAATTAGAAACACACTTTATCTTTTTCAGATCTTTACACAGAACTATTTGAAATACCCTAAGGGAGAAAGAAGCCACTGGTCTGTTTGATTGTAATGTACACTTCAGTGCACAGGTTATATCCTTCATCTATACTTATTTAAGTAACCAAAATTATGTGAGAAGATATAGATTAAAGTTATTTGTAAACTATAAAGAAGTTCTTTTGACCAGAGCTGGCTGTACACATTGCTTTGTAAATTGTAAAACAAAAACAGCAAAAGAAACAGATGCACAATAAAGTTTGTTCAATTTTAAATGGTTGAAATGAAGGATGTGGGTGAGAAAACTATGCAGAACTAAGATGCCATCTATTCAACAGGGAGGATATTGGGGAAGCCCTTCCCAGGCACAGCACAGTGGATAATGACTTACCAAAGATGTCCAGCCTGGTTACTCTCAGTCTCAAGACGTGCACAGAAGAGAATTCTGTAAGAAAACGTCCTCATCGCAGCAGCAATGGAGGAGTGTCCCCCTTGCTCCACATCCTTGCCAGCATGTGCTGTCACTTGAGTTTTTGATCTCCACCATTCTGATTTGTATAAGGTGGAATTTCAGAGTTGTTTCGATTTGCATTTCCCTGATGACTACGGACTTTGAACATTGCTTTAAGTGCTTCTCAGCCATCTGAGATTCCTCTATGGAACATTCTCTGTTTAGTTCTGTACCCCATGTTTAAACTGGGTTGTTTAGGTTGTTCGTGTTCACTTCTTGAGTTTTTTATATATTTTTAATATTAACCCACTGTTGAATATAGGGTTAGTGAAGATCTTTTCCCAATCTGTAGGTTACCATTTTGTCCTATTGAAAGTGTCCCTGACCTTACAGAAGCCTTTCGGTTTCATGAGTTCCCTTTGTCAACTGTTAATCTTAGAGCCTGAGCCACTAGTGTTCTATTCAGAAAATTATTTCCTGCACCAATGCATTCAAGGGTATTTCCCACTTTCTCTTCTATTAGACTTAGTGTATCTGGTTTTATGTTGAGGTCCTTGATGCACTTAGACTTCAGTTTTGTACAAGATGATAAATATGAATCTATTTGCATTCTTCTACATGCAGACATCCAGTTAGATCAGCACCATTTGTTGAAAATACTTGCTCTTTTCCATTACATGGTTTTGGCATTTTTGTCAAAAATCAAGTGTCCATGGGTGTGTAGGCTTATTTCTCCGTCTTTGACTTGATTCTACTGATCAACCTGTCTGTTTCTGTACCAATACGATACAGTTTTTATTACACTATTGCTCTGTAGTACAGTTTCTGGTCAGGGATGGTGATTCCTCCAGAAGTTCTTTTATTGTTGAGGATTGTTTTTGCTATCCTGGGTTTTTTTTGTTTTTCCATATGAAGTTGAGAATTTCTCTATCAAGATCTGTAAAAATTGTGTTAGAATTTTGATGGAAATTCCATTGAATCTGTAGGGAAATCAATCTGTCCGTTTCTCAGAAAATTAGAAACAGTTCTACCTGAAGACCCAGCCATACCACTCCTGGGCATATACCTAAAAGATGTCCACCATACTACAAGGCCATGTGCTCCACTATGTTCATAGCAGCTTCATTCATAATAGCCAGAAACTGGAAATAACCCAAAAGTCACTTAACCAATGGATTACTATTCATCAAAAACAAGGACATCATGAGCTTTGCAGACAAATGAATGAAACTGGCTGACGTAACCAAGAGCCAAAGGACATGCTACGTACTCACTGATGAGTGGCTATTAGCCATAAAGTACAGGGTATATCCATGATACACCCCGCAGACCCAAAGAAGTTAAACAATAAGAAATAATGCCAAGCAAGGATATTTGAATCTCACTTAGAAGGGGGGATAGAATAGTCATAGGAGGCAGAGGGAGAGAGGGATCTGTGTGGGAGAGGAGAGGGGGAGAAGCACGGGGTAAGGGTCAGGATCAAGTGTTGAGAGAGACAGGAGAGAGGCCAGGATGGATTGAAATCTACAGTCGCAGGGGACAGGGATAGGGGAAGGTCTAGGAAGTCCCAGAGACCTGGGCTAGGGGAGGCTCACAGGAGTCAATGTAGCTGATCTTAGCCAAGATGCCTAAGAGTGGGGATATGGAACCTGAAGATGCTACCTCCTGTAGCCAGGCAGGACCCCCAGTGGAGATATTAGGATACCATCCCACTGGCAAAGCTTTTGGACCAAAATTTGTCCTCTCTAAAAGTGCAGGGTCAAAGAAGGAGCAGAGACTGAAGAAGTGGCCAAGCAGTAACTGGCCCAACTTGAGACCCATCCCATGGGCAAGCACCCGGCCCTGACACTATTAATGATGTTCTGTTATACTTGCAGACAGGAGCCTAGCATAAGTGTCCTCTGAGAGGCTTTATCCAGCAGGTGACTGAAACAGATGCATATACCCACAGCAAGAAACATTGGACAAAAGTTGGGGACTCTGATGGAAGAGTTGGAAGAAGGATTGAAGACCCTGAAGTGAATAGGAACTCCACAGGAAGACCAACAGAGTCAACTAACTGGACCCCTGAGAGTATCGGATACTGAGGCAACAACCATAGAGCATGTGTGGACTGGACCAAGATCCCTGGCACATATATAGCAGACGTGCAACTCAGTCTCCTTGGCTGACTTGTCTGGCCTTAGCGGGAGGATGCACCTAATCCTGCAGAGATTTCATTTGTCAGGGTGGGGGAATACCAAGAGGGACCCCATCCTCTCAGAGGAGAAGGGGAGGGAGGATGGGAGATAGGACTTTGTGAGGGAGGATGGGAAGGGAGCTTGGGATGTAGATAGATAGATAGATAGATAGATAGATAGATAGATAGATAGATAGATGGATGGATGGATGGATGGATGGATGGATGGATGGATAGATAGATGGATAGATAGATATAAAATATCTTCATGAAATGGAAAACACCAAGAGAAACGACAGCCTGTGAAATGGATGAACAGCAGCTACTGTCTAGCTGATGAGCAACCTCCTCCAGGAGGCCAAACAATGTCTACAAGGAAAACAACAAAAGACTGGTTTCTCTGCAGCATGTTATGCAATCTGCCTTATTCTGGGCAGCACAGAGATATAAATCTGAATCATTTGGTTACACCATAAACATAAAATTCAAAACAGGAAAAAGTAGAACCTAATGAAATTTCGAAAATAGAGCAAACTTCTTCAGAAGCACACAGACTCAGTTTCCCACCCTCTCCCACAAAAAATCCCGGTTACACAATTCCGTTAAACTGGTGTGGACTTTGGTCTCAGTCTTCTCCCATGGCATCTTTGTCCAGTTTACTTTCCTCTGTGTGCACACATGTGTGGGCTGCTTCGGGGTGGATGTGTAGGTACCCTTTGGTGCATATACAGAGATCAGAGAACAGTTTCAGGAATAGATTCTCTCCTATCCTGTGGGCCCCAGAGATGGGATCAAACTCAGGCCGTCAGATTTGACAGCAGTGCCTTTTACCCACTGAGCTATCAGCAAAGTGTGTGTTTCCTGCTACACTGTTTTTGCAGACTCCTAAGAGTCTTTTCACTGGTCGCAGCTGTTATTTTCTTCTTATCACTTTCAAGTCTTGGTCTCCCTATCCAAGTGCTAAAATAGCTTTTAAAGTGAAAATAAAATTAAAAAAAAATAAAAGAAAGCGAAGTGGAAGTATCATTCCTCCACAAATAGTTCTGATTGAATGCATCCGCAAGAATTCTATTTTTCTATTTTCTCTCTTGTGCAAAGGTGGCTGCTCAAAGCACCTTGCTAACAGAATGTTTGTTCTAGTCACATGGCAAGTTAGCATGTACGGAGGAGGCATGGGACATCTGGGATTAACTTTGATTGGTTCTCTAGATGACAGAAATTTTCATGTACTAGAGGAGTTCAGAATGTCCCCTAGTAGAGGGCACACAAGACCCATGTAATGACAATTTATCTGTCATCAGCATTTTCATGATGGCTTTGTCAACCGTTTGTTCAGTAGGGCCTTATGTACAAATACCATGGACAGATACTAAATCATCCTACACCTCAGCCACTACCCAGGATGGACAGTACAAGTAAGACTTCCAGATAGAATAAAATTTAAAACACCAGCTTTTTTTTTAGGTGAACATTCAGATCCCTCAGTTCCCCCAAATACTCCATTTAAAATCTCTGAGTGAACTGTTGCAGTCATTGATTACTAACTTGTTACAGAACCTCATGTGGATGCTGCTCACTCATACCTCCATCGTCAGCACAATTACCATCGTCGTCATTGATAGCTTTCAAGATAAGCCACAGAGAAAAATACAAAATAAGTAGAGATAGCGCTTCCAAAATTAATAAAAAGAATGTAACCTTTAAAATTATGATGCTCATAAACTGGTTTAGGGGTACGTTTTAAAGATTTATTTGCATTTTCATTTTATGTGTATGAGTGCCTTCGCGCGCGCGCGTGTGTGTGTGTGTGTGTGTGTGTGTGTGGTATGTCTGTGTGTTTTCAGAGTTGACTTCATGGAATCAGATAATCAGCCATGTGCTCATCCCCGAGAAAACTAATTCTCCCTCTTGAGAAACTTGCTAATTTCCTGTAGCTCCACATAAAGATTCCATAAAATTTCCCCATTACATCTTACAAGTCTATTGGTAATGTTCAGGTCTTGTTTAGGCAGACATCTTGTTGAGATTTGATGGATATAACTTCCCCATCATTGATAAGAGACAAAATCTAGCAGCAGACTTCATGATACTCTGGTCCTTACATTCTTTCTCTCTCCACTTCTACAAGGTTCCCCGAGTCTTTGATGTGGAGGATACTGTTGTCAATGTTTTGATTGGGTGGCACTGGACACCCTTTGGTCAGTTGTTCTCTACATTTTGACCAACTGAGCCTTTCTGTAATGTTCTTCTTCAAGAAGGAAGTGTTCCTAACCACTATGCCATCTCACCAGCCACCTGGGGTGGTTATTTTTTAATTAAATATTCCTCCAATAGATTTAGTATGAGATTTATCTTTCAAACTGTATTATTTTATTATCAATTAAACTTGTCTTGGACAATTTTCTATGTACAATGGAGTCTTACTCTTGTCACCGTCTTCTGTCTTTTCTCCCCCCACTCTCTTAAGCCTTCCTTTCTTACAACTCCATTTCTCACACTCTTGTCTTTTGGGTTTGGTTTTATGACCCATTGAGTTTAATACGACCATGGTCTTGGAATTATTCAATGGAGCCTGGTAGGCTTGTCAGCAGGTGTATGACTAAAGGACTCCCTGCCCCAGAATCTTTCCTCAGGAATTCATAAGGCCCCAGAAGCCCTTACCCATCAGTGACTATCTGTTGATAGAACTGTCTTGTGTATGTCCAGTACAGGTAACAGCAGGTTTTCTTATTGTTAAGGCTACGCCATACCCTAGATTATGTATTCCCCAACCTACAATCACTATAATACAGAGTCGTATTGGTAGTGCACAGTCCTGCTTCCTGTCTTTCAGCTTTTATGTTCATTCTACCGCCTCTTCTATGATATCCCCTGAGCTTTGGCTAGCTTGATATAAATGCCTTATTTTAGGGCTAGGTATTCAAACATTATTTATTCTCAGCACTTTGGACTAAACCTTTTTGAAAACAAACTTGCTACTGTGAAATCCTCAACTATTGAAGTCATATTCCATTGAATTGTGGTTTACTTATGCCATCAGATTGACCTAGGTCCTCTCTGTAACAACACTACATCACAGCAACATTGCCCACTAAATAAAGTATCAAACATTACCAGACAAGGCTTATGGTGGAGGCATTGAGACACCAACCCAGCTACAATAACTTCCGCCTGCAGTTTGTCCTGTCTGCAAGATGTGCTGGGGTAATGGTGGTTCAGAGCTTATGGGAGTGGCCAACTATAATTAGCCCAATTTGAGGCCCATACTATGAGAGAAAACCTAGAGCCCAAAGATCCAGAGACCTAGGGTAAAACCAAATGTGACTGGTTACAAAGAATCAATGAAATGATTCCTAATGGCATTCTGCTCTACTCATAGATCAGAGTCTAGCCCAATCATCATCAAAGAGGCTTCACCCAGCAACTGATGGAAGCGGATGCAGAGACTCAGAGCCAACCATTAGGCAGAGCTCGGAGAACCCTAAGGAAGAGGGGGAGGGAGGATTGTAGGAGCCAGAGGGGTTTGAAAGTATCAGAAGACAACTCATAGAATCAAGTGAGAGAGCTCTGAGGAGCTTACAGAGACAGAACAAGAACCACAAAAGTCAATGACCTTGTCAAATAAAGTCAATCTAAAGAACAAAGAACCAGTGCATGCGGTGTGTGTCAGTGTGTGTACACACACATACAAATGTGAATAATGATCTCAATGACAAAAGAGGGGGAAAACCACCTTACGTAGCAAGGGAATAGGATATTCACCTTCTACTAATACCCTCAAACAACTAGTTAAGCCAAATGCTTCCCTAGTTTATGACAAATGATCAAATAATCAAAAATCAAAGGACCATTTGCCAAACTCCAGACTAGGTTAAAAAGAAGCCCTATGGCAACAATGGCTACAAAAATCCCAACCACGTTAGTGGTGGCCGCATCGTACTAAGCTCCAAGAATTACAGATTTATATCATTCTCCTAGTATCAAACTACCAAAATGTGGTATATTGTTTCTTTTTTTTCAATAAACACACTTGATTTATTTTGTATAAAAGGGTTACATTTATAACTAAACTTTTATAAAAAGTTTAGCATGAATACATCATTACATTTTCATGCAGAAATAGGTTATTTCTGCCACTATACAAGAAAACACTAAAGAGTCCACAAGGTTTCACTCAATACACACACACACACACACACACACACATACATACATACATACACACACACACAAACACATACACACACCTTAACATTATGGACCAAGCTTTCACAATCAAATCATAACAGTACCTGACACATAAGGTTCAAGAAAAGGTTTCTCATGTGAACTGGAGACACAGCTCAGTGGGGAGTACTTGCTAAGCATATATGAGGTTTGGTCCTCAGCAATACTACAAAATTGTGTTTACTTCTTGCTTATTTGTAAATTATTCACTGAGTAATAACTCTTGTATGAGATCCCCTAAGTTAGGTTCTAGAAATGTAGCTGTTTCAGACTCAGTCCCTAGCCCTCCGGAACTTGAAATTTCAAAGAGGAGCCCTACAGCAAATATTTGCTTATCGTTCATTTATCTAATATTAAGTGATTGCTACAGTTATGAGTAAATAATTATCTAAATATTTCTAGATTTACAATGTGACCATCACTCTGATAAGATAACTGAAGCCTTACCTGTGTGTGTCTGTGGTGCATTTCATAATTAAATTAGGTCTGTATTAGTTCAGCCATGAAGTGCCTGTTGAACTCTTCAAATCTTAGTTATTTGAGATCTTGACTGAGCCTGTTCTCCATATAATCTAACCTCAATCCATGCCTCTGTCTGACTCACCCCTTGTTCACCTCAAGTATGTAGTCTTTCAAGATTTATTGTTATTTTTATTTTTATTTTCTGTGACTGAGTGCTTTTCCAGCATGTGTGTATGCACAGCATGTTCATGCCTAACACCCTTGGAATTCAGAAGAGGGCATCTGATTCTCTGGAACTGGAGTTATAGGAGGTTAAGAACTAAACCAGGGTCCTCTGCAAGAGCAGGAAATGCTCAAAACCACCGAGCCCCCTTTCCTGCCCTTTTAGGTATGGTTTCTCTACCACTTTCCAACACTCTGTAACAAAATGTATCCCACAATCAAAAAATTCAGATACACAATTCAGGTTTCAGATCTTCCTTGTAAAGACACTATTAAATTTTTGGCTCATTGTCAGTTGTGCATATTTGCTTAGAAAAAAAAATATTTTAATAGGCGATATACTTTCCATTAGAACCAGGACTCAGATCTGTTATCAGAGGAGACAGCAAGAAACATAAATTAGCTTAAAATACCTATTTTAAGGAACTGATGGGGAAGCCAGACTCTCCTGTTTTGAGATATATCTGGCTCAGTGAGGGGAAGGTGGGCTGAGGGCAGAGTTCTATGGATATAAAATATGATTTTAAAGTGAGCCAAACTGTTCCGAATAAGACTTCTATTAATAAACCTTCTGAGTTTGATGGATTATATCAGTGGGACAAATAAAAAGATTTTCTTGGGAATCAAAGGTAGTAGTTTCTTTGCTCTCAAAATTCATAACCATGAAGGGATCAGGACGAATTTTCCTCTCTCCCGAGCCATTTACCAGCAGGAGAGGAGACCCCAAGCCCTCCATTGCAACTAAAGCTGGGTCTGCTCTCTCAGGAGGGGTGGTCTGCATGTGAAAGCCTGAAGCTATGTCAAACCCCTTCTACCAGCCAAAAGCTGGCTAACAGGCTAGGCCAGGACTTTCTATGCTACAGAATAAAATCAGAAAGGCAAACTGGAGGATATTTGAACCCTGCTTCCAACCTCCCATTCAAGTACCCATCCCCCAAAAAGTATTAACAAGGAAGAGGCAAGCGACGATAAGGCCACCACCGAGTGTGCCCAGGAAGACGGGTCGGAAGGGAAGATGAGTCGGAAGGGAAGGTGGGTCGGAAGGGTACACCGTTCCTTTGAGCTCATCTCGCATGCAACCAGCTGAATATAAATTTCCCTCCATCTCATCAGGCTCTCAGTGTTTGGCCTCCTCTGACTGATATTGGCTCATCATACTTAATCTAGGGTGAAATTTCCTCGTCTGAGCTAAATTACTCGCAGCCATCAAGGGAAGCGATATTTATTTTTCGTGGGGCTAATGACCTGTCCCCCAGACCCACCCACTGATGGTTATTTACTGGGGCCCAGATGCTTGAGCTCAAAATGAGTGCTAATGTCAGCAGGTGCCATCCCTCATTCAGCTCAGTGATTGAATTGGAGCAATCCCATTGACATTGACTCTGTGACTTTTAAGGCCATTACCCTCAGCCAGCGATGAACCTCTCATCACGCCGATGACAGTGACAGCTGATTAGCGACAAATTACAAGTAGGAAGGTGCAGGGGCTCTGTTGGACTGAGTAGAACCAGAGGTAAGGCACTGTGTGGAAAAAGAACGGGAGAAGAGAGGAGGCAGAGGGGAGAAACCCTGAGTTCCCTTCCTTCTCAGTGTGATGGATCAGCCCTCAGGACGCCCCTGTACGTTTCCCTATCTAACGTTTATCTACTATATTTAAACACCTTGAGATTCCTATATCAAGGCTCAATGCAGAAACCTTGAACAGGCCGAAGTTGTATCTGGTAAATTAAGGTATAAAAATAATATAATGTTTTAGACATAGTAATCCATAGACTATTTGGGCACAAAGACTCTGATTAAACAAAGGGAAGAACCACCCTCTGCTTTTTTTTTTTCCGTATTTGAAATTGCACTGAACAAAGTCTTCTAAAATTTATTTGTACATGTTTTGTATCACTAGTTAGCTTGAGTAAAAAGTGACGCTTGGCTTGGTATGTGAACACCATGAGTAGAACTCTAAATATTATCTTAGTTATTTAGTTCTGCTCAGGAAGCTTCATAAGAAAGCCTTTTTTGGATTCTTAATTGAAACATAAAAGTTATTATTATTATTATCATTATTATTATATTTGCTTAATACCCCTTTAGATTAATGTATTTTTTCTTTGTTCTCTGTATGGGGGGTGGAGATTGGCATGGGATCTCTTTTAATTCTTTGTGTGATTCAACAAACTGGATATGCAGAATGTGAAGATCTATGAATTATAGATGAACCGGGAATTGAAAGACATAACCAGAAGAAAGACATTGCTGACACTAATGTGTGAGATCTGGACACTTGTTACTCAAAAGACTTGGACAGATACCCATGTTCTCAGCTCCACAGAGAGCCCACTGAGGACAGTACCCACAGCAGCAGCCACAGTCACTCACACAGCACAACAGCCTGCCTGGCTGCCTCGCTCTCCGCAACATGGCAGGTGACCAAATGGCAACCAGGACAATGGGAAGTCTGCAAACCACAAGCACCCACTTGGCTGCACGGCACAAGGCATTGTGAACAAAATCAAAGGACAAAATAGTGCCGCTTGGTCTGTGTAACTAGTCTCAGAGTCCTTGTGTGGAAAACACTCTCAAAATGCCTGGGAACAAATACTGCAAAGTATTTTTTGTCCAAAAATATAACACCTCTTACAATACAGCACGACTCATCTTTGAAGCATACGGATGCAGGGTATAGGCCCTTGTCAGCATATCTTTAACCCTGCATATCTTTATCCAGCACTGGGGTCAGAATGGAAGCTTGAAATTTGCCAGCATGGGAGTGCTGATACCGCCAAAACTACATGTCAACCTTGTTTGTTTGCTTGCTTGCTTTCCTTGAGAACCAATTATTCCACATTTATCAGGACTTCATTGGGTGCAGTACTACCTGTCCTTTCAAAGCATCTGAGTGCACAACAAGGCCAGCCTCTAAGAGCGAGGGATGGATGGTAGAAGGAGAGAAATATGCCTTTGCTGTTTGCTTTCCTCTCTTCTTGATAAATCTTCATCATAAGTTTCAATGACAGATTACCTGCTTATAATTGATAGTCAGAGGGGCAAGAAACATACATTATGGTTAAGTGCTATTATCTGAGCTCCATGGTGGACTTAACAAATACTTAGCAACTGTTGTCTTATCATAATCCAACATAAAATTTATTTGCACTAGTGTGTAGCTCATCTCTGTTTAAAAGAATCATTCCTATAGAGTTGAGAATGTTCAGTGTATTTAGAGAGAAAAGCAACCTTGGTTACCCTTAGAGTAGAAAGGAAACCAAATGAGATCTTTTAGGCTATATGACGCTTAAACAAGACTGACACTATATGATTCATAACAAAACACAGAGAAGGCTTTATTCAAACAGTGAAATTAATCCATCATTACAAAGGACACAAAAATGTTGTCGCATCCCTATTTGTGTATGTGCTTCTGTTTAATCTATCCCAAGGGTTACAAGTGCAGCCCGTGTGCTCTAGATTAGATAAAAATCTTCTCCAATTACAACCATGCTACAGCCACTGAAGGATTTTAGATAGATTGATAGATAGATAGATAGATAGATAGATAGATAGATAGATAGATAGATAGATAGATAGATAACACATAAAAATACATATGAGCACATGAAGCATGGGAAATAGAATAAAAGATAAAAGGAGACAGGCTGAGTTCAGAGGATCAGCAAAACAGATATGAGTTACAAGCATCTCTCCAAACACACAAGGAACCAGAAAAGATGAAGGCAAGCACAAGAGAATCATGAGAAAGCCTAACAGAGTCACACAGCAGTTCCTTAGAATGTACATTTATATAAGTCATCAGGAACCATGAAAAGTGTAGGTCAGCCCATCCCTGCAGGCAGATATAGAGTCCTAAAGACATATACAGTGCATGAGACATTGTGCGGTGCTCATGGCTTCCTATTAGCACTGTACTGCGGGCATGTGAGTCTTTCTAAGTCTTGGCCTCTGCAATGGAAAGGTAGAATCAATCATCACATATACCTAACAGACTCACTATAAGACATAAGATAATATACACAGAGAATTCAGGCTACCATCTAGTACACATTAGGTGTTTGGCTGGTAGCTGATACTTCTGACACTATTCTTTCTCCTACTACTATTAATTAATCCATCTATCTTTCTATTTATTTATTTTGCAAGTCCTAAAAAATTGGCATGGGCCACACCCATGCAATGTCTTTTTCCATCTTTCAGTGACAATGTTAGCTGTTTATTTAAATATTTACCACACTTCCAAGCCCTGTGTATCCCAATGTTTATCATGCTGATAATAAACCCATTTATCTTGTCCCTTGTATTTGGAACTAATAAAAGAAGAGATGCAAAATTCCACAAGAAGAGATTAGAAACCTCAGTTGTATCACTGGTGAAGTTGAATTGGAAAGCATGGGTGAGGTCTGCAGCCACAAGAGTGGCTGATACTCTGTGATGGTTAGTACTGTCATCTTGACCAGGTCTGCGATACCACAATGACAAGCCCCTAAGTGTGTATAGGAGGGAGTTTCTGGATTAGGTTAATTGAGGTGGAATGGACTGGGATCCCAATATGAATACAACAGAGAAAGTGCTAACCATACATAACCTCGCTCTGCTCTCCCTCTCTCATTCTCCATGAATTCAATGTAACCAGCATCTTCAGGCTCCTGCAGCTGGGAATATGTCAGCAAACTGTGAGCTAACTAACTGATCCCTTCCTTAAGTTGCTTCTGTTATGTATTTTGTCACAGTGAGACGATGACCAGCACATACTCCTCTGAGTAAGACCCATACATCAGGCTACCAACCCCACACAGTCAAATCTGTGCAACTCTCTGTATCTCAGCTTCACTACCCGTGACTGGCTGGGAAGAACCCATCAGAGAGGGCTCTCCTTCCCCAACAACAGAGAGAAGACATGGTGTCTCCCTGCTCAAGTGTGAGAGAAGAGATTGTCTACCTAGGACAGCTGCAGCCACTGTGTCCTTATATGCATGATTCTGATGCTTCCTCAAAATATATTAAGTCCATAACATCCCATGAACCTTTGCACTCCATTATCCTGGCTTTGCTTTCTTGAGAGGAATTGCCATTTTTTGACTACCTAAGAGACATGATTAATCCAAACAACAATTTCTATGTTGCCTGAGAGCCACAGTAGAGCAAGTTGTTCCAGAGCTTGTCTGAAGTCTTGCCAGTATCCTCCTGTTCCACCCCTTAACTCTCTCTAGAGTTAAATGCCACCTCAGGGCTCTAAGTCCAGGGTTCCCAGGGAAAGGCTTGAGCTGATGACACACAGTTCAGAGGGGTTTGAGTCTGTTTGTTTGTTTGTTTGTGTTCTTTGGTTTTCTTCCATATCAGTGTGTCTCAGTAGCAGGATCACACTAGCAGATCCTCGGGCCCATATGGAAGTCTGATTGCAAAGAATCTTAGACAAACACATACATGAACATATTTAACCAAAAGTGTCTTAGAAAAGTGTCTTAAAAATCCTAGGACCAGAGGGGGCTGTTGTCCATACAAATAAACTGTTTCCTTAAATGGTCTTTATGGTCTCATACTATTAGCTACCTATTCATTTCCCTCCTGCCCAGCAAATTCTAGCAACTGCAGTGTGATTTTTAGGCTTGACAAACAAAATTATGTGTGTTAGAGAATGTACCAAAAAAAAATGAAACTCAGAAACGATGAATAATGATATAAACTTACTTCATCAAACTAGCATAGTCCATTTACCCAAAACATTCATCTCCTCAAATAAGTCAAAATACGACTTGCTCACAACCTATTTTGTGCAGTAAAAATCAAATGGTAGAAAATGACGATGGCAACAGACTTCATGGCGCTTCGGGTAATTGTGCAGACAACCTGTCCCTGAGTAGCCGAGTACAGCCTGCTGAAAGTTAAAGCAGTAGTTCCAGCGGAGAACGAGGAGAGAGAATGAGCCTGAAACCCCTAGAGGGGCCCATTCGCCATAGTAAGTCAGTGAGACGGGACCCGTACAAGATAACGCTCGCTCTCCTTGCCATTCTGACTGGCCGATTTGGATGACATATTTTGGGCATCTCTGCTGATTCCACGGCTGCAACTTGTACACCGTCCACAAATCCCCATCTGCAGCTACAGATGGTCCACATTTTTTTCCCAGTGTTTATAACAGCTCTTGAGGTGGGGGTGGGGAGAATAAAGGTTTCACAGCCAAGCTGCCCTCATCAGGTGAGTCTTCACTCCTGTTGAACTGCAATGCTTCCAAGCAAGGCACTTGCAGAGCAGGACTTACTCGGGCAGCGAAACCGTGTCTGAGGAGTTAAGCTGAAGACTGTCAGGAAAGCATCTAAGGGTCATTGCACACTACTTATCTTTAAAATGTTTTGAGTGAGGGGATGTGCTACTTTTAGAATAATTATTCTTTGGGTTATGATTAAGACACTATGTAATTCATTTGTTCAGAAGCCAACAGCTATGAGTGATAACATCTTAAAATTAAGCTCAGTTCACGATCGTGTGGCTAGTGATGGGCATGGTATAGAATTAGAACATTGTCTGTTGCCACAAATTTCCTTGAAGGAAAGCAGGAGAAAAAAGCCTCAACAACAGATATTTTCCCTTGGTTCTTGTTGATTATTAATATTTTTAAATCATATAATCTTTTCAACTCTCCTTCTCCCCCTCCCCATCCCCCTCCCCCTTCCCCCTCCCCCTTCCCCTTCCTCTCCCTCTCCCTCTCTCCCTCTCTTCTATCTCTCTCCCTCTTTTTCCTGTCCTGTGAACATTCTATAGAATTTTTAAACAAGAGCATCAGTAGTTCCTTTGGAGAGGTATCCAGCTACTGCACTAACACACCTTGAAAATCTAACTGACCTATTGTTCCAGGACAAGCAGGTAACTAAATACTAAATGTAAGCTTCTTGCTTCTTCTAAATAACTGGGATGATAAAGACAAAGCACAAACATATTGTTTGTTGACTTTCTCTACCTACTCTGACCAGTTCACACTGTGAGCAGCTGTGTGGAAAGGAATTCTTCATTTATATCACTTCATGAATGTGTATCACTTAGCTGAATGCTAAGGGGTTCCTAATCTCATCATCAAACAGCCCTACAGTAGGCATATTGTTTTTATATAGCCACATCCTTATCTTATTCATGAGAAATAATGTTTTAGCAGACTTAGTCAATTAGCATGCCAAAATAATTTAACAGAACCAGGGTTTGAACAATGTGTCTCTGACCACAAACTCTGTGACCCTCAGTACCACACTGGGCCCCCTGTTGGATTGGATACCTCACAGAGGCTCATGGGAGTTGATCTAAGGGATCTTGTGCTGTGATCACTTGTGTCTTCCGTGTGTTTATAAGTAAGAAGAATGTGCTAGTAGACACGCCAGCCACTGGCTACAAAACTTGACTTTTTTAGGTGAACTTGGGATGGGAATAAGGGAGAGAGACCTGCTAACGCAGGGAGAAAGTCCACTAGTCACCAGTACTTCAAGTGCAATAGGCCACATTCATAAGCATCCTCATTCAAGCAACTGTTGCTGTTCTAATGTCTGAGAAAATAGACTTCAAAGTAAAATTAATTAGAAGCTATAAAGGTCACTTCATACTGATTAAGGGAATGGTTCATCACAAGGACATTGCGGCATATACTCAGTAAACATGGGTGCTCTCATTTTCACAAAACAAATGCTCCTTGATAGAGAAACACAAAATAATCCATAAATGATAATAGTAGTAACTTCAATCCCTCCCTTTCATATTGTATATAGATACTAGTAATCCTGACCAAATAAATAAATATATAACTAAACATCTAAGTTAAATGACAATACATGATAAAATATGCCTAATTGAAAGCTGACATCTATAGAACCAAAGAAATGATAAAGATTAGAGCAAAAATATATTGAGTAGAAAATATTCACACTAAACTTTGATATGAGAAAGATGATAAAAATAGAAAATTAACTAGGCTACTGGAAAAAATTCAAATAAATAAAATCAGAAATGAAATAAGTGACATTTTAAATCATACCACAGAAATCAAATGATCCATATGCAACTACTAGAACCACTATATAAGAATAAGTTGGTTATCCAGGAGAAATAGAGACATTCTTATACAGGAACAATTACTAAATTATGAAGACATAACCTGAATACACCTGAAACTAGTGACGGAGATTTTGAGTTCAAAAGACAGAAAGCTATCAGAGAAAAGCCCAGGGCCAACTGGTTTCAATGGCAGATTCCAATACATCCACAGACATTAGCTTTCTTTTTAATCTTTTAGAAGTTATTGAAGAAACCAAACCATTTCCATACTTATTTTCTGAGGCCAACAATCCTCAGACAAAGATATCACAAGAAAAGGAGGTTATGGATGATTACTTTGGGTGAGTCCCAGAGGAAGGTCACTGACTCTACAACTTAATTACAGAATTCATTAAAAGGGTTATACGATTATTAAGTAGAATTTGTCCCTGCCGTGCAAGGATGGTTCAACTAAAAACAAATCAAAATAATATAAGACATCATACTAACAAAATGAAGGCTAAAAATTATATTTCAATGGACAGAGAGAAAAGTCTTTAAAAAAAAAAAAAGAAAGAACCCTTTATGTAAAAAGAAAATTCTCCACAAACTAGGATCATAGGGAAATTACTTCAACATAATAAAGGTCATTAATTAAAATCCCACAGCCAGTATAATATTCACAGGTAAAAGGCTAAACCTTATCTTCAGAGACGGTGAACAAAACAAATGTAGTCATGCACATTGATACTAGTCACCACAGCACTGCGAATTCTGGCCAAAGCAATTAGACAAAAAAAAGAAAAAGGAGAAGGAGGAAGAAGAGTGGGGAGGGGGGAGGAGAAGAAGGAGAAGGTAAAACCATTCTAATCTTCATTTGACGTGGAATGGAAAACCCAAAACACTATCCCCAAACTATCTTTTAAAACTAAAAAATTAATTCAATAAAGTTTTAGGATACAAAATGCAGTGTTGGCTTTTATAGGCCCACAATAATTTGAAAAATAAACCAATAAAACAATCCCTCTTATAATTACATAAAAGTGAACCAAATATGCAGGAATACGCTTAGCTGTAGAAGCACACTGACAACCCCAAATTACTCATAGGAAATTTTATTTATTTTTAATTTATGATATGTATATACCTGCATGCATTTTTCTGCGCCATACTGTGAATATTGATGTGCTAAGTTTGAGACTGGTGATTTCTTCCTGAAACAATGGCTTAGACTATTTCTCTGGGATGAATTGCAGCAGTGAGGTTCCTGAATCACATGCCCTTTATACTTACAGTACTTGAAGGAACATCTCTGCTGGTCCATATCCCCTTGCAAGGGAGTTCTAGTTGCTCTACATTCTCTCCAACACTTTTGGTTCCTTTTCTTTTGAAAGCCAGCTATGTGCACCTGTGTCGTGATGCCTGTTTTTACTAATGTGCACGTGTGCAGTGATATCTCTGTTACTGACATTTCTCAGCTGATGAGTCTCTGCTAAGGACGTTTGTATAGCTCTTTGCCGTCTGTGTTCCTTCTTTGGAGAAATACCTATTCAAGTCCTTCAATAATTTTCTCTTTGCTTTGTTAGTTTTTTCTGCACTATGGATTTGTAGGAATTCGTTGTATGCTTTAGAAATTAATTACATCCACTAAGAGGATCTCGCAATAAATATTCTTGGCATAATGACATTTAAGTTTCTTTAAAGAAATACATGTAATCACAAAAATTTTTAAAGCTGTAATATTATTATGTTGCTCAGGCTAGACCCAAACTCATTTTTGAAGCAGGATCAATACGTTTTAATACACTCTTACAATCAAGTCCTAAAGAGACAAACCAGAGCTAGGCATATTTACATGGCCAACACCCACAGAAAAATAATGTGAATGGGGCCACTGCACACAGTCTGTACAATAATGTCCTTATATCAAGTTTTCAGACATACTAGCAACTGCCTGGAATACACCCATGTGCGATAAAAGTATGTTGATTTGCACTGGAATGATAAATGCGAGTGCCAGACAGTGACTAGCCATGTCATTAAAAGAGCGGAATTCCACAGAAGAGGAGCACTCATACATCTCCAATGCTGCATTTCTTAAAAAAAAATATTGTTACAAGCATACATGTTAAATCATAAATTTGATGAAATGACAAATTTTATCGTAAATGTTCACTAAGAGAGGAGTCAATCATGTGTCTTCAGGGTGGTATATTTTGTAAGCAGGTGACAATAACAATTATAACAACAATAAAAACAAAAACTCTGTATACCTACAATGAGGTAGGAAAAATTCAAGTATAGAAATATGAAAAACATATAAGACAGAGAAGCCATAGTGTTCTATACTTCAGGTGACAAGTGTCTCTCAGACTAGGTAGCTTCTGTTTTTGTACTTAAAGTTTACGTGTCCCTTTTCAGTAAAAATAAAAAATTAAAATTAAAAAAAGACAAACTCCATAGACCAAATTTCTGCAGTACTGTCTCTTGTCACTGAAGTAACTTTTCTTTAGGGAACATCTACAGACACAAAGTTCCTCCCGTCCTTCCAGAGCACATCTTGAGCTTTGGAAGATGCCCTTTGTATTTGGGGTGATGAATATGCTGATTTCATTGCTGCGATGCCTGACTTCCAGTTCTGCCAAGAGCATACTTATTTATTTTAGATCTAACCAGTTGGCAGTGACTTCTGTTCTCAGCATGGCTGACTAAAATTAAGAGTTCATGCAGAGTATGTGTCTCCCACCCAGACTAGCCTCTAGCATTCCTGCTGTTGCTTTTGAATTCTGATCTATCAAGAAAATGATCTGGGTCTTTGCTTTCTCCCTGTCTAGAGAATACAGAGGAGTAGATGACTATGATAACATTTGTCAACAAGACTCTGAAAAATAAAAAAAGTAAGCTAAATATTATGAGATTACTCTGGGTTGATTTTGAAGTGAAAATATAATCTTAGTTATGAAAAGAGATTGGAAAGTTTGTTACCAATATTTGCTCTTAAAACTTACATAAAGGTGTTTATCATTCTCAGACAAGTCAATGTAATAGTTCCTGGTTCTATCCATTTTACTGAAAGTTTCATAACTCCATTTGTCTTCAGAGCTAAGTAAAGTTACATGGCCTCTATGTGCCGCATGGACATGACCTGTCCTGTTAAAGGGCACCAAGGTGGCTGGCTCTGTTTCCCTGGTATTATGTATAGAGCAGCAGTAACCATAAATGTGCCGTGTCTCTGTGGTAGGAAACAGTGTCGTTTTTGTATATGTTCAGGAGTGAGTAGCTGGGTGACTCTAAAGACCTTCCATACTGTTTGTACTCCTTCGCCTTCCTGCCTGCAGTGGATAAGCAGTCTTCTCTCGCCAGCATCTGTGGTCATGTGTTTTCTTGGTCACATACATGTTAGCAGATCTGTGACAATTTCAGAGTGGATTTTATGTGCATTTCTCTGATTTCTGAGGATGCTGAACATTTCAAAAAATATGTATTAGACATTTTTGCTTCTTCTGTTGAGAGCTGTCTGTTCATTTCATTAGTCCGTTTGTCTCATATGTAGATCTAAACTTGTTTGTGTGTGAATCGGGGAGGTTGTGAGAGTGGTTACAACTAAAAATCTTGATAGGATTCCTCGATGGGGCAAAAACAGATGTGGGAACGGGAGAAAGGTCTCATGTGGCTTGAAAAGAGGAAAGGAGGCTAGTGGGGGAGGAGCTTACTGAGGAGGTCGGGGCTTGGATGAAGGTAGAGAGAAACAACAGACTGCTTGAAAATTCCATCATGAAACCTAATTATTTATAATATAATAGTACTTCCCTTCAGTAAGTGATGACAGAGCTGGGGTCCACTTCTGCCTTTTGCCTTCCTCCGGCTCGCCCATCTCACTGCGCACCACAAGCAGCTCGGCAAGCAGCTTTATGGCATGTGTGTAGCCAAAGAGAGATTTGTGTGGTATCCAAGATCAGTAAATGGTGGAGGAAGACTGGCGATTCCCCATGACTGGACTAAGCCGACCCCTATAGCTCTGAACTGTGAAATGTTTAGCCCCTAGACAGTGCTGATATACTGGGCCTGCAAGTCAGTCAATGCTCATGTAAAGCAAGGGTGATTTGTTCTACAGGTAAGAGAATTTTTGTTAAAAATGCTCTTCACTGGCTGCAAGGATTGACTCATCTGACAAATGAGGTTTCCGTGGGAATTAGCACAAGCTCACTTATTCATCAAGCATGTGCCACCACCAGTGTGGATATTGAGGGAAATCATGCCCGTTAGAGCCGGTAAGCTCTTAATCAATAGCAGATGTACCCGTTCCTGCAACCACCCTCGCCTTCCTCTTCTGCTCTCTCATTTCACAAGGGAAGAAAGGTTACGTATCAGACTGATGTGTTTAGAGGGAAACACTAGCTTCATGGCTTAGTCACTTTTTACCTTCCAACCTCTCAAGTAGAACGATCTAAGGAAAGTGTATACCCTATTCAAAGCACCTCATGGTTACAGAGGTCGGTTCCTATAAAGGAGGCCATGGCTGCTTACTTCTTTCTATAAATGAAGTAATTTGTTTGATCTTGGGATTTTGTATTAAGAAATTGATTACTAGTGAAGGGGTAAGCCATTTCTTCAGGCAAGCTTTGAGCAGAAAAAAAAAAGGAGATAAATGAGGTATAGATAGAAAGTTGATAGATAGATAGATAGATAGATAGATAGATAGATAGATAGATAATTGATTGCTTTGAATTGATTCTTTGGCAGGAAATGGTCGTATTCCATACCAAACTCCTTAAATCCCAGCACCCTATTCTAAAGTTATGTGGAGGAAGAAGGGAATTTACCATGTGCCGAATGAAGCAGCCTCTTGATTGACATCTCACTGAGCAATCAAGACTGGCAAGCAGGCAAAGTATCTATATTTTGCTACTAGGGCAAGCAAAGCATAATTATGTGTCCAGTGCCCTGAAGCCTAAGCAGGAGCACCAGACCCACATCCAGGTCTTCCTGAACAAGTCACTCCTGTCTCCTGCACTAGGCTACATTATTCCCTCACTAGGATAAACAGTGTGGAGACTCCCTGACCCTCAGGAGCTCCAACTTAGTTAAAAGGACTTCTATGGTTCTTAGGTCCCTAAATATCTCCCTTGTCCAAAACAATTCTTGTTTGAAGTGTTTTCTAAATGTCTGACATATCTGAAATAGTCTGAGGAACCTACCTGGCTTCATATTTTTCACAGTAATGAATTTAAAAATTTAATACTACCTCCATGTAACAAATACTTGAAATGACTTTAAGAGTACTAGAGAAAAGGGATTTCTATTTAATGGAAATGTTTTTGCATTTTTATAAACTCTTATAAAACTAAGGATTTAAATGACAGATTAAAATGCTTTTCAGTGGACTTCATCAACTTTTTTAAATTGTAGAGTTTTTTTCCTTAGGCCACTGATATAATCAAACCAAAATGTTACATGTTCTTAATCTTTAAAGCTACAAGACTGACCTTGAATTACACATAAAAATCACACATACCAACATAAAAATTTTTAATAATTGCTTCACTTTGCAAAGCAATTGACAGTTGTCAAAATATTTTAGCATTCATTCTCTCATTAAGTCCTGATGATTTCTGTGGATAAATACCGTGACCAAAAGCAACTTGAAGAAAAAAGAGCTTATCTCGGTCTTACTCTTCCAGGTCACAGACTGTTGTTGGGGAAGTCAAGCTGGCAACGGAGGCGTCAACACGGCGGCAGCTGCTTCTTACTGGCTCACTCGCTACCCCAGGCCCTCCCATATCAACCACCAATCTAGACAGTTTCTCACATATATGGCCTCAGGCTACTCTGATCATGTCAGTTCTTCAATTGAGATCAGGTAGCTCCCAGGTCTTGTCATGTTGACAATTAAAAAGTACCCAGTACAATAACTTTAAAAAACTATAACACAATTTCCCTGCTATTCTAGTACAAAAACTGGCATTCGGGGACTTTTAACACCGAGCCAAATATTATATGTAACAACTGAGTATTATATATCCAGCAAAGTGCCAAAGTACAAAAGTCAATACAGTTTGAATGTTTTCTGTCCGATAAGTACACCTGTATAAATCATGCCCAAAGGAAGGAAGAGGCTCTCTCTAGGCATGAGGCCACGTGCCTGTTATCCTGCTGCTCTGGACGCTGAGAAGAGGAGATCTGGAGTTCGAGACTAGCTGGGGCTACATGGGGGAACACTGGAGGAGACAGGAGAGAGGAATAGGCAAAGAGGAGGAAAAGAAAAGAAAGTGAAAGAAGGAGAGAGAGAGGGAGGAGGAAGAGAGAGAGGGGGGAGAGGGAGAGGGAGAGGGAGAGGGAGAGGGAGAGGGAGAGGGAGAGAAAGAGGTTATTACCACCTTCTAAAAAGTCATGTCCCCACTGACATCTCTTCCTCCTACCAGGGTAACTATTATGCTGATGCCTCACAGGTCACAGGTCGAAGTTTGTTTGCTTGGGCATAGGCAGGTACAGGTTTTCAGTTTTCTTTATAAGTATGAAAAAATGAGGTAGGAGACTCCAGTGACCTCACCATGGTTACCTGATTCTCCCACCTCCCAGCTTCAGTCCTCCTCCCAGTACTGGTCCACACTTGCCCACACTGATACACTTTCCTTCAGTGCCCTGGAAAACAGAGGTGATATATTCTACCTGGGTGTGTGCCCATTTAATACTAAAAGGCAGATGCCATGGTCACCTGGACATGAGTTTCCAAAATAACCATTTTCAGTTTTGATAATTTTATTGAACCTACTAATAACAATGAAGCAAATGTTTGTAGACATAACAGTGGTATAGTTGATAATCCAGACATCAAACACCACTTCTGGCTGCTCAGTACACACTGCTTACTGGGAAAGAATCTCATCCTTTAAAGTCAGAAAAGAAAACTCCACCTTCTGAGCAATTTCAGTCCCTGTGTCCCACTGTTACATATTACATTTACATCGGCTTTAATGTAACACAATACTGTTTGTTTGAGTCTCAGTGAAATAGTTCAGCTATTATGTAAATGGGGGCTTCAGAGACAATGGCTGCTGGAGGAACAGACAGTGGACCACTAACAGGCATTACATAATGAAGCTAGTGGTCCCTATAAGGAAACTACACATTTATTTTCAAAGAAGAAACCAAGAAGTAACATTAGTCAATATTTCCTTTGGTCTTTCTTTGTTTTTCTCTTTGACTTGAAGAAAAAGAATGTGTCACATGCTGTTACCTTTACAAAGCTGTAACATGGCAACTTCCACTACCATATGAGAGCAAGTCAGTGTGGCCCAACAATCACCATGAAAACACATTGTTTAAATGTGCAGCAATTATGATTCAGACCCCAAGATTTCAGTCCACAAATAGAATTTATAGTAGCCATGATATTTTTAGAGAGGAAATCGGTAGATGTTCTGCTAATACAGTTCATTTCATTTACCTGCAGATAACAAGCCTACAGTGGCTGAAGACTCCTATGACGGTGTAGAAAACAATCTCACCCTGAAAAAGGCAGGAGAGCAAGCACATTAGCAGGTGACTATAAAATTTAAAAAGTAAAAACAGTTCGTGATTGAGGTCACGTCAATACACTATTCCCACGACTCCCTGAATTACTCAGAAATATAATGAAATTTCAGAAAACATCAGATGCTTCAGGTACACGAAGATAATTTTGTTTTTATAACCAATTTCGGGCAGATAAATACTAGAATCCTTTCCAATTTCTCCCCTATGAAACTGAAGTGTCACCAAGATTTACAGCCTCCTCAAGTTCCCTCTTCACGGGGACATTCATTTACATAAACAGATAATCCTAGATAAAAATTTCCATTAGACAAAGGTGAAATGGATCAATTTTCTCTGCCAAGACAAATCTTAAATCTTGAACAGATAGGGTCATTATTACACCAGCCCTATTTCAGAAATAATGTATTTTTTTTAAAAATCGGCCGATAGCAGCCATTTCCAGCTTTCCAATTATCTTTAAGAAAAGCTTATTCTGTGCACAATAAAGCACATTACTGCACAATATGATACAGTCCATAAAGATCACAATGTTTTATGAAAGGTTAAGGAAAGCTCAGCACATTTAGGGGAATGTCATAACCCGAAAAGTCTTTCAAGACTTCGGTGAGGCTGAGGGCATGTTGTGCACAAAGAGCTGGGTAAGGCAGCTCAGGCAAAGGAGAAGCGGGTGCCAGGAGGGTCATGCCGTGAACCCTAGATTCCTACAGAAAGAATAGAGTAGGGAATCAAATCAAAAGAAGTAGCTCTCCAGTTGATGGACGCACCCAAATCCACTCACCTGAGAACTCGCACTGGCAGGAAGGCAACCCTACTGTCTTGGCACCCAGTGGCCTGCTTCTCCCTTTGCTTGGCCACCAACTTCTCTATGCAATTTTTGCAAATATTAATAACACTATGGAGATCTGAGGAAGGTCTCAGTTTTTTCTTAATGCTTTGTTAAAGGCTCCAGTCATTTTTAAATGACTAAAAAGGCAGGTGTCTCTGAATTAAGAGTATCTTAATTACAGGATACTCTTGCAATTAAGTGAAAAAAGTAAAAATTCTTGAACCTAGGAAATAAAAAGTAAGAGCATAGGACCTCCATATTTTGTGCTGTAGTAACCAATCACTGCTTGAAACAGTTTCCGGGACTAACGCTTCTTCATGAAGTTCAGAGAGTAAGAGTTCTTCCTACTGCATTTTGAAAATGCACCAAGTTATTCTTGAGGTAAAGGAAAACTCCACCCAACCATCCCTCATTATCCAGGGATGGCTGAGATGCTTAATCACCAACCCTCCAACTTTATGAAGATACTCACTCACCACCCCTCATGGTCCAGGAGTAGGAAAGTCTACATCTTCTAGAAGCATTGAAAGAGGGGATAGTGTTAAAGGAAAGTCTATCCATAAATCTTAGTTTTAAAATCAAATAATTTCAGTATAATCTTCTAAATCAAGTAAGGAAAAGCAGACTGCTAACCCTTGGCATAATCTGAGTCCAGTTAGATACTTAAGTTTAAACTTTAAATTTTTATTTGCTGAAAATTTAGAGTTGAGTCAAATACCTTCTTCTTTCTTTAACTGGATAGATCATCTGGGAGAAGCCAGAGGTGGACAGAGAAACAGTTACTCTGTTCCACATTTCCGAAATGCAAGTGTCTTATGTAGTGAACCAGAATAACAAGGGAGAAGACGCCACTCACTGGTCATTTATTTGGATGATAGATACTTACATTTTTTTTTAATGATTGAGATTTAGATTACTTGCTCATGGAGTTCTGAGGATACACCAGTTAGACTGCATAGAGGCAAACATAATCTGATCTGAACCTCTGCACATTTCAGTAAAGAAAGAAAACTAATTTCAGCTTCCCTTCTAAAGCTACTCATCCTTGACAGGCCTTGAGTATACCCATACAGGCTGGGAGTATGCCACCAGTGATGTCAACAGAAGTCTTCATAGGGTATAGAAGTCCAAGAGCAGTGAAGTCATGTTCATGAAGCTCTTCCTTGCGTTGGTCCTTTCTGCCCAGAAAATAAGAAAGTCAAGAGGACATACAGGAGAAGTTTCTCGACCGTGTACATTTGTCTGATTATGAGAAAAATATTTAATAGGGACAGAAAATAAGTCTTCAGTTGTGTAATAAGAAGGGAAAATGATTATTACATGCTTACAGCAGACACTTGGAAACTTTGATAAGTAGCTACAGTGAAAAATGAGACAAAAGTAGGGATTGGTGGAGATAAACTCTAAACAAAACAGGGAGAGAAAGATGTGTACATGAGAGAAAGATAAATGGCAAGGGGGAAGATGGCAAAGGGGGAGATGAGGCCAGAGAAAAGGCAAACAACTCTAGCGCGGTCCACAAAGTCACTTCCAGTTCTATTAGCAAAATTCACAGCATACTCACCAAATGTTTGATGCAAACAAGCATTTAGTGGGCATGTGGACATCAGGGGACCAGGTCAATAAACTGAACGGATACAGAGATGCTGCCTACAAAGACTGGAATAGAATGTCAGTATACTGTTAGTGAGATCAACAGAAGCTTTCATGGTTTGCAGAAGTCCAAAGGCAAGAAGGTCAGACCTGGCAGCAACCTTACCTGTCAAAGACAGGCATTGAGTATCTATACATTACAATTCTTGTAACTTACTTTTCCTTTTTCAGAGGACTTCCATAAGAAGTCCAGAAGCAAACTGTGGTATTGTTTTACAAGCACACTTTTCTGTGTGAAGTACACCTTAAATGTCATTTTAACTTTTTATGTGCACGTAAATAGCTATTATTTCCGTTGCTGGGATATTAGTCATAACATCTAATGATGTGGAGATTGTCGCCTTATAAAACTCACAGCTGGGTAGCTACATGGCTCAAGGCAAAAGCTTATTTCAAAACCCATTGCTTTAGGAGGCAAATGTTTATTAAAACATATATCTATTAAAAATATATGATTCATCATTGCACATTCTCTGTGTTGTTGTGCCAACCGGTATTTCCAGCAAGGCTTTTTGAGTTGATACCTAAAAATCTGGCAAGGTCCATGGGCTTATCAAATACCAGTCCATCAAAAAATAAATAAATCCCAATGAACAGAAAGGAAGTAACAATAGGTGCCTGCACAACATCCCATAAACTTGTGTTTATACAGGTGGGGAGGGGGCTGCTGCTGCCAAATTATTTCCATCCTTGTAGGGAAGTGACTGTTCAAAAGGAATAACTGCTTGATCTCCTTGTAACAGAAGTTGTATGAATTAATAATAACGGTACAGTAGGTGTGGCTGGTAGCTGTAAAATATGGCTGTGAAGACCGGAGAAAAAGAAGAGACTAGCAATTGAACTCATAAGGACTTGAGTAAACATGTAGAAAGATGGTGAGCCTCATAAGTAAGCTGTATTTCCCTTTGGAGGGTCTCACAGAGTTGCTTAAGGCACAGGTGATTAATGAATTTTTGTTTGATGTTAAATGCTTTCAGTCTCAGGATTCAGATCCTGCACTTTAGGTCAGACTAACTAAATAAATAAATAAACAAACAAACTAACTAACTACTTAGCTTGGCATGTTAATGTCCACTATGCCCACTTGTAAACCTAGCTACTAACCTGAGACTGGAGGATCGAGGGTTTGAGGCTAACCTGAACGTGGTGATTTAAATGAGAATAACCTTCATAGGCTCATATATTAGAATACTTGATCACCAGTTTTAGTGGCTGGTCTTGTGTGTCAACTTGACACAAGCTAGAGTTATCACAGAGAAAGAAGCCTCCCTTGAGGAAATGCCTCCATGAGATCCAGCTGTAAGGCATTTTCTATATTAGTGATCAAGGTTGGGAAGGCCCATTGTGGGTGGTGCCATCCCTGGGCTGGTAGTCTTGGGTTCTATAAAATAGCAAGCTGAGCAAGCCAGGGGAAGCAAGCCAGCAAGTAACATCCCTCTATGTCCTCTGCATCAGCTCCTGCTTCCTGACCTTCTTGAGTTCCAGTCCTGACTTCCTTTGGTGATGAATAGCAATGTGGAAGTGTAAGCTGAATAAACCGTATCCTCCCCATGATGTTGGTGCAGGATTAAAAACCTTGACTAAGACACCAGTCAATGGAATTGTTTAGGAAGAACTAGGAGGGCCTAAATGGAGGAGGTGTATCACTGCAGGGGTTAGGGGGAGCATCAACATTGAGATTTCAAGAGCCCATGTCCTTCCCAAGAGTCCTCTGCCTCATGCTTGTGGATCAGGGTGTAAGCTCTCAGTCACTGCTCCAACGCCATGCCTGCCTACCTACCTGCCTGCTGCCATGCTCCCTGCCATGATTGTCACAGGTTCACCCTCTGAAACTGTAAACCAGATCAAATAAACTTTCTTCTATATGTTGCCTTGGTCATGGTGTCTCCACAACAATAGCAAAATAACTAAGACACTGGGAAACACAGCAAGACTTGGTCTCAAGAAAACAAAGGGTATTTTCAAGATTATTTAACCTATAGATTTTCAATTATCTAAAATAAATGATTGACAAAGATATATATTTGGTCTAAACCCAGGAGTTTCATAAACATATGTCATACTGAATCACAATCTTTTTAATTGTGTTTATTTTTTCTTCTGCATTCCAACTTCACACAATTATCTTAATGCTATTTTAATCAGGCTCAGCAAAGAAAGGCAGAGATGCAAATGTTCAAAGAAGGTGGATGCAACTAGACAAGGAGAAATGCTTTTGCAGCAGGGTTCAATTTGAGGTTTAAAATAAGGCTCATTCTATACTTTTGAATTCATCATTCTTTGATGTCACAAGAGTATAGAAGCAATTTAAAGGGTCTGTGCTAGAGAGCTCTGCTGAGAAGCTAAACCAGCAGCTTTCTCTAAATGAATAGCCAAAGTCTTTCTCTTTAACTATTCATTCATTTGCTTGTGTGTTTGTTTGTTTAGCATGTGTACATGTATATGTGTGATTGTGCGTATGAGTGTGTTTATGATGTGTGTGCACACAGTTACAGGCACACGCAGAGGCCAGAAAAGGGTGTTAGGTTTCCTACTCTAACATCATTTCTATCTTATTTCCTTGAGACAGGGGTCTCTCATTGACCCTGGAACTAGACTGGTGGTCAGCAATCCCCAATAATCCTTCTGTCTCCACTCTTCACTGTGCTAAGATTATAGATCTACATGGCCATGTCCAGCTTTTTTCCCAAGAGTGCTAGGACTAGAGTTCGAGATCCCATGCTTGTTTAGCAACCACATTTTTTAAAATTCATTTTATTAGTTTATATATAGGTGTTCTCCTGCATGCATGTATGTGTAGTGTGTGTGTGTGTGTGTGTGTGTGTGTTGTACAATTTGGAGTAAATATTAAATAATATGTTTTCTTTGGAGCTTTATCATACAACCTTGATGCTAGCTGCCTTTCCTCCTCCTCCCGCTGTATTGGCCTTCCTCCCTGCTCCCTAGCTGGAGCCCCTTCTTTATTATTCTGTCTCTTACCTCTTAGCACCTGTATCTGCTCTTCTCAACTCTTATAGAACTTTAGAGGAAAATTCCAGCTCCTTACTCTTTCCAGGTCATCAGTGTGTGGCATCTTTAAACATTTCTCTCTATTTTAATGATTTCCTTACTCCAAATCTCCAGCTTCCCTTGAACAGGGACACCTGTCAGTATACTTGGCCCACTTGAAAATTCAGGGTAACCCCCTTCTCAGCTTCCTTGATGTTATCACTATCTGCCAAGTATCTCTTGTCTTACATTGAACTTCTTCGAAGCATTAAGCATGGATGTATTGGGGAGGACCATTTTCAACCTGCTTTTAAAAGCTATTCGTTTTTCCACAGAAATGAGATATAATTATCCAAAATCTGTAGAATTAATTCTGAAGTTCTGGTTACAACCCACCTCATAAATGCCGGTCTACCATCTCTCCATGGAGTTGCAACTGAATAATCAACCACCATAAGGATGACCCATCCCTGCATTCTTTTAACCTTACACATTCAGTGAATCTATGTTTAAGGGAAACTTCTGTTAAGTTTCTGTGGTAACAAGTTCAGATCACAGCCTGCTTTTGAGAAGAACAAAAACAAAACACTCTTGTGACCATGAGCACAGTACACAGCATATCCATGCATAATTCAAGAGCCAAATCATGTGACATTTTAGGGTGTTATCACTTGCTGAGCTCTTGGAGAAGGGGTCTGTCTGAGGAATGCTTTCTCAGTGAGAAGTCTAGGCAGCAGAAGGATTGAGTTGACTGCACTAACCTCTTGGCCATAAGTCTGTGATGTCATCTCTTAACTTGCTATAGAGCCTTGGAGAAAGGATAGACTCTGAAAGGATGGAAAACAGAGAAGCAGTGAAGGGAGAAAAATAGAAAACCATAAAATGATTTGGGCATCTAGTGCATGCTAGATTATGTAAGATGCTCTCTGGCTAGTATACCATGCCGTCTTTAAAATTAATGTGCCCTAAATGGTGTAGGGGTAGTGACAAAATTTTAACAAGGTTCAAAAAAACTGATAAGTCCTCCTAGGTTGAGACAATAGATATGGACATCTCTTGATTTACAGGGATAAGGGTCAAGATGGATGAAAATTGTGTATAATTGAAATCATTAATACATTACACCAAAACCCAATATCAAATACAAACACATTTGCTTAGAATCATAACTAATATTTAGGGACACATTTACCACTCCACAGATGTCCCCGAATGTAAAAATAACCCTCGTGAAACTCATTAGGAGCACTACCTACCACATGTGCTGCTTGGTGAGAAACTGCTAAAAGTCTGCTAATAAATAGCCTCATTTGTTCCCTGGTTAATCTCTCACTTTTAAATGTTACACAAGGACTGAGTTAGAAGCTGTTCTCCATCCTTCTGCTCATTCTTCCTTTGCATTGTTACTGAGTTTTTTTAGTCCTAATGGTTCCTGAATCTGCAACTGTCCTCTTTCACTGCCTTTGTTTACAGTGCATTATACTTTCTGCTTCTGGTGTCCAATGGGTCAAATATGTTCTTAGAACTAACTTGAGTGTTAACTGGGAAGGTCTGTTAGGTGTAGTTATGTCTGGTTCTACCTCCCAGTTCTATGCTCCCAGACATAAGACTCATACTCAAAATATATTTACAAATACTTTGAGCATATAGCTAGGCTCTTCTCTGACTAGAATCATAAGTGATGCAACATAAGTTAACCAATTCATTTTAATCTACATCCTGCATGGCTGGTTATCTGTGCTCAGGTACCATTCATCTGTCTCCTCACATCTTACCAAGTGAACATTTCTGTGCCCAACTCTATCCCAGAATCCTTTCTGCTCCCAGCTGTCCTACCTCCTATTTCCTGCCTAAGCCATAGACCATAAGGTTTTTAATTGACAGGTGATCCATCCATACAATACACAAAATATTCTCTCTACAGTTAGGTATCAGGCACCTTTAAGCGATAGAAATCTTAGATGTATGAATATTTGCACTGATATAGGATAATTTTCATATTTTGTGAATTTAGTGCTTTTTATATTGATTGAAAAAAGAAAATAAAAACTCAATTAGTTGAGCTTTGTCAACAGTGAAAGAGCAAGGAAGGGTATGTGGATCTAGATTTTCCACAATTCCAAAGCTTCTGTTTACTCTCCACAGCCTTTAAAGAAGGACATACAAGCCATGTGTGCTCAGAAGACAGATTAAAAGCAAATATAAATCCAGTAGCATTTTCCATTACATTACAAAACAGAATATGAAGTATTCTGTACAAAAGTAGACTTACCCCTCCCACAACAACTAAAGGAAACGGAGCCACAGACGTAGAGGAGAGACAAGGAAGACACACGGGAGGAGTTAAGGGACAAGAGAAATGTTGTAATTATATTACAATCTCAAAAAAATTACAAAATTAGTTTAAAAATTTAACCCCCTGCCATGAGAAGAATCACAAATTTTGATACTTGAAGACGCTTAGAGATGTGTTTCACAAATTCCCAAAACAAGCTTTTCTTCCTCCATCACTATGCATGCTGTGAACTCACAGCCCTGAGCATGCACACATGCACCCATGTGCACACGCACACACACAGCACAGGCTTTTCCCATTACGTTGTCAGGCAAGACTTCACAACCTCTCTGGTCTGGGTTTCATCTCAGCTGTCCTCATTTCCCTTGTATCTTTTGCCACCAGCCAATGACCCATCATAATTGTCACTTAGGCTTCAGATTGTAAAGTCCATCTTCCTCACTTCAGATGCCAGCTCTGTCGCTTACTCTCTTGGGGATTCTGAGCAAGCTTTCTGACCTTTCTTTTGCTCAGCTTCCTCATTTGAAAACAAACGTTTCGGGGCTGAAGAGATGGCTCCTCAGTTATGAGTGCTACTGTCTCGCAGAGGATCTGGGTTCAGTTCTCAGCACTCACGTTGCAGTCTCCAATCACCTGTACCCTATTCTGACCTCTGCAAGCTCCTCCATGTACATAGCATACATGAATGCACTCACACACATGCGCACTTAAAATAGTAGATGAATACAAATTTTAAGGCAACATAAGAGAGTACACTCCTTTTATGACATTTGAATTAAATGTATACAATACAGTAAAGCATTAGGGAAACATCTGGTATGTACTGGGTTCTCTACAGGTATTTGCTATCAGGTAGACTTCTCTTATCTGTTATTCAGTTTTAATTACCTATTGCCAACTATAGTACACAAATGTTAAACAGAAATTTTCATGAATAAACCTTTGAGCAGTATACCTTTCTAGGTGGCACGATGAAATCTCATACCACCTGCCTAAAACAAGAAGCATCTCTTGGTTGAACATAGCCACACTATATATGCTACTTCAAACTCGATGAGGCTTGAAGTAGCCTTCTTGGTTATCAAGTGGATTGTTGAGGTATCATAGTGCCTGTATTCAAATAATCCTTACTTTACATAAGGACCCCACACCACAAGACTTGTGATGAGAGTGAGGTATGGGGGTAAAACATGTATGTGTACATGGTGTGACAGGAGATCCAGAGCACAGGAGAAGGAATGCACAGTGTAATGAAAACTAGGACTCACAGAGGTAGGGAGAGATACAGTAAACCCTCAGAGTGGACTGTGCTAGAATTACAGTGAGAGGAACTCCAGCAGATGCTAACAAATCCTGACGGATGGTGGAGAGACTGCTGTGGGTCCTGTGTGTCAAATCAGCAAAAGCTTGCTACAGAACACTAGTGAGCAAGGCACTTCATGGATCCATAATACATCCTTCCTATGTGTTTAATGAAGTACTGATCGGTGGGTGGGATGTAACTACCTAAAGGCAGGAAAATTTTACTCTGTGGTAACAATGTCTGGTGCTCAAAACTGGGATGATGATACTACGAATTCCTCCAAGAGTAGGACCTTTAAGTAAAATATGGATGTGAGGTGTCATATGGAGAACAACCATAGAAAAAGCACTGAGTAAGCCTCAGCTTATAATAATATAGTTCCAAAAAAGCAGCGTGACCATGCAACTTAACCCTAGACTAACAGTCAAGATGACTTACAGGAACAAATGCAAGCTGCAGGGTCCAGCAATTCAAACATATTAAAAACATGTGGCATAAAGTCAAAGTTTCTCAGGCACACAAGAAGAAAGTAAGGAAATATAATTTATAATGACAAAATAAAACCGTAATTTAAAATAATGACGTGGATTATGGATATAACCCACAGATATGGGCAGCATGAGAGTTAGTGTAAGCATGCTGCATATGTTTAAAACATGATGTGGAGGCATCACTGCATAGAAAGACACAAACAATACTTTTAGAGATGAAACACAATGTGTGGGATTAAAAAGAAACCCAGAGAAGACTAATAACACACAGCAAGAAAAGTATATTGGTGAGCTGAAAGTTATAGAAATGATACAAAATGAAAACTTGGAGATTTTTTTAAATTTAATTTAAACATTAATGAGCTATGGAACAATTATAAACTGTCTAGTATATGTGATATAAAATTCACAAACAAGAAAAGTCCTGAGACAGAGGAAAGGTTTGGAGAAACTGTGGCAAAACTTCCTAAGTTTGATTAAAAAAAAAAAAAAGCAGTACTCTTATAGATCCAAGAAGAAAACAGGTACCACAAATAACCCTATTAAGAAACTGAAATTGTAATTTGAATCCATTCTTTCAACAATATCTCAGACCCAGATGATTTTATTAAGAATTCAATGAAGCAATTAAGAAAAAATATGACTAGCTCAGACGAAAATGTGTCCATTGGTGCAACAGTCACAGGACTTATAAAGATAACGAACTCCTTTCCCATCAGATCTGAGGCCCACCCCACAGATGGGAATTTCTGTTTGTCACTGTAAACTGATCAAAAGCCCAAGGATAACTGGGCCAGTGAGATGCCTCAGCCAGTCAGGGTGCTGTGGCCAAATATAGCAGCCTAGATTTTAAAATAGCATGTAAATTATTTGATAAAAATCTGATATCTATCCTTGATAAATCCAATTCAGCTTAGTGAGATTTCAAAAGAATGTTCTTAACCTGAAAAAAAAAAGTAGGTCAATGTAAATACAAAAGAGACATAGGATCTGAAGAGAAACCAGAATGTGGCTGATAGGCTAAATTGTGTCTTCCATTCCCCAAATCCTGAAGTTCTAACCCCAGCAACTCAGAATATTTAGAAATAGAACCCTTTAGAGAGAATTATGATAAAGAAAGGTCAAATTGCTGAGTGCCGATATAATGTAACTGATGATAAAGAGAGAGGATAAAGATACAGACCTTGGGGCAACCGTGGTGGAGGACATGGTGACAAGACAGACATCTGTCACCTCAAGTGGAAACGACACAGATGACACCTTGGCTCCAGCCCTCACCTCAAAGTACGTGAGAAAATGAAATTCTTTTGCTTAGTCTACACGGCCTGAGATATTTAGTTATAGCAGTCTTTGGAAACTAATACAGCCAGTTAAACCTGGGTGATGCCATTTAAAATTAAAATAAATGTATAATTCTCTATAAACTTACACAGTATATTTAGTTATATTAGCTGAATATAATGAAAATAATAAATGATGCACCTGAAAAAGGTACAGAGAATGCATTTAACAAAATCCAATAGCTATTCATGATTACAAATTCTTAAGCAAGAATAAAAAGAATTCCCCCAATCTGAAAGATAACCTATGACAATTCATAACTAACATCATCATAAGTCAGAGAATATTAAATGTCCTCCATAGAGCAGTGTTGGAGACTGAGGACACAGAGGAGGACCCCTTCATGTTCTCTGTTCCACGTGTGTGTGTGTGTGTGTGTGTGTGTGTGAGAGAGAGAGAGAGAGAGAGAGAGAGAGAGAGAGAGAGAGAGCAGCTGAAGAGACAGCTCAGTCATTAAGGCCACTGTTTGCTACAGCAGAGAACCTGACTCAGTTCCCAGCACCCACATAGTGGCTCACAACTGCCCATAACTCCTGTTCCATGGAATTCCATGTTCTCTTCTGACTTCCATAAGTGCTCATACATGCGGTACACAGGTCTACATGCAGACAAAGCACTCATCCATACAAAGTGAAACACAAAACTACATAAGACATCAATAGAGAGAAGAAAATCAGCAAACAACATGATTATCTACATATTCTAATACTTCGCTGACCGTTCTTTACACATAAAAACAAACACAACTAAAATAATAGGTTATAACAGAGTACAGGTTACAAACTCAGCATCCAAAACCCAGATGCATTTCTATATAGAACTCACAATCAAAAGCAGAAGTTACAAATCAATACACATGTCATAGCACAAACCCCCAAACTCCGGGTCAGTTGTACTGAAGCTACATGAGCCTTTTGTGGGAAAGCACAAGATGCTTAGGATACAATTAGAGGTCAGAATACATGGGGAGGGATAAAACAGGTAAGTCCCCAGCAGCCATTAACCATTTTCACCAAATCTATGCATCTGGCAAAAAAACACATCGAAACCCCAGCTCCTTTTAAGGGAGAAACTGACAAATTAGTTCTAAAACTTGTATAAAATGCGAAGCATCTAAAATGAAATCTGCTAGGATCCCTGCACT
Organism: Grammomys surdaster; assembly: GCF_004785775.1. Lineage (NCBI taxonomy): Eukaryota > Metazoa > Chordata > Mammalia > Rodentia > Muridae > Grammomys > Grammomys surdaster. The sequence goes on from NW_021604678.1 coordinate 7,444,802, forward strand.
CCTCACTGAGAGCTGCCTCTGAAAAACAAGATGGAAATGAAATTGCACCTATTGTAATAAATACTCTTTTATTCAAATTTTTAATTTAAAATGCATGTATGAGTGCCACGTAGAATAACTTTAGATTATCATAATCTTGTCCATAATGGAATTTTAATAAGTTGATTATTAAATAAATTACATACTAACTAAAATAGTATGGTGTATATTTGCTATATGCAATATACTGTATCAGGCAATCTGGGCACAATAGAGCACACAGACCTCATGATCCGTCTTGTAGTTTGTTATTGACAGTGTGACACACAGATATGATTGGTCTGGGGAGACAGCTCCGCCAGTGAGGTGTTTGCTCCGCATGAGTGAAGACCTGCAGTTGAGCCACAGAACATGTGTAAAGTACCTGGGTGAATGGTGCACACTTGTAACCCTAGTGTTGAGGAGCAGAGCTAGAGACTCCTTGGGGCTCTCTGGCCTGCCAACCTAGTCTCATTGTCATGTTCTGCAACAAATGAGAGACCTTGTCTCAAAAACCAAGGTGTGTGGCTACAGAAGAATCATACTCAGTGTTATTCTCTGGTCTACAGAGGCACACACATACAGGTATATATGCACTCACAGACACACAGGCACACACACACACACACACACACACACAGTCTTAGGATTTCTATTGGTGTGATACGACTGTGACCAAAAACAAGAAGAAGGAGAGGGTTTATCTGGTTCATACTTCCACATCATGATTCAGCATCAAAGAAGTTGGGCAGAAACTCAAGGTAGAAACCTGGATCCAGGAACTAAAGCAGAAGCCATGGAGGATCACTGATCGATGGCTTTTTTCTCCTCTCTCGTTCAGTTGCTTTCTTGTGCACCTCAGAAGCACCTGCTGTAGATGACACCACTCAAGTGGCCCAGGTCCTCCCCCATCAACCATTAATCAAGAAATGTCCTACAGCTGGCCTACCAGCAACTGGAATTTCCAGGAAACTCTAGGTTTTACTAAGTTAACGAAAAATCAAACAGCATATAACTTTAGAGATATCAGTATTTATATTCTGTCTCCACTTATTTGCTATGTATCCTTCTTAGCCAGATTATAAACCCTTCAAAGCCTTGATCTCTTCCTCTTTAAAAAGATGACATCATAATATATTACAAAATTAATATTGTATTAAATATTAGCCATCCATACTCACTACCTTTGCTATGCTTGGTATTATTCTAAAAGCAACACATTGCTTGATACATAGTCAGCAGTCATTAATCGGATTGATTGTCATCATCCTAATCATTATAGTCTTCATGTCTTCCCATGACAGTCTATCTCAAGACCTTAGCTTCAATTCTGTGTTACTCAAATTTTCTTTTTCAATTTTGTGCGTGCTATATAGCATGCACATGGAGGTCAGAGGACAATGTGTTCTCTCCCTCCACCATGTGGGTGCCAGAGATCCAAACTTAGATGGCCAGTCTTGGCAGTAAGAACCTTTACTTACAGAGAGTCACAGTGTTTCCCTCGGATTCTCATTACTGAGATAAACACCAGGGGAAAGGCTTTAAAGAACAAGGGGCTTCGCTTTGGCAGTAAGAACCTTTACTTACAGAGAGTCACAGTGTGGCCCTCGGATTCTCATTACTGTGATAAACACCAGGGGAAAGGGCTTTAAAGAACAAGGGGGCTTCGCTTGGCTCTGTTTCTTTATTTGCACATGGCTCCATTTCTTTGAACCAGTAGTGAAGCAAAAGCAAACCAATCGTGAGAGCAGGAAAGCATGTCAGAGCAACCTTGCCTACCTCTTTCCAGTCAGGAGGCAGAGACAGAAAGAATGATGAGAGGGGGTGGGGGTTGAAGGATAAGATAGAGTCTTCCAGGGATCTCCCTCCTATCCTCCCATGCGGCCTACCTCTTCCAACAAGCTCCTCCCAACAATCCATTCTGCCATGAGCTCATACATGGCTAAACCATTAAGGGAGCTAGTGCCCTCCTGGGCCAATCACTCCCTAGAAGCACACCTAGCCTAGGGACAAAGCCTTTAATTTATAAGCATTTGGGGAGGCACTTCACATCCAAATGACACGGGCTTCTCTAGAACATGGAATCTGAATTAAATATTAAGTGCTGGTGTTTTTATTATGACATATAAATCAAGGCATCAAAAGTGAAGGAAGAGAAATGAGTCAAGGAGGAATGGAGAGCTATACAGAATGATATCTGCCCCCTCCCCCACTGGACACTTTCTTCTTCCAAATAAGCTATAAAAAGCACAGGTTACTTGACAGAAGTATCTGCTCGGCCATACAAGGCTTCTCCAAATAAGCTATGTAGTTCTGTGGTTGGGATAACCCAAAAGCAGAAGAGGAAGGGGTGTTTACTTTCTCCCATCCACCTTCAGCTTCCTATGATCAGAGATTATTCCAGGACAATGCAATGCACTTCTGAGTTGAGTCATTAGCTCTTCCAGTGGTGGGTGAAGACTCTAGGTACCACATACAGCTGTGGGCTTCATGCGAATTGCAAAGGCCATGGGAAGTATCATGGGTTCTGTGTTAAAGCTGGTGGTAATTCACAACGACAGCTTGGGATGAGAAACTAACATGCCAAGGGGAAACTGCAGCATGCTCTAAGATCTGCCTCTCATTCTAACAACCTGTGTAAAGGAGACATTGAGTAAGTGTATTCATTGAGGTTTGTTCCAGTAGTCTACACAGCAAACAATTGCTAAAGCTGAGAGGTTTCAAAGAAACAAACAAACAAAAAATGCCCATCTATTTCTCTCTCACCTGTCTGCAGGTCAGTAGTAAGTTGGCAGAGCTCAATTAGTCCCAGACTGGCACAGATTCAAGCCGGTTTCTTGTATCTGTGATTCTGAAACTTAAGTGAAAAAAGCCCTGGCTAACAGTGGCATGCTGCAGTCACAGCAGATGGCAGAAATATAAGAGAGGCCAAAGAAAATCACCATGCCTCTGAAAGCCTTAGTTCAGAACTGACAATTACTATATATATATACAACTCAAAACTGTCGCTTATTTTCTCTAAAAAGCCTCTCTGTTCTAGCAAAACTTACTGTTCATTTCTTCTGGATACTCCTTATTTACTAGTATCTAACATAATTGAGTTTTGGGTTTGTTTTGTTTGGTTTGGTTTGGTTTTGACAATTAGTTTCCTATCTGTACCGTTAGTCTGGATCCTTTGAGGCAGCCATTCTTTGGACGTATCTTCCTTGTGCTGACACTTGATAATTGAACACTTGAATCATGCTTCATTAGCACCAATTGTTCCTGTTAACACTCGAAGAGACTGAGGACATCTAGAGACACTCCAAGTACTGTTCATTCATGAACTAGAAGTAAAAGTTCCTGTGCTCGGAGACCAAGGATAGCCTAGTTGTTCCTCAGCCTTCTAAACACCATGTGTTTGCTTAATTAACACACTCAACTTTTCCCTCTTCTCTCTCTCTCTCTCTCTCTCTCTCTCTCTCTCTCTCTCTCTCTCTCTCTCTCTCTCTCTTAACTGCTGCCAACATTGCAAAGTCAAAATAGCTGTGGAGGGACAAGCTGTTCTGCCTTGTGCCTCATCAACATTTTGTGTTCAGTGTATCAACACAGGAAGCACACAGATCCCATGCTACAACTCCTCAAAAAAGTCCTCTGCTGGGAATTTTCTTCCTAGGAAAGCATCAGAAGAAAGATGGGGCTTCCCTTCATACACAGAGTCACAGCTGGAAGGGATGAATTTAAACTATCACCCATTCTTTGAAAAGAACTTATGCAGGGTCATACACCACAGCCAAGATTAAAACATGTAAAGGCATTTTCTTTCCAACAGATCAATTTAAAATCATTAGGAGAAGCTCACTGGGGAGAAACTCAGTGGACTCACATTCTGACTCAAAGCTCCTCAGTCTGTTGGAGAGCATTTTAATTGCAAATAGTAACTACTACAATCATCCTGTACCAGGTAGATAAGATGGCTCAGAGGAAGGGTGGTGTGATGGTCAAAACTACCTCATTAGAGCCCAGAGCAGGAAGCCAACTTTGCTATTTGAAATGGGAGGCGGGGGGAGAATCACTAAAAGGATTCACTTATTTGTCTACACTTGAAGTCTTTCTCTTACTCATGTTCTTATAACTAAATTGATATCTACCCCAATACAGCGTGGAATGAAATACCATAAGCCTAAAAGCAGAAATCACTGATAGAGAAATCTTTCATTCTGGGGACATATATCATCCTTTGTTTTAAAAAAAAAATGAATTTAATCCACTTGGACTTAAGCTTTGTACAAGGAGATAAGTATGGGTCAATTTGCACTCTTTTTTTTTTATTGGATATTTTATTTACATTTCAGATGTTATCCCCTTACCCCATTCCCCCTGCCCAGAAGCCCCCTATCCCATCACCCCTCCTCCTGCTTCTCTGCAGATGTGTCCCTACCGACCCCCCAACTCCCACCTCCCCACCCTCGAATTCCCCCACACGCAATGTCCAGCCTTCATGGGACCAAGGATCTCCTCTCCTACTTATGCCTGACAGGACCACCCTCCCCCACATATACAGCTGGAGCCATGGATGCCTCCCTAAGTGCTCCCAGGCTGGTGGTTTAGACCATGGGAGCTCTGGTTGGTTGGTATTGTTGCTCTTCTCATGGGGCCACAAACCCTTTTAGCTCCTTCAGTCTTCTCTCTAACTCCTCCATTGGGAACCCCTTGATCAGTTCAATGGTTAGCTGTGAGCATCTGCCTCTGAATATGCCAAACTCTGGCAGACCTCTAAGGACACAGCTATATCAGTCTCCTGTCAGCATGTCCTTCTTGACATTCACATAAGTGTCTACCTTTGGTGACTACACATGGGATAGATACCCAGGTAGAGCAGTCTCCAGACGGCTCCTCCTTCAGTTTCTGACTCACACTTTTTCTCCATATTTGCTCCCTTGAATATTTTGTTATTCCTTCTAAGAAGGACCGAAGGTCCCCCATTTGGTCTTCCTTCTTCATGAGTTTCGTGTGCTCTGTGAGTTGAATCTTGGTTATTTCAAGCTTCTGGGCTAATATCCAATTATCAATGAGTGAATACCATGTATGTTCTTTTGTGATTGGGTTACCTCACTCAGGATCATATTTTCTAGCTCCATCCATTTACCTAAGAATTTCATGAATTCATTGTTTTTAATAGCTGAGTAATACTCCATTGTGTAAATGTACCACATTTTTTGTATCCATTCCTCTGTTGAAAGACATCTGGGTTCTTTCCAGCTTCTGGCTATTATAAATAAGGCTGCTATGAACATAGTGGAATATATATCCTTCTTATATGTTAGAGCATCCTCTGGGTATATGCCTAGGAATGGTATAGCTGGGTCCTCAGGTAATGCTATGTTCAATTTTCTGAGGAACCACAAACCAGATACATTGAAACTAATAGAAGAGAAAGTGGGGAAGAGCGTCGGATACCTGGGCACAGGGGAAATTTTCCTGAACAGAACATCAATGGCTTATTCTCTAAGATCAAAAATTGACAAATGGGACTGCATAAAATTGTAAACTTCTGTAAAACTAAGGACACTGTCAATAGGACAAAAGGCAACCAACAGATTGGGAAAAGATCTTTACCAATCCCACATCTGATAGAGGGCTAATATCCAATATATACAAAGAACTCAAGAAATTATACTCCAGACAACCAAATAGCCCTATTAAAAATGGGGTATAGAGCTAAACAAAGAATTATCAACTGAGGAAACTCGAATGGCCGAGAAGCACCTAAAGAAATGGTCAACATCAGGGAAATGCAAATCAGAAAAACGCTGAGATTCCACCTCACACCAGTCAGAATGGGTAAGATCAAAAACTCAGGTGACAGCAGATCCTGGCAAGGGTGTGGAGAAAGAGGAATACATCTCCATTGTTGGTGAGATTGCAAGCTGATGATACAACCCCTCTGGAAATCAGTCTGGCGGTTCCTCAGAAAATTAGACATAGCATTACCTGAGGACCCAGCTATACCACTCCTGGGCATATACCCAGAAGATTCTCCAACATATAACAAGGACATATGCTCCACCATGTTCATAGCAGCCTTATTTATAATAGCCAGAGGCTGGAAAGAACCCAGATGTCCCCCAACAGAGGAATGGATACAAAAAATGTGGTGCATTTACACAATGGAGTATTACTCAGCTATTAAAAACAATGAATTCATGAAATTCTTAGGTAAATGGATGGAACTAGAAAAAATCATCTTGAGTGAGGTAACCCAATCACAAAAGAACACACATAGTATGCGCTCACCCAATAAGTGGATATTAGCCCAGAAGCTCGCAGTACTCAAAATTCAACACACAGAGCACATGAAGCTCATGAAGAAGGAAGACCAATGTTTGGGTGCTTCGTTCCTTCTTAGAAGGAGTAACAAAATACTCATGAGAGCAAATATGGAGACAAAGTGTGGGACAGAAACTGAAGGAGGAGCCATCTGGAGACTGCTCTACCTGAGTATCCATCCCTCGTTCCGTCACCAAAGGCAGATGCTGATGTGAATGTCAGGAAGTGCACGCTGACAGGAGCCTGATATAGCTGTCTCCTTAGAGGTCTGCCAGAGCCTGACATATATAGAGGTGGATGCTCACAGCTAACCATTGAACTGATCATGGGTTCCCAATGGAGCCTCTCTAGAGAAGACTGAAGAGGTTTGCGGCCCCATGGGGAGAGCAACAATACAAACCAACCAGAGTTCCCATGGTCTAAACCACCAGTCTGGGAGCACATAAGGAGAGACCCATGGCTCCAGCTGTATATGTAGGGGAGGATAGCCTTGTCAGGCAGAGGTGAGAAAGGAAGTTCTCGGTCTAGTGAAGGCTGGACGCCCCAGTGTAGGGGAATTCATAGGTGGGGAGGTGGGAGAACGTGGGTAGGTGGGGGTACATCCTGATGGAAGCAGGAGGAGGGGTGATGGGATAGGGGATTACTGGGTGGAGGGGAATGGGGAAAGGGGATAACATCTGAAATGTAAATAAAATATCCAATAAAAAATTAATTTAAAAAATCAACTTAGAGTAGATTATGAGCGTTACTTCATACTAGGATTAGTGGAAGGGGTGTTTCTGTAGTTTTCTGTCTCAATCACTATGAAAAGCATTTCTTTTTTTAATAATTTATTTATTTTTTTCATTCACACAGGGGTTATAAATACAGAAAGGCAGGACATGGGGAAGGGGTGACACTGGAGCATGGGTGTTCAGGGGGAATACAGATATCTTTCAGAACAGGGTATTAGCTGGGTGACGGTTCAGGGGACAGGTCACTATGACTCTGCCTATGATTCACTTGTCCTTATCTAAGTTGGTATTGTCTGCCAAGGCTACCTATTTACAAGGTCTATGACTACTCAGGCTGGTAAATTTCCATGAAATCTGCCTGTTTACAATAGCTTATAGCCATCTGTTTCACTGTTTTTCCACAGAGACCCAAGACTTGGTGTTAGTATACATGTATGACAGGCCTATTGCTGATTTTAGGCCTATGGTTGATTTTTGGCCTTCAGTGTGTAAGCAGGGATGTCCCTGACATCTCCTCCCTTCTCTAAGTATAGAAGGGCCATGGCGATTCTAATCTTGTGAAGGTTGGGATAGAGGCCTGACCTCCAGTACTTGAAGGGGACCTTGTAATGGCTCTGGTTCCCCTGTCGTTGTCCAGTGAGGCATGAGAGCCATACCCGTCCCAATGTCTTTTTCCTGGAGAGGGGATACTTTTGACATCAACCCCTATGCAGTCAGGCTTGTCCCTCAGGGAACCCAGAGAGATATTTTTAACTTTTATTGATATTCCCTTGTAGCCTAAGCAAGAATTCAGATCACCAATCGTACGGGTTTCAGGGTGGCCCCTCTCTGCTTGGTCTAGGGACAGAAGTCCCCTCTGTTAGGTTGGGTGGAGATGGGTTTTGGGAACACCCTGGATAGAGTAACAACCTCATCTTGAGTCTCGTGGTCCTCCATAGCTAACTTATGATAATGTATCTGAATAGGTTTTGCTACCAAATTATTTATCTGTTGTTTCACAGAGTTAGTCAGCCTATTTGAGACCCAGGGACCAGCAGAAAGCATTTCTTAGGGACCAGGAGGAAGTTTCCAGGGATAAAGGCACTTTTTGTCAAGATCGACAACTTGAGTTGGATTACTCCTACCTCCTGGAATCCACATGGTAGAGGGAAAGAACCGACTCCTGCTAGCTGTCCTCTGACCATGGCCTAAATCCTTCATCCTGGTGTTCCAGCTCCTCAGGCATCAAGGTCTGCTCCCACTAAAAGTGAACTGCCTACCAGAAGTGCTACAGGAAAAGGGAAAGCAAGAAAGTAGTCAGCTTTCTAATTCTTAATTCCGTGAGAAAAATCACTTAGCAAGGGAAAGGGTCTTCTTCAGCTGTTTTCATGGTTGATTGGCCTCTGTGATCTGGGTGTGTAGGGTAACCCATGTCAAGAGCTAAGAGCAAATGGGAAGTTTCTCTTCGTGTCTAGGAAGTTGAAGAAGAGGAGGTCCTAGTTGTACCATCTCCTTCTGAGGTACACCCCCCCTCCATGACATAAAGAACTCTCACTTGGCCCTACCCCCTAAAGGCCCCATCACCTCCCCCAGTGGATGCCATCTTCTGAGTAAGCAGCCAGCACACAGTCTCTCAAGCACCCTGACTCTCCACACTCAGGCAGAGGCACATTTCCAGGGTTCAGGACTCAGATGGGCACCTGGAGGCCTCACTTCTCCACGCTGTCTACTAACAGGAACCTCAGTACATCTGAATGCAAGGCAGTCTGGGAAACATGGCTCCTAGCCATTGTGTTAGCAGATCTCTTTAACCAGCAGCTTCTTTTTCGAGCTAATGAAGCTCACATGAAAGGGACTACAGTATCTACATATAGATTAGATATAGATAGATACAGATATAGATTGTTTCATGATGGACTGTAGCAGTCTAATAAGAGAACTTTCCAAAACGACATTAAAAGTTTTCTACATCAGTGTCTCTGCAGTCTGAGAGGGGAAAACTACTTCCATTCACACCATGGTCCTAAATCATAAAGGAAATACACGGAAGTATCATTTTAGCAAGAGCAAAGTCTGAGCATCTAACATGTGGTAATAAGAAAATTGATAGCCCAACAATAAAAGTTGCCTGTGACAGCAGCTGTTAAGAGAAGCAAGACATTCTCAGCCCAGGATCTCTTAACCTGATGTGGCTTAGCTAAAACATTTGAGTTAATCAGCAGTTTGTCCACCAGAATGGGAAACATGTCCCCCAATACTGGCTCCCTAGCCAACCCAGAAATTACAAAGAACTGTTAATATCTGTTTAAACGTTAAAAGTTCATTTTTGTGAACTTGGAAGGGTTTTAAAATCTTTACCTGGAAGTGTGGGTGTCAATTTTATGTAATAATAGTGGATAACTCAATAGTTTCTTCTGGTCATTAACAGTCTATTCAGAATCAGTATATATAGTGTAGTATTCATGGCTTCAAAGCAGAGGCTTATGATGGGAGAAGGGAAATGACAAAGACTTCTTCCTATCCCATCTTGTTTCTACTCTCCAGCCCCAGGTTTCCTACAGGGACAATAGTGACATTTTGAAGCATTAATTCTTTTCACAGAGGCTCTTCTGAAATTCAGATGGTGACAGGGCCATGTTTTCTCAAAATCTCTAAGGAAGAAAGTACATCTGTCTCCTGTAGTTTCTAACAGCCTCCAACAGTTCTTTATGTTCCCGACTTACAGAAGCACATCTCCAGTCTCTGCCTCTGACTCCACATGGCTTTCCCTCAGTGTATTGTGCCCAAATTTCTCATTTCTTGTTAGAGTCTGACCTAACTCAACATGATCTCATCTGAATTTGAATATATCTTGCAAAGACCTCATTCTAAAATGGGGTCACATTCCCTGATCCTCAGTAGGGCAAAAATTGAGGTGAAGAACATTGTTTAACCCAGTGCAGGTTGGGTTAATAGAAGTTAGGTAAACTTTAGAAAAATGCAGTCATGTCTTTTGCCTGTCTGTCTACAGATTAAGTTTTGTGCCAATCATAAGCCAATAAAGAAATGTTAATATAGCACCAATGGCTTTGAAATGTTATATTTTAGATCACCAAAAAGAAACTTCTCCTCTACTATTATTCTAAAGAAGATTGCAGTTACTTCAGTTACATTATACCATGGTATTGACCAAAGAAAATAACCACCTACCTTTCCACAGGTAAATCCCCAAGAAAACACAGATTTATAGTAATTCCCATTTTCTTCCATAACATTTAAATAATCACATAAAATAAGAATATATTAATCTAAAAGTAATATGGAAAAATCATGAGGCCTATTATAGGTATTACAGCATCCGACCTGGCCCCCTTTTCTATTCTTGTATTTTCTGCATGGAGAGTGATAATAAGAAAAGTAAAAGCAGAGAAGGATGAGTTGTGATCTCTCAAAATCAGGTAGACTAGTTAGCGCTAAGTAAAAAGGGCTAACTAGATCCCTTAGCTGGGTAGACTAGTAAGTACTGAGCAAAGAACACTAACTGGGCTCCTTAACCAGGTAAACTAGTTAGTGTTGAGCAAAGAGGTCTAATTAGGCCCCTTAACCAGGTAGACTAGTTAATATTGATCAAAGAAAACTAACTAGGCCCCTTAACCAGGTAAACTAGCTAGTGTTGAGTAAAGACGACTAATTAGACCCCCTTGGGTCAATGTCAAGCCCAGGAATGTGACCTTATCACTCTGTACCACCTCCACCATCAAAGACATGTGTGTCTAAATACACAAAAGCATGATTCAAACAGGGGATTCTTGAAGTACTTTCCTTATACACTGGTTTTCTGCCTGTCTGAGTCCAGTGAGATGAAAAAGACAGTATCTAATAAGCTACACAAAGAGGAATTTTGACTTAGAAACAAACAGGAAAGGACAACGGTACCCAGAATTTACGTCACCCCATCACTTTTAACCCAGTAAGTTGGTGGAAATATGACTCGTGGTAGAGTGCACATTTCGGTTGGTCATACAAGTATTCTTAGAATTTTTCTTCCTTTGCTTGGCTCCTACTGATATCATTGTCTTGTTCTAATCAGAAAATATTTCTATCAAAGGGGAAGGGAATAATTTTTAGAACTCAGGGCTGAATTGTGACTCTGCTGTAAAATACTGTACATATTCATGAGGCCTAAGTTTGTTTTCCAGCACCCAAAAAAAGATATTCCATGCCTTAAGGCTTATATGGAGATCATATCATTTGGCAAGCCCCAGATATGATTATGATAATATTTAAGAAAAATGTATCTTTGAAAGCCGAGTTACACAAAATTTCTCAATCATATTCACTACATATTTTGTGTTAATCCATCAATCTGGTGGGTTCTTTAAACTGTGACAAATTGAATCAGTTTTTAATACATCCAAGGATAACATCTAGGTCAGTTACCACAGTATACTTGTTTAATTAGTCAGATGTGTCCCTAGGACACTAAAATATTTACTAAGAAGCAACTTAAGATAGCCTCCTGTTCAGAAGAAGCCCAGCCTCATGATTTATTCATCTATCTACCTATCTGGCAAGTCACCCAGCCAGCCTTACATATCAACGAACAATTCATAGCTGCTTGTCATGGGGAACAATTAGGACTATCAAAAAGAAATTGGCCCTATCTTCAAGAACTGTGTGGTATCAGTAATGTCAAATAATTTTATTTAACCAGTATCAGGATAATGGGCACACAATCCTAATATCAAGTATATATTTACTTACAAATTATGAGAAAGGGCAATCAGGTAAATATACTTGGGGAGCACAATGGATATTATAGTGCGCACAATACATATTATAGCCTGCTTAGATATCCAGACACACAAGAAAGATGCACACAAAATCTGAAGCTCAAGGGAATGATATGAGACTTAAACAGCCGAGTTCAAATCAAGGAACTCTCAGACCAGCACTCTCAAAGATAGTGCACAGATACTCCAAACACTAAGTCTGCTGCTCTCATCCGACCGTCTCCTGCATCCCATCTCCTGCATCCCATCTCCTGCATCCCATCTCC